>NC_133619.1:490536742-490888409 GCF_048593235.1 Sminthopsis crassicaudata
AGGTTCTAGGACAGCAGGGCAGTTTTCCTTGATGATTTCTTGAATAATATTGTGTAGGCTCTTTTTTTCATTGAGTTTTTCAGTAGTCTAATAATTCTTAAATTGTCTCTCCTAGATCTGTTTTCCAGGTCAGTTGTCTTTCCGATGAGGTATTTTATATTTTCTTCTATTTTTAAATTGTTTTTGTTTTTGTTTACTGATTCTTGATGTCTCATTGAGTCATTCATTTCCATTTGTTCAATTCTAATACTTTCTTCAGTTACCTTTTTTTTTTTTAAAACTTCTTTTTGCATTTGGCCAGTTGAACTTTTAAATGAATTGTTTTGTTCATTGAATTGTTTTTTCCATTTCACAAATTTTGCTTTTTAGGGAACTGTTTTCTGTTTCCATTTCATGAATTCTGTTTTTTAATTTAAAAAAAAATTAAATAATAGTTTTTATTTACCAGATATATGCATGGGTGATTTTACAGCATTGACAATTGCCAAACATTTTGTTCTAATTTTTCCCCTCCTTCTCTCCCCCAGATGGCAGGTTGACCAATACATGTTAAACATGTTAAAGTATAAATTAAATACAATATATATATATATATATATATATATATATATATATATATATATATATATACACATACACACACACACATATATGTCCAAACAGTTGTTTTGCTGTACAAAAATAATCAGACTTTGAAATAGTGTACAATTAGCCTGTGAAGGAAATCTAAAATGCAGGCGGACAAAAATAGAGGAATTGGGAATTCTATATAGTGGTTCATAGTTATCTCTCAGAGTTCTTTTGCTGGATGCAGCTGGTTCAGTTCATTACTGCTCTATTGGAACTGATTTGGTTCGTCTCATTGTTGAAGAGGGTCACATCCATCAGAATTAGTATTGTTGTTGAAGTATACAATGATCTCCTAGTCCTACTCATTTCACTCAGCATCAGTTCATGTAAGTCTCTTCTGAAATCATCCTGTTGGTCATTTCTTACAGAACAATAATTGAATTCTGTTTTTTAAGAAGTTGTTTTCTTTGTCCATTTTGTCAAATCTATTTTTAAGGAGTGATTTTATTCAGACATTTTCTGTGTTTCCTTTTTGAGAGCTTTCATTTCCTTTCCCTATTTTTCTTCTAACTCTTTTCTAAGATCCTTTTTGAATCCAGTAGATTCCCCTAGTGCACAGAGGCCTCTCTGTCCTAGATCTCCCTGTTCTTCCCCTATTCTGGGCTGCCTCCTTCCCCTCCCACCCCTCACCTAATTGAGATACATCTTTCCTGAAATTCTTCCAAAATATTTTCTGCTGGAAATTTATTCCATTTCAAATATTTGTGGGTTATATCACTCTAAAACTTGTTCAGAGACTTGATCTGGTATTGATTCTGAGGGAAGCGAGGAAAGCAGAGACAGAGACCTGTCTTCTCTCCACTTTCTTGTGATTTGTTGCTTTCTTCAATGATACCATGAAGACAATTTACCTCAGAGTTCAAGACAGAATTTGTAATTTGGGTGCTTTGGTCTCTGCTTTCATGAATTTTCTCCAAAGATATATTTTAACAGTCCAATTAAAGGAATGAGGCTAGATAGGCAGCTTCAATTTGAGGTTTGCAGTTTTTGTCCTTCATGCTTGAAGAGGAAATGAAAATGATATTATTATGTCAGAGTCAAGCTATTGTGTGTTCAGCTGTGGCTGATCAGACCAAATGAGCTCAGAAGACTGTCCTGTCTCACACACAAATAGTCCAAATGAACATTTGTAGTGGAGATTTCTAAATTTGTGCACCTCACTTTTCTTTTGAACTACTTATATTCTGTTTTGGTCATAGAGTATAGCACCTTCTTTGCTTTGGATATGTCATGCTGGCTGGTAGTCCTGTGGCAACATCTTCCATGTCTCACAATCAATTCTAAAGTTCTCTGGAGAAACTTTGATAGTCACTTTTGAGAAGAAACAGTAACATTTTTTCTGACCTCTGGGTAAGTCTTGCCTTGTGTGAGTTCTCTGTAAAATTATCTTTTAAACAAAGTATATTTGGTATTTGAATATTGTGACCAATCCATCAAAGTTGTCCTCTTTGCAGTAAAGTTTGATTGGTTGGCAGTTCAGTTTGAGAAAGGTCATCAGTGTCCGATACCTTACCTTACCAGATATTCAGAATCTTCCTAAGGCAAATTCAAATCAAAATGATTCAATGTCCTTTCATGGTGCCCATATACTGTCCAGGTTTCACAGGCATGCACTAGTGAGATGAGCATTATGGCTCTGTAGACCTTCAGTTTCATAGGTAACCTAATATATCTTCTCTTCCACTCTGCCCTTTGGAACTTCCCAAAGGTTTTCAGTAGCCAGAGTGAAGGAATCCTCACTACAATACTCTGTTCTCTACTGGGAGATCTCTAGGGATAGGAAACATACTAGCTGAGACAGCCCATTCCACTTTTGGAGAGCTATATATTTTATTGAGCTTTTCCTTATCTGCTGACATCTACCTTTGCAAGTTCTCCCCAATGTTTTTAGTTTTACCTTCAGGAGCTAAGGAGACCAAATTAGATTCCTCTTCCATTTGATGATCTTTCAAGTATATTGAGATGGCTTCCTTAAATCCTTTCTCCCCCAGGCTAAACATTCCCAGCTATTTTTATTTATTCCTGTAAGCAATGGTTTTTAATCATCTTGTTATCCTCTGAATGACTTCTGTTTTTTTGAATTTGTTCTCCCCTTCCTTGGTTGCTTTAAGGACCATGGTATTTAAGGGGTAGCTCAATATGCCATAAACTTAAGCTTACAACCCCCCCCCATTTTCACTGTCTCTTCCCTCATTGAGCCAAAATAAATCATGTGACATCATAATATAAAGGAAAGAATGATGACTTGACTCAGAATGCAATATATACATATAACAAGGAATTAAATTAAGCCGTAGTAGTCACACCATCCATTTTCCAAACTACCATCCCTCAAAACTTTAGGAGCAGGATACTGTTAAGTCTGCTCATTCTATTTTGTTCAGTACAAGACCACTATGGCATGTCTCTCTTGACTGTCTATGACTCTGGAACTTCCTCAGTGATTGGCAATTTCCATGCTAGCCCCTTCTCCTTTTAATTTTTCTCAGGGCTTCCCTTTGAGGGAATGGCACAAGACTGTCCATGCTTCATTCCTATCCCTCCTGTGCTTATGAGTCTATGAGCTTTGTTCTCATGCTTCAGTGTGGAGACTCTTTCTCCCTTCAACCCATCTTCCAGCTGCCTTTTAAATGTTGTCTTTTCTCATTAGAACATAAAAGGACTGTTTCCTTTTGTTTATATTAGTTATCTCTAGCACTTTAGTACCATGGATAGTACTTAGTATTGCTCTTTACCTAGCTGCCCCAGAAGGCTTTTGGAAAGGGCTGTTAAGGGACCTGTTCCTGAATGCTAAATCCCTGATCCTCAGAATATGCTGCATTTTAGTGTGGGGCAACTTCCATTCCTAGAAGGCTTTACATCTTTCCACAAGTATGGTGAAACATTGCAAAGACTTTGTTTCTTCCCCTTGGAAAAAGGGAGAGGGGTGCCTACTATTTCCCACCTTCTATGGGGATCCCTAGTACCAGTTTTAGACCCTACTGAAAGACAATTCCACCAGTTAAAGCTAGAAACATTTATTTTCTTTTCCTCTCTTTTGTTGGCTCCACTGCCCTGGTCTCTAGCCCAAGTGTTGTCCCACTGGGATTTCCTATCCTTTTTTTCAAGCCAGGTACTCTAAAAATTGCTAAGCTCTGCAAAGGCTCAGAGGGAGATCTAATTCCCAAAGAGAACATGCTGGTTGGTTTTCCCCCTACACTTACCCTTTATCCCTACTAAATTTAATCTTAATAGATTTGGCTCTGATTCTAGCCTGTTGAGATCTTTTTGGATCCTGTCTGATGTTGATGCCATCTGTAAATTTGATAAATATGCCATCTATGCTTTCATCCAAGGTATTGATAAAAATTGAACATCATAGGACCAAGGACAGAATACTGGGTCATTTCTTTAGAGACTTTTCTTTAGGTTTTTATTTATTCATTAATCATTATTATATGAGCCTAGTTATTCATTCAATTCCAAATTTACTTAAATATATTTTTAACACTTCCTTGGGCAGTTTCTTGAAAGACAATCCTGTGATTTTTGTGCTACATAAGTGGAGGGAGAAATGATTACTGATTGACTGAGAGGATGCTGAGTGTGATAGCTGAATAGTCATGTAAGGGAGATGAAGGCAGACTCAATTTGAGAGAATATGTCTAGGGAAATCAATCAAAGAAGAGGTGTGGGCCTTAAGTTACTCTCACTAGCTTAGTTTCTCATCACCAAATGCAGGTTATATAAAATATCATCATAAATAGAAATTATCAAGTTAACTGTTCATATCCACTATCTCATCAGAAATTTCACCCAGCTATTAACTTTCCTTCTACCTCATTCTCTGATCTGCTTTGACTCCACAAAAGTCACCTTGTCCCCTATGTGAATACCCTCTCCCAACTCCACTCTTTCAACCTTTATATCTTCTCCTTCTGTGTTGTGTCTTCTTTCCCCTGGCCCCCACCATTAAAATATAAGCTCCATGAGAGTAGAGACTATCTTGTTTTTGTATTACTAGCACTTAGCACAATGTCTAGCACATAGTAAATGCTTAATAAATGCTTTATCTAACCTAGTCTATCCAAGTAGAATAGTATGCTAAAATTGAATAATTTATATAGATTAGAATATAGCAAATAAAAACAAGAATAAATGAGCTCTTCAACTGAAATATCTCAGCTAAATCTAGAGAAGAAATCCAGTCTTCTCCAGGGGACCTCTACTCTCAGAAGTTTCTACAGTTGCAAATCCTAGACATCAAAGTATATGATTGGCCCTAGCTTCTCCTCTATGTCCAAAAACTTCAGCCTAATATTTCAGTGTGTACACCTTGTCTGTTCCTCTCTGTCTTCTTGAAGATACCAATATCATTATATAGGTACATATAAAATAACACTCAGCCAATGAAGAATCACTTCTCTCTCACTGTCCCTTTCTCTTCTTCTGTCTCTCCCCTCCCTCTCCCTCTCCTTTTCTCTCCCTCTCCCTTCCTCTCTCTCCCTGTCTCTGTCTTTCTATCTCTTTCTGTCTCTTTCTCTTCCCCTCTCTGCTTACCTTCCCTCTCTCTTTCTCCCTGTCTCTCTGTTTCTCTGTCTGTTTCTTCCCCATTTATATAGTGCACAGATGTCATGGCTATTTTTCATTAAACTTCCCAGTGAGATATTATATATCGTTATCCCTTACATATTGTGAGAGTTAGGGGCATGGTGCCCCATGATCTGGAAAGTCCATGTAAATTTTTTCTTAGCACCTTAAAATCAGTATGTGTCGGGGCAGCTAGTTGGTACAGTGGATAGAACACCAGCCCGGAGTGGGGTGCTGAGTTCAAATCTGACCTCAGACACTTGACACTTTTTAGTTTGTGACCCTGGGCAAGTCACTTAACCCTGATTGCCTCAGCAAAAAAAAATCAATTAGTGTCAATGGCAAGACTTGAGTTCAACTCTTCTTGATTGTGTAATTGGTTTTTACCTCCTATGACATGCTATCAATGTGGGATAGAGCAGTGTGCTGAACAGGGCTGTTCATATATTCCTATTTTCCCTCTCTCCTATTACTGACTTACTGCTCAGATGGGCTTCCCAATATTAGGCTTCTTCTTTGCTTTTGGAAATTGTATCAACTGATCTATAGCTTTCTTTCTTTTAGTCTCTGAGCTACCAGGCAGAGATATTGCTTCTGGCAAAAAGCTTGTTTTAGATCTCTCTCTCTCTTCTCTGGGGATGTTTCTCCCTTAATTGTCTCTTCCCAGCTGAATTCCTAGTAAGTACAGTCAGATTAGCAATGCCAGTGGTTAACATTGCTTATATTAGTGAAGTAAACACTTAAAATTCAGAAAGGTAAACAGACTTTCTCTATGCCCAAGGAAAGACCTCAGGTTCCTATAAAAAACCCCAAGGAGAAGAAGGAGATTCAGCACTGGGTGGGAGATCAAGAACACAACTATACTCTCCTTGATTAATCTAAACAACTCACATTCAGTCATCATAAAGCATAGAGGTAGAGCTGGAAAAGATCTCAGTGACCATCTAGTTCAACCCCCTCATTTTATAGAGGAGGAAGCTGAAAGCTGATAAGGTTAAATGGTTTGCCCAAACTCACACCAGTAGTAAGCATCAAAGCTGAGATTTGAGCTTAGGTCCTTTGATTCCAGAATCAGTTTTCCCCCCATTGCATCATGCTACTCTCTGTCCTGGCTGCCTCTTCCTAAATTAAAGCTCTCAAAGCTCTCTGAAGCTCCTTCTGGTCTTGCTTTCTCTAATTCCATGTGTGTGTGTGAGTAGAATCTGGTTTTTTTTCTGAGTCTTAATTTTATCTCTCCAGATTTCTATAGTTCATGTAGGGGCATGCTCTATTATTGTTGTCCTTATTCCCTTTCTGTAATTAAGTTCTGAATTTTCAATGACCAACTCCTTTTTGCATTACCTTTTTTCCTCTTTTAATTAATTTTTGTTTTTCAATTACTAAGCATTAATTTTCTTTCCCGTCTCTACTTCCACTGAAAACAAAACAAACAGAACACTTCTAACAAATAAGCATAGTTAAGAAAAATAAATTTCTACCAAGAAATAAGTATCTTTTTTTGTATATTTAGTCTATTACCTCTCTATCAGGAGGTGAGTAACATTCTTCAGCAGTATTCCACTTGAATCATGGTTGATCATTATATTGACCTTTTCCTGTTTAAAAAGAAAGGGAATTGAAGCTAGATTGGCATGATGTCTCCATGACAATCACAAAAGTAGCTTTTAGTAGTCATTTTCTTCTCTTTCTAAATGGTCACAAATTATCTTTCTAATAATAGTCTAGATTTTGCCAGGAATTTAATGGAAATTCATGACATTCTATATTTCAAAAAATTTGGTTTCTGTCCTTTTTTGAAAATTGAAATGGCACTTGCTTATTTCCAGAACTGTGAGTCCTTAGAACCATAGACTTAGAGCCAGAAGAACCCTCAGAAGTCATCTAGTCCAACCCCTTAATTTTATAGATCAGGAAACTGAGACCCAGGAGGTAAAAATGATTTTCCTCCTGGTCACATAGATAGTAAGAATCAGAGGATTTGAGCACAGGGCGATGTTTTTTTCCCAGCTGTACTACTCTGCTAATTCTGCCAAGTTTTCATGCTTTTTTAAGTGATCATGACTGGTATTTCATTGATTACATTTGCAAGTTTTTCTGTTGCCTACAGTGGGCATACTTTGGTACTCATTACTTGAAGTTGAAAGTAAGTAGTTACTTTTCAGTGATCACCTCAGTTATCTTTGTCTTCAACTTCTAATTAACCATTTTAAAATTTGTCTCTTCTGGTACAAAAATTATTTTTCTTGGTAGAGAAAAAAAGCAATGCAATTTTTGACTAATCTTGCCTTCTTTATGTTATCCATTATCCTCATTTCAACTCCCATAAGCAGTATCTGTCTCTTTTTTGAGTTTCTTTTCATCTAAAACATAGCTTTAAAAGACTATTTTTTTGTCCTTAGAATTTATTATGTCTCAGATTGTTTTGATATTTAGTATTCATGATACTATTTTTATTTTTACTGTGATTTTAAAAATCCACCCTTGGTTACCAACCTTTGCTTCTATCTTCTATACACATAATTTTTTAAAAATTGAAGTTGGTCATTGAATTTTCTGTGAATTCATATTATTAATCTTTCCACAGATTTTCTTTCTCCATCAATGGATTCAATTGTATAGAGGTTCATTACTTGAGACTTTCTTGTTCTTCTTGGATGAATCTTTTCTTTTTTTATTAAAACTTTTTTATTTTTAAAACATACGCATAGATAATTTTCAGCATTTACTCTTGTAAAACCTTGTGTTCCAAATTTTGTTTCTTTCTTCCCCTCTTCTGCCTCCACTAGATGGCAAGTAATCCAATATAGGTTAAACATGTGCAATTCTTCTAGAAATATTTACACAATTATCACACAGCACAAGAAAAATCAGATCAAAAATGGGAAAAAATAAAAAAGAAAAAAAGTAAACAAACAACAACAAAAAATGGTGAAAATATTTTGATGTGATTCACATTCAGTTCCCATAGTCTTTTCTCTGAATGCAGATGGCTCTCTCTATCACAAGTCTATTGGAATTGGTCTGAATCACCTCATTATTGAAAAGAGCCAGAACCATCAGAATTGATCATTGTATAATCTTGTTGCTGTGTATAATGTTGTCTTGGTTCTATTCACTTCATTTAGCACCAGTTTATGCAAGTCTCTCCAAGTGTCTCTGAAATCATCCTCCTGATGGTTTCTTACAGAACAATAATATTCCATAACATTCATATACTATAATTTATTCAGCCATTCCCCAATTAATGGTCATTTACTCATTTTCCAGTTTGTTGCCACTATGAAAAGGACTGCTACAAACATTTTTGCACATGTGGGTCCTTTTCCCTTTTTAAAATCTGTTTGGGATACAGACCCAGTAGAGACACAGGTGGATTAAAGGGAATGCACAGTTTGATTCTTTGGGCATAATAGAGGAATCTTTTCTATGGTATTTTTGACATATCTAACCTACTATTTTTATTATCTCTTTGGAATATATGGAATGGCAAAATGTATTATGACATAGCATATTTTCTTCCCACTGATTCTTCCTGGTTTTTGCCTATTTGCTATCTCCCTGTCTATCTTTATCTTGCACTGTCCTTTCTTCCTTCTCTACTAGCTATCTTTTTTGGAGGGAATGCAGAGCTCTTGCATTTCATGGAATTTGTAGAAACTCTATACAGAAATAAGACACCAAGAAGGCAGAAGATAGTGACTTGCTTGGAAGCAAAATGGGTCCCCTGACACTTTCCTGCCAGAATCTTAAGAGTTGTAAAGGGAAGTTAGAAATTATCTAGACCAACTCATATGGGAACTAAAATATCCTCCTGAACATCTCTGGCAAATGAACATTTAGCCTTTGCTGGAAGATCTCCCATGATGAGGAACCCATTATTTCCCAAGGCAGACCACTCTTCCTTTGGAATGCTCTGACCTAAAAAATATCCCCTATGAATATGAAATGGAAGTGATGAATAGATTTAAGGGATTAGATCTGATAGATAGAGTACTTGAAAAACTAAGACCAGAGTTTTGAAATATTTTTTAAATTTGATTTTTTTAGCTTTTTATTTTCAAAATATATGCATAGAAAAGAGCCATCTGCACTCAGAGCGAGGACTGTGGGGACTGAGAATGGATCACAACATAGTATTTTCACATTTTTGTTATTTTTTCTTTTTTTCTCACTTTTTTCCTTTTTGATCTGGTTCTTCTTGTGTAGTATGATAATTGTGGAAAATGTGTAGAAGAATTACACATGTTTAATATATTGGATTATCTCCCATCTAGGGGAAGGGTTAGGGAGAAGGGAGGGAGAAAAAAAAATTGGAATACAAGATTTTGCAAAGGTAAATGTTGAAAACTATACATATATATTTTAAAATTTTTATTAAAGCTTTTTATTTTCAAAATAGAAGAAAACAATAGAATGAGAAAGACAAGACTTCTTTTCAAGAAATTAGATATATCAAGGGAGCATTTCATATAAAAATGGGCATGATACAAGATAAAAATAGTAGAGACTTGATAGGAGCAGATGAGGTGGCAAGAATACACCAAAAAAACTATACAAGAAAGATCAATAACTATGATCAATAGCTATGATCTAGAGCAAGTATCCTGAGAATGAAGTCAAGTAAGCCTTAGGAAGTATTGCTTACAATAAGGCTAATAGAGATAATGGAATTCTAGCTGAACTATTTAAAATCCTAAAAAATAATACTGTTTAAATAAAATAATGTTTAATTCAACAAGCCAGCAAATTTGGGAAACTTAACAGTAGCCATTGGATTGGAAAAGATTGGTTTACAACCTAGTTCTAAAAAAGGGCAATACCAAAGAATGTTTAATTACTGAACAATTGCACTCATTTTACATGCTTTTGAAAGGTTATGGTTTTGAAAACTAGGCTTTAGAATATATGAACAGAGAATTACCCGAAAAGCAGACTGTTTTTAAAAAGTCAGAGGAACTAGGAGACCAAATTGCTAATATTTACTAGATTATGCAGAAAGCAAGAGAGTCCTAGAAAAACATACATTATTGCTTCACTGACCACATTAAAACCTTTGTGGATAACAACAAAAGGTAGTAAATCCTCCAAGAGATGGGAGTATCAGATCATTTTACTGGTCTTCTGAGGAACCTATATGCAAGCCAAGAAACAATAGTTAGAAGCAAACATGGAACAATTGATTGGTTTATGATTGGAGGAGTAAGAAAAGGCTGTATATTATCACCTTATTTAACTTATGTGCAGAGCACATCATGTGCAGAGCACATCCACAGGCTGGATAAATCAAAAACAAGAATTAGAGTTAATGGGAGAAATATCAACAATCTCAGATATACAGATGATACCATGCTGATGGCAGAAAGTAAAGGAGAATTAAAAAGCCTCTTGATAAGGATGAAAGAAAACTGTGTAAAAACTGGTTTGAAGATTAACATAAAAAAACACAACTTTGAGCTTGGCAACTGATTCCATCCCTTCCTGGCAAATAGAGGAAGAAGAAATGGAAGCAGTAACAGATTTTTTTATTCTTGGGCTCAAAGATCAAAGCAGACTATAGCCATGAAATTAAAAGATGCTTGCTCCTTAGAAAGAAAGCTATGGCAAATCTGGACAGCATATTAAAAAGCAGAGACATCACCTTGCCAACAAAGTTCTGTATAGTCAAAACTATGGTTTTTCCAGTAGCAATGTATGGTGGTAAAATTTGGACTATAAGGAAAGCTGAATTCTGTAGAATTGACACTTTTGCATTGTGGTTCTGGAGAAGACTTTTGAGGGTCCCTTGGATGGCAAGGAAACCAAATCAGTCAATTTTTAAAGAAATTAATTCAGACTGCTCACTGGCAGGTCAAATACTGACGCTGAAACTTAAATTCTTTGTCCACTTATTGAGGAAATAGGGCTCTTTGGAAAAAGATCCTGATGATGGGAAAGATTGAAGGCAAAAGGAAAAATGAAGGAGAAAGTGAGATGGATAAATAGTGTCATGGAAGCAGTAAACATGAGCTTGGAAAGTCCTTGGGAGACAGAAGACAGAGGAGCCTGGAGTTCTGTGATTCATGGGATAAGAGAGTCATACACAATTGAATGACTAACGATAGCAACTACAATTGCTATGAAAATTTCCCTGACATCAGGTCATAATAGTAAGCAGGGCAAGATAAATGGGGCTTTGTCCCAAGAGAAATTGAATTCAGAGGGTCCCGAATTGGTCCCAAAGGAAGTGGGGGACATTACTAAAGGCCACTAAAGGGAAGAAGGGATAGGATGACTAATATTCCTGGTTCATCCTATAAATATGGTTCATCCAGCACGAGTGGTCCTGAAAATTCTAAGACAGATATATCCTCTTCCTGTGTTCCTGGGACTACAGTACACTGGACATCTAGTCAAAATCCATGTAGGGTATGATGTAGGTATCTTTTGTGGGGAAGGGAAAGAAAAGAATTAACTATTTTCAAGCTGTAGGGCCTGGCTTTGTGTTGCATTAATGACTTAGTGCTAGTCTACCTGTTCCCTGTCTGGTAGATTAAAGGAAGATCTTAATGAAAGTAATATGGGCAGAACAGAACTGATACTTTTTGTTCAGGTATGAGAGAACATCTTTTTAACAATGGGGGTGGATGACTGTAAACTCCCAATCCTTTCTATTCAGTACAATTTGTTGATTAGCCAATCAATCAACATACTTTTATTATTTACTATATATACTGAACATTATGCTAAGATCTGAAGATTCCCAAACCAAAAAGTGAAAAGGGAGAAGCAGCATGACCATATGTAGATATATACAAAACAAACAGAAAGAATAGAATGTAACTTTGGGGGAAGATAATAGAAGCTGGGGGAGGATTGCCTAGCTCTCCTGTTCTTGGTCTCCTTGAGGAGCAGCACACAGAACAGAGTTGAACCTATGGAAATAAAATGGAGTATTACAATATGTTCCCTTTTGCTACCTTTTCCCTACAGAGTAGAAGTTACTCAGGCTAACTTACGTTTGTCTTGGTTCAAGTTATTAGACAAGCTCTCACTCTTATTAACTTTGCATTTTGATGGAGGGTTCCAGATGGAGGGAAGGAAAAACATTAAGCTTATCATGTGCTGAGTACCATGCTAAGTACCGGGAATACAAATAGAAATACAAAATTGTCTTTGGTCTCAAGGAGATAATTTAATTGTATTAAAATTGTTGTTTGTCTTTCATTTTGGAAGAGAACCATGACATAAGGGAGCTGACGCCATGACATGCAAGTGAATTGGATTTAAGTGAGGGCAAGGTCACCTGCCTCACTTTCCCCTACAGAGCCATATGGGTCCAGTGGTCATGTATAGATAGGACAATTGAAGATAATAACCCTGGATGCAGTGGGAAACCTTGGCCTTTTTAACCTAAGGTCTTTAACAGCCATCAGAAACCAAATAATGACCAAGAGGCTTGGGACCTATTGTTGGCCAATCAATGAGAGTCAAAGTGATTTGGATTTAAGGCATGGTCCATAAAACTATCTTGTTATGTTTCAGTGATCAAAATTTACATTACATTGGGCAGAGAACCTGAGGTAAGGGTATGATATTTTATGAGGATAAATGAAAGGGAAGGAAAAGGAAAGGAGCAAGACAGACAGATGAAAGAAAGATAAAAAGGAAGAAAGGAAGAAAGAAAGAAAATTAAATTAAAACTTAAATTCTTTGGTCACTTATTGAGGAAATAGAGTTCTTTGGAAAAGATCCTGATGATGGGAGAGATTGAAGGCAAAAGGAAAAATGAAGGAGAAAGTGAGATGGATAAATAGTGTCATAGAAGCAGTAAACATGAGCTTGGAAAGACCTTGGGGGACAGAAGACAGAGGAGAGAAAGAAAGAAAGAAAGAAAGAAAGAAAGAAAGAAAGAAAGAAAGAAAGAAAGAGAAAGAAAAGAAAAAGGGAGGGAGGGAGGAAGGAAGGAAGGAAAGAAGAAAGAAAAAGAAAGAAAAAGAAATTTGTGTGACCCAATTGGCCAGTTCCAGTTAGGTCCTCAGTGGACAGCTCCTACTATTAGTTAAAAATAGTTGCTTGTCCTTCATTCACAAAGAGATCTTCAGGTTTTAGCATAATGTCTAGTATGTATGGTAAATAATAAAAGAAGGAAATGTCATGACTTGCAAATGGTTTGTATTTAAGTGAGGGAAGGCTGTGAAAAGTTGGGTTAGATAACATGTAATAGAGATCAGTTTTATGGCATATGGAAAGGACAAGTGGTACTTATATTCCGGTAGCTAGGAACAAAGTAAAGGGAAAGGCTCAGAGAACCTTGAAGAGCAGTGGGAGGGCAGATGGTCTTCAACCAGTGATGGTTTAGAAGAGGTAGTTGGTCTGAGGGTAAAGTAGAATGGGGATTGGGATTACTTCCAGCAGAAATATACAACTCTTTTGGGAACTGAGCAATGGAAAGTTGGTCTGAGAAGGAGAAAGTCCCTATCTAGTTCTTTGCGATGGTAGCTGCTGGTGGTATTTAGTCCAGTGGTTGTTGTAAATCAGGCTGTTATTATTATAGAAGCACAGACTTTGAGGGCTGGAAGGGACCTCAGAAGCCATCTAGGGCAACCCATACATGAAATGTATCCCCAACATAAATCTCATCTTGTTCCTTGGGCCAGGTTTCCCTCCCTATCTGCACAAGCAGAAGTTGACTGCGGACAGGGATGGTGTTGTTTGCGGAGAGAAGCATGTCAGAACAACCTTCTCTTCCACATTCACCATCTTTGGGCCCCCGGATAGGAGCATTCCAATTTAGTGCAGTTAGCAAGAATAATTGGCTAAAATAGGAAGCTATCATCATCTCTCTCTCTTCCCGTTCACAGCCAAACTCTAGAAAAAGCTGTCTACACATCTCATCACCACTTCGCCTCCTCCTACTTACTGCTCAACCTCTTACAGTCTGGCTTTCAACTTTACCACCAACTGAAACTGTTCTTTTAATGTTATCAAGTGATCTCTGAAAACTGCTCACTCTGACAGCCTTTTTCTGGGTCTTCATCCTTCTTGACTTCTCTGTAGGTTATACAATTGGCCTTTTCTTTGATGATCTATTCACCTTCAGCTTTCATGACACTTCTCTCACTTGCTTCTTCATCTCCTGGCTGACCATTCTTTCTCTTTGTGCATGACTTCCAGAGCCATATATCCAGCCCAAATATCTCTCCTGAGCTCCAGTCCTGCCTCATCAATTGCTGTTGGACATCTCCACTTTGTTATCATAGACAATTCAAACTCAACATATTTAAAATGGAGCCTTTGTTCAATTTTAGATTATTTTGTTTTAGACAAATCTTTCTGCCATTCCACTCATTTTCTTACCTTCTTTTCTTTCTGCTGAAGACATTACCTTCCTTCCTATCACTCAGTTTCACAAATTTTGCACTATTCTCTAGTTTTCCCTCTCTCCCTTTCTATATCTAATCAATAGCCTAGTTCAAAGGATTCTGCCTCCTCATATCTCTCATTCATTTCCATTTTTTCCATTTATATAGTTCCCTTCTATCTCTGATCAGACTATATGCATTCTAAGCCAGGCATTCAACTCTTTTTTAATGGGAGGTGATAAACAGGAAATAAATGTGCTTTTTCCTGGCTTAATGTCCTGATGAAAGGTAATGACATCATTGATATTTTAAAGCAGAAGGAAGGAAAGCTAGAGTTTTAATGAGACTTTCCTCTAATTTCTTTGACTATCAAATGCTCTCAAGCCTAGAATTTTTCAGGATTCTACAGGGTCTGTATCTCCAATAACCACAACAATTTGAATAGATCCAACAAATTTGAAAACTCATATTGTAAACTCTTAGATGGCAGAGCTAATGCCACTTAGAGGCATGCACATTGCTTAACAGATGGAGAAATTTAATTTTTGATGATGATGAATTTCTAGTTAATGTTTTGCCTCTGGAAAGTATTATATTTAATCCGATTATGGTTTAGAACTAGATGGAACTTTACAAGCCAATGAGTCTGATCTTTTCACTTTGCAGATACCTATAGAAGATTTAGGAGACTTGTCTAGGATTGGATTGTCTAGGACTGTATAGTTAGTTATGTGTTTAAGTCAGAGAACAATCCTAGATCTTTAGGTACCTTTTAGTGCTCTACCTATGAAATTGTATTGTGAGTCTAGGCAGATATGGGTCTACTGAGTTCTCAGAGCCTTAAACCTTCCTTGTTAATATATTTCATTTTCTCAAGAATATCATCTTTGGTCTATCCTAATTTCTTTATACTAATTTGGTCTATCCTAGTATACCCAAACCTAAAAAAAATCTAAGGATTGGAAGAGACCTCAGAGTTCATTTAGTCCAACAGCATTTACAAGTGGTGAGCTTATTTTGTTCCCAGATGTCTTGGAGATTCAATTCGCTGTCTGTGTCCCTAAGACTGGTCCTTTTTTCTCCTTGGCCCTTTCCTACTCTGCCTTGTTATGCCATATACACTCTTCTCACCCTCAATCTTTCTGATTCCAAAAAAAATTAACTTTTCTTCCCTGAAAGGAAAGGATTTGTGTCACTAATATGAAATATCAGCACTAGGATGAGTCCTAGTGGTAGCAGGGGTCCCTCTGATGATTGTTACAATGATGGTTCCTATAGAGATTAGCAGCTTCAGGGGCAATCCTCTGGGATTGCTGTTTATACTCATTACTGAACACAAAAGGTCCTTTCAAGGAAACATTGAAACTGAGAGAAAAGACAAGCACAAAGCTGCTTTTACAGGCTGTTTCCTGCGTCTATCTTTTCCAACCTCTCTTTCTGTCTCTATCTCTATGTCTCCCTCCCTCCTTCTCTCTCTGTCTCTATCTGTTTGTCTCTGTCTCTGTCTCTCTCTGTCTCTCTGTCTCTCCCCTTCCTCTGTCTGTGTGTCTTCCTTATCCTATTTCTGTTTTGGTGTGTGTCTCTCTCTGTCTCTGTGTTTCTGTTTCTCTGTCTCTGTCTCTGTCTCTCTCTGTTACTCTGTCTCTCTCCCCTTCCTCTGTCTGTCTGTGTGTTTTCCTTACCCTATTTCTGTTTTGGTGTGTGTCTCTCTCTGTCTCTGTGTTTCTGTTTCTCTGTCTCTGTCTGTTGCTGTGTTTCTCTGTCTCTGTCTCTCTTTCTCTCTCCCCTTCCTTTGTCTGTCCGTGTGTCTTCTTCATCCCATTTCTGTTTTTGTGTGTCTCTATCTTTTAATTATTTTATCTATTTAGGACAAATCATATTATTGACATAACAATCCCTGAGATAGTGCTGTAAGCCTTCCTGGCTCCTCTCTAACCTTTCCCCAACCTCTCCTCATTTTTCCTTTATTCTCTAGACCCTACTCCTGCTTCCATACCCTTTTTTCACTCCAACTTAAAAAGGTTGTCTTCATTCTGAACATGTTGCTTAATCATATATGATTCTGTCCTGCTTAGTCATATTTGGTTGAGCCTGTGAGCTCTTTAATGTAATAAATGGCATCCTTTGACCATGATAAATGTCTTGTGAGTTCTTCACATCTCAAACCACTATCCTAAAATTGCTACTTCAAGGGGATTATTTTGATAGTCTTGTCTCCTTGCTGCTGAGAGTAGAGTCATTGATGTTGTATCTTAAAGAGAATAGCTGGAGATATATAGAATCACAGAATTTGAGAGTTGGGAAGAATCTCAGTGATCATCAACTCTATCCTATACCTGAAAGGAGTCCCCCAATAATATCTGTGACAAGTGGTCATCTGCCCTCTGCTTGAAGGCCTCCAATGAAGGAAAACCTAATTCCTCTCCAAGGCAAATTATCCACTTTGAGGAAGTTCTATTTATTTCTTCTCTTAGAAATGGAAGTAATTGGGTGCTATTCTTTTTTTCTTCTTCCAACCCACCTTGGATAATTTCTTATCTGAGAGCCTTGATGATTTTACTTTCAATTTTTTGATAGACAAGCTGCTTCTTTCATTCCTGGAAGCTTCAGTATTATTTTTTTAATGTTATAAATGTCCAGCTATCCATTTCATTTCCCCTTCACCCTTGGTCCAGCTTTCTATTTGTTCCACCCATTTATCAATTTGTATTAGCCTCTAAATGTTTCTTTTACCTTTTCTTACTTTGCCTTATCTAACTGCCTTCTCCTTTTCCTTGAGTCTTCTTATACAGGTTGTGCTTTCTAATTCTCCTTGATCCCCTTTAATCCTCTTTAATCCTTTTATATTCTCCTCAATTCTCTTTCCACTTATTCTTACAAATTGAAGCAGAAAGTGTACCTGGAAATTTTTCTTTAAATTTTCCTCAATTTCCCCAAAAGTTTGCAAATTTTGTCTTTTCCAAATTCAATCTCTGATATGCTTCACTAAATTGCTCCAAATCTCCCATACAATGTTCTTCTTGTTTGGCACAAATTCTCTCTTCTTTCATCATGGAGTTTAGATCTCATTACCCTCTTCCCCTCTCCCCACCAGCCTCGGTTATTGTAAGGAGCAAATGCGATAATATTTGTAAAATACTTCACACTGCCTGGCTTATAGCATTATACAAATGCTAGCTTACTATTGGTTCCCAAGAGACACTTGTTAAATTTTCAGTGTGAGCATTTATACCTGGAAAATGAGCAAATACTACAAATCAGGGCTTGGGGTATTGCTTTGTTTACTCGTTAGGTATAAGAAAGTGATGCAGAAAATATTGATAAGAGATTCAACTAAACAAACAAACAAACAAAAAATCCTACCCAACAATCCAAAATCACATATCTTGCTTTCCTCGTAAACATTTTAGTAAATGTTTAGTAAATGTTAGCACTTCCTTGCTCCTCAGGGAATTGAGTATGCATTTGGGGGAAAGCACCACAGATTTGGAATCAAAATAAAAATCCTGGATTTGTCATTTACTTTAACTTGAATGATTTGGAAGATTAAATGAGGACTTGTGTTTAAATTCTGTGGTTGACCCTTATTTAAGTAGCTAGATATTATAGTGGAAAGAACACTAAACTTGTAGTCAAGAAGTTTCAAATTTGAATTCTGCTCTAGATATTAGCTATGTGACCATGGGCAAGTTATTTAAACATGTCTGCCTCAATTTCTTCATCTGTAAAATGGAGATAATGATAGCATCAATCTTTTAAAAATCAAATAAAATAATATATGTATAATACCTTGCAACTTAAAGTGCTAAATAAAGGCTATTATTATTATTATCTTGTGGTAGGGCTTCGGTTTCCTTATTTGAAAAAAAAATACAGGGGATTAGGTTTCTGAGGTCTGTTCAAGCCTTGTGATTAATGATTCTATGAATTCTGGGCTTTAAGAGTTTCATCATTTGTGCAGTGGTTTGTGAATTAATTGGGACAAAATAAAAATTCACATTTATTGCTATACAATAAATCTTACAACTTTTTTACATCTTAACAAACTTTTAGTATACAATGTGTCCTCTGTTTGCTATAATCACTTGTTTTATATAACGTGGTATTGAGTTTGCAAGATTTTGTCTCATTCTTTAATTTTTACTAAAAATGTTCTACTTTTATCATATTAGATATTAAGTGCACTTTTGAAAAAACAGTCTATTCTTTTATGTCTAGTCTTGATTATATCCTAAAGATTTTCAATGATGTTTGAATTAGGTTAGTTGCCAGGTCACTGAAGGATACTTATCTTTCTCTTGGATGACTTTATTAACCTTTTGTAAAATGTAGAAGAGCACAAGGTCACAGTGTAATATTGCATCTGCATTGGAAAATTTCTATAATTCTGGAGCAAATCCAGATATATCAATTCAAAATATTTCTGTAACAATTTTAATACACTGATATTTTATATCAAATCATTCCCCCAAGTGGAGTTTGTTCTGGGTCCTTTCGTTGGTCGATTAATGAAAGTGAGAGTTATTTGAGTTTAAACCATGATCTTAAGAAAGAAATCTAGCCCTTGATCCTTCCTTCCCCCCCAAAATGTAAATTTTAATTGCCCAAACCTCACTAAAACAAGGGAAGGTCTTGATGTTCAATTGAACACTCATTTGAACCACAACCTAAATTATTAACCTAGTCATTTCTGCTTTGGTCAGAAACCCTGTGGGTCTTCCTTTCCCAGATTCGTTAATTCATTCACTTATTTAGATTTTTTTTTTTTTTTTGGCTAGGTGAAAGAGGAGATTCTTTGCAACAATTGCTACCCAGCCTTAATCACTGAATGGGTGCAAACTGAGACCTGCTGAAGATCTTAGCTTAAAAACGCCAAGTTCTCCCATTTCATCCAGGACCATCTCCAGTCCTCCTGATTTATATCTGGCCACTGGACCCAGATGGCTCTGGCGGGGAAAGTGAGGCAACTCCCTGAAAATCCCCCTCACTAAAATCCAAATTACTTATGTGACATGACATCCCCTTCCTGATGTCATGGTCCTCTTCCGGAAGGAAAGACAAACAATAACATGAAGGATATTCATACTTTTCTCATTCAATGACATGATTTAACTTTCTCTCTGTCTGTCTCTCTGTCTTTCCCTCTCTCTGTCTCTGTCTCTCTCTGTCTCTGTCTCTCTTGGCTGTATCTCTTTGTCTCTGTCTCTCTGTCTTCTCTGTCTCTCTGTCTTTGACTCTATTTCTCTCTCTCTCCCTGTCTCTGTCTGTCTGTCTGTCCATCTCTCTCTGTTTCTCTGCCCCTCTCTCTTTGTCTCTTGGTCTCTGTCTCTCTCACTATTTCTCTTTTCTCTGTCTGTCTGTCTGTCTCTCTCTCTCTCTCTCTCTGTTTCTCTCTGTCTCTCTCTCTCATTCTCTGTCTCTCTGTCCTATTTCTGTCTTTCTGTCTCTCTGTCTCTATCTCTCTCTCTTTTTCTGGTTCTCTCTGTCTCTGTCTCTGTCTCCTCTGTTTCTGTCTTTGTCTTTCTTGGCAGTCTCTCTTCTCTTTCTCTGTCTCTCTCTTCCTCTCTGTCTCTCCCTCTCTCTCCTTCTCTGTCTCTCTTTGTCTCTCTTTCTCTCTTTCTCTCTCTCCCTGTTCTCTCTCTGTCTCTCTCAATCTCTCTCTCTCTGTCTCTCTCTCCTCTCTCTCAATCTCTCTCTCCTCTCTTTCTTCTCTCTTCTCTCTCTCTTTCTCTCTCTGTCTCTCTTAATCTCCCTCTTTCTCTCTCCTCTTTCTTTCTGTCTCTCTCGCTCTGTCTCTCTTCTCTGTCTCTGTCTCTCTCTCCTCTGTCTCTGTCTCTCTGTCTTTCTCTGTCTCTCTGTCTCTGTCTCTGTCTCTGTCTCTCTGTCTCTCTCTCTGTCTCTCTCTGTCTCTGTCTCTCTCTCTCTCTCTCTCTCACACACACACACACACACACACACACACACACACACACACACCGGAGATAATAAGACATTCTAGATAATAAAGATGAATACAACAATAATAAGAATACCAAACCCAGCCTCAACTATCCAGGGCAGGACTAGCTATCACACCAAAGAACTTCTGAAAACGGAAGTTGAGTCCTATCCTATATGATATAACTTCTACCACATACCATATTGCAGTTGATGTATACTGCTAAAGCAAGGGCAATTAAGAGCAATTGACAGGCAATAAACAAGAGTTAGGTATCTATTATTATTCTATGTCCCAGACACTGTGTATACAAGTATAATGAATGAAACAATTTCTGCTCTAAAGATGCTTATGTTCTAAGATTCCAATCAGGAAAAATTCCAGGAATTCAATTCCATCTGTGAAAGGAGCTGGGTCATCTTCCTTTTTACAGTGCCCCCAGGTACCTACAGATTGATGTGCAGGAGAGGCTGTCTGTCACTTCTGAGGGAGAATACAACAACTTTTCTGGAACTAGGAGTCAGCAATGAGGACAGTATCCAATTCAAGTTTCAAAAGACTTTGCAGAGTGTGCACCTGGTTTGAATTATGAATTATAACTCCAAGGGGAAACCTCCGATATCTCCCTAGGATCCTACTGAGTTCTTGGGAAATGATACAAGTCCTTAGGACTTTTCTTTGGCTCCAGAAGCATTAGAGATGGAGATACTCATTCTCCAAAAGTCTAAAATACTATGGAAGCCCAGGGACCTAGTCCTTCAGATCACTTACTCCATTCTTCTACATTGAGTAAGACATTTCTTCAACTGGGTAAATCAAATGTGTCTATTTTGTTTTGAGAGCACTATGGAGGGGATTTTTTTAAATCTAAAAAAACTTTGTATTTAACCAAAACATCCTTGCCCATCTTACTGATTGCCCCTATATCTGGAAAAGACTTGCTGATGTTGGAGCTGAATACCCAGGGAACACAGAACTGAGATCTAGGAGAGACCTCAGTGACTTGATCACCCTTTTAAAGCTAAGGAAGAGGAAGAAGAGAACATCTAGACTCCTCACATAGTTGCTTAGGCTCTATGGCTGTGGGGAATACAGTCCCTGGTGTGTTTTTATCAGCATTTCCATCCAATATTCCCTGGCTGCTTTGTCTTTGCTTTGCATTTTATCGATACCACCAGCAGATCCTGCTGTCCCCTTCTGTGGGTTTATTAATATTGCCCTCTGATCTATGGGTAGCTGCCACACTTTATATTCCATCCCCATCCCAGCTTCTCCAAACCCAGACACCATATTTAATTAGATTTTCTCCCTGGCTCAGGCAAACACAAATTGAACTCCCAGTATATCTCTATTGCATTGGAGTTAATGCCTGGCAGAAGCAGACAGCTCTCCTTTTTCTCTTCTCTTTTCACTTTCCACCCCCCCCACATTAATATTCTTACACAAGAGCTAACTTCCAAGTTGAATTCTTGGTTCCAAACTCTGAAACTCATCCCCCATGTCACCTGTTGCCTTTGAGAAGAATAATGTGCTAAAGGACTTTGCTCTTAAAACTTTGTTGATATCTCTCAAGAAGTTGGTTCAGAACATAGACAAGAAAGTGTGAATGACAGGGAAAGTAATGTGGTATTAAGAGATGAGGTTCTCATCTATCTGGAACAATTTAAAATGAACCCATTAACCTTTCTAGGTTCTCTACTCTTCAATCTTAAGAATCTATGATTCCATCACTGGCACAATTTCATAGTTAAGTCTCTTGTTTCCATTGCTTCAGTTACAGATGGATAAATCTGTAAAATGAGTTGGTAAACAAACTTGACTTTTTTTGAGTCTATGAGATGAGACACTCTCAGGGATATATCTAGCTTCTGGACAAATTGCAAGGAACATGGAGCCAGGGAGAAAAGACAAATAGAGAATCAGAACTGAATTCTCTCATAGTCAGTGCATTGAGACAGCTTGACTGTCCTTCTACATAAAAGGCTTTTTGGTTCTAGCTTTAAAAAAAATGAATTATAGGATAATAATAATAACAAAATAATATTATCTTTTACAAAGTGCTTAAAGTTTGCAAAATATTTTATATATGTTCTCTCCCTTGATTCTCATAGCAATTTAGTGAGGTAGATGCTATGGAAACTGAGACAGAGATAGGCTAAGTGACATACCCAGGAACACACATCTAGTAAGTTTTTGAGGCAGGATTTCAACTCAGGTCTTTCTGACCTTTATGAACTTTAGAGGTCATCAAATCCAACCATATCAATTTATAGATGAGGAAAGCAAGGTCCAGCAAAGCTGGTCAGCATCACATTGCTAATAACTGTTTCCAGCAAGATGGAACTCCATTCTTCCTTTCTCCAAGACCAATGCTCTATCTACCATATCATTCTTTTTTTCAGTTGCAGCAAGCTTGGTAGTAATACATGAAAACTGGAGGCAGGGCACATTTTGCTTATGTCTTTGGTCATTTGCACATTTTTGTTCCTGATAAATGTGGATAGAGCTTATAGCCATAGACTCACTTGGTTTCCTCTCTCCTTCCTGAATACAGGTGACTTTGACACTTTTGGGTGACTATCGCCCAAAGGCGATAACATCATTAGGGAGTTCATTGAAGACTCCTTTATCTTCTTCCTTTTCTGCCAGTGAAAGTCTGTTTGCTTCAGTCAATAGAAACCTAATTAAGCTATTTATCTGGAAAGAACAATCCAAACATTGTGAGTGTTATAGATCATTCATTCACTAAGTAAACATCCACTAAGCACCTACTCTGTGCCTTACACTAAAGGAGATATTAGGGAAATATGAAGTTTATTATCTTCCTGATCTCAAGAGGTTTACTGTCTAATAATGGAATTAGAAACAAAATAAAGACAAACTGCAATATTCAATATCACCTAAAAAGAGCACCAAAGGGTCATAAAAATCACAAAAGAATCAACAAGTATTTATTAAGTGCTTCCTATTTGCCAGGCATGGTGCTAAGTGTTGAGGATACTAAGAAAGGCAAAAGCAGTCTTTGTGCTAAAAGAGCAATCATTCTAATGGGAGAAATAATATGCAAACATCATGTCCAAGACAGTTGAGATGATAAGAGGAGGAGAGAAGATTTTTCTCTAAATAGTTTCAACTTTTTTTGATAAAGGCTGAAGTCATATCCTCAGTTGAGTAGGTGGAGGAATGGGGTGCCACAGCAGACTTGAGAATAAACAAAAAGTTTTGAAACATCTGCTGGGAAAAGTGGGATATTAGATTGATGAGTGGAGAATGGAAGAGTTGACTGGCTACCAGAAAGGCCCAGTTGAAATTAGATAACAAATTTGTAGTAAATGCAATCATCAGTTTCATGACTTCCTCCAGCAATACATAAATAGGAGCAAAGACAAATGGCACAAATAATTCAGGATTATAGTTTGACAAGGTATGTTTGATAATAAAGCACAAGGGCAAGGCATTTGAGAATGGGAGATGATGAAGAGTTGAATTCTCTTACTAAGATTAAGATAGGGAAGTAAGGCAAGTGTAGCCAGCACCAGTAAATAGATAACCTGGGACATAGCTGAGAGGTGGAGGGACTGGAAATTATGATGAATAGAGTTAGGCATTATAAGGCAAAAGGAAGTGGAAATGTAAAAGATTATGATCACATAAAGACATTTCAGAATTTACAAACATGGTAATAAAATACTTGTTGATGATAGCAAAATCAATGTTGTAAACTTCTGTGTATAGCTGAAGTGGAAAAGAGGACAGAATAAACAGAATTTAGTATACTGAAGAACTGGAAGAGTGGCAGGAATTGTGGTAGAGAGAAAGACTGTGGTTGTGCTATAGTCAGCAAGCATTTATCAAGCAATTACTATATTCCAGACACTGAATTTATTGAAGAAAAATAAAGAAAAATTCAAAAGAAAATGGGCACAAGACAATTCCAAATTTGGTGCTAAATTTCAGTGGTGAAAACCTCAAAGGAGCATTAAATACAAAGTGATAATGGTAGATAGTAGAGCCTAGAAAGTGGTATTTGAGTGAAAGGAATATTTTTACTCTTCCATTACAACCCCTGTTTTGAGATAGTTTTCAATATTCACTCTTACAAAACCTTATGTTCCAATTTTTCCCCTCCCTTCTCCTCCCTCTATCCCCTAGATAGCAAGTAATCCAATATATGATAAACATGTACAATTTTCCTACACACATTTTCACCTTTATTATGCTGCAGAAGGAAAAATTAGATCAAAAAGGGAAAAAAAAGTGAGAAAGAAAAAAGCAAGCAAACAACAACAAAAATGTGAAAAAAGTATATTGTGATCCACATTCAGTTCCCTAGTTCTCTATGCAGATGGCTCTCTCCATCCCAAGTCTAATAGAACTGGCCTGAATCATCTCATTATTGAAAAGAGTCATGTCCATCACAGTTGATTATCATATAATTTTGTTGCCGTGTACAATGATCTTCTGGTTCTTCTCATTTCACTCAGCATCGGTTCATGTAAGTCTCTCCAGGTCTCTCTAAAATCACCCTCCTGATCGTTTCTTATAGAACAATAATATTCCATAACATTCATATACCACAATTTATTCAGCCATTCCCCAACTGATGGGCATTTACTCAGTTTCCAGGTTCTTGCCACTACAAAAAAGGCTGCCACAAACATTTTTGTACACATGGGGCCCTTTCCTTCCTTTAAGATCTCTTTGGTATACAGACCCAGTAGAGACACTGCTGGGTCAAAGGGTATGCAAAGTTTGATAGCCCTTTGGGCTCCAAATTAGTGCAGCTAGTTCTGAAAAAGGGTGGTCAGGGAAACACTGTTATATGGATGGAGACAGGCTTTAGTGAATGCCCCCAAATGGAAAGAATGAGAAAGGAAGAAGTTACTTTTGGAGTAGATGTCTTAGAAGGCACAGTGGAAGAGATGTGCAGATTCAGAGTGGGGCCCTGAGGGGATAGCATGGGAGTTATGATCACATGGTTGAGGATGAAGAATAGAGTTTTTAGTTAGAGTTTGGGGGTTTGGAATCATTAGAATATAAAGTCTAGGAGTAGTGGGAATGTAAGCATCTGAGAATGGTTGTTGGAGGGAAGTCTGTTGAACAAAGCAGGTGAGTAGATTGTTCAAGGTTCTCTCTCCACAAGTTCCCACCCCACAGTATATCCTTATAAATCTCAAGGAAGCCTGACTCACAAAAGTACCTGGAGTTTAGGCAGGGGAAACAAAAATATGATCTGGGGAGTCTGAGAGCTTGATTAGTAAGTAGGAGGCGGACTTTGTTGGGAAAGTTCTTTCTGGTGAAACTGGAAGCTGTGGAAGTAGCATTTCAATTGTCCTGTAAAAGATGAAAAAGAAGGACTTTAGGGCATAGGGTCAGCATGAACAAAAGCATGGGAGAACATATGTGATGTATCTGAGGAAAATAATGATAGCTAGCAGTAAAAGTGCAAAACACTTTATTTTTTGCTCTCTTTTGATCCCAACAACAATCTTCTGAGGTAAGTTTTATTATTACTTCTATTTCACAGATGAGGAAACAGGCTCAGTTAGGTTAAATGATGTACCTAGCCAAGTAAGTGAATGAAACAGGATTCCAATTCTGGTCTTACACATCAAAGTATTATTCAATTATTTGAGACTCTTATCATGGAGAAAATTTTCTTTTTAAATTAGAAATATAACTAATAGGGGAAGCAGAATATGAGTGAGGTCAGACAGGAAGAAGGGTCAGGTAAAGGATTGTGCTGAGAAAATGGGTTGGTCAAGATAAAATTGGTAGTTCTTGGTTACATTAAATTCAATATCAGTAGCACTTTACAGTTGTTCAGGTTCCTTGGCTTTGAAAAAAAAAAGATTGTAGAAGGTCTTGAATGCCAGAGTCAGTTATTTATTCTTTGTTTGGCAATTACACTGGTTTAGGGATAGAAGAGAGCACGAGCATAGAGCTATTTTAGAAGGATAATTCAGATAGTGGTGGAGAGAATGAACTAGAGAAAACAGAGTGGATTAAGAAAGACCAGGAAAGAATATTTTACAATAGCCCAGACAAAAAGAAATGAGGATATGAACTAGGGTGACTTTATTCAGAGTGGAGAGTAAGAGCCAGATGCAAGAGATATTTTTGAGGTAGAAAGAACGGCAGCTAAATGGATATGTGGGATGAGGAACAGGGAAGAGTTGAAAGAATGAATGGAAAAGTATTTATTTACCACTTACTCTGTGCCTAACTCTACACTGAGCTTTGGGAATACAATTCTCCAAATAGACAGACCCTACCCAAGAGGGAGATAGTACATAGAAGAGAATAATTTCTAGGAAAGAGTGTTTTGATCTGGACAGTCACAGGACTGGCGAGTAGAATGATAGAGCAGTTTTATTGCCCTTGAGGGCAGTAGTACTATTGATTTAATTATAGTTCTTTGAACAAGGGGTGTTGTTGCTGTTGATAGTGGTTAGTATGATGGTGATACCATGAGGGAAAATGGCCTGGGTGAATATGAATATTTATGGTCACAGGGAATTCAGAATGAACTTCTGGTCATGGTATTTGGAGGTCAGATTTAGAAGGTAGCCTGGGAGACTGAGAGAATGGATCATCAACTGGAATAGGAAGGAACATATTTCATGGGTAAAATAAATGAGTTTCATTTAGAAATGCTGAGTTTGTGATACTGAAAGGGCATCCAGTGGAGATGTTTAATAGGTGATAAAAATGGACTTCTATGGAGGGAGTAGATATATGTATTGGGGAGACACTGACAGAGGTGATAGTTAAAAGTATGGAATTGTTTGAGATCATCAAGGGAGGGAATGTAGAGAGATGATACAAAAAGCATGGCTTTATTGCCAGCACCTACTATATGAGTCCCAGACTATGAAAAGCAAGAGAAATTATATGTACTGTCCACCTCCATATCCTCACTCCCACCCTTTTGTTGTTAAGAGAGTCTTGTAATGGAAAATTTTATCTGTAAAGGGCAGGGAAGCAAAGAACTCTGGACTTCATTGTGTCTTGTGGGAGTGAGTGAATGTTTAGGGGTCTGTTGTGTATGATCCTGATTTCACTTCTCAAGCCTATTTTTTTTTCTTTTCTACTAATGCATGCCAAGAAATGAAAAATCAAGCATGCTCTGCCAAAGCAGTTAAGCAAAACCTCACAAAAGTATGCTTGTAACTCATACCACAATGTTTATAATTTATCATTTACACAATGGCGATATATGCTGTGTATTTTAACTTGAACAGGGAAGCACTAACATGATCTGTCTAATCTTGTCTTTGACTATTTTGATTGTTGTCCTTCATTCTTGAAGATCAAATAACATCCTTTGTTCTCGAAGAGTCACAACTGTGGCCGATCAGATCAATGTGTGCTTGGAGTGCTCTGTCACAGGTTGGACACAAATAGTCCCTGTGAACATTTGAGATGGACTCTCTAACTTTGCACAACTCATGTTTCTTCTGAGCTAATTCAGTTTTGCTTTGCACCTTCTCTGATGAGGGTACTTCATGCTGGGGGTCTTGTGCCAGTGTCTCCCATGTCTGCTATCAATTCTAAAGTTCTTGAGAGACCTTGAGAGTGTCTTTGTATCACTTTTTCCTAAGCATCTTATTAATGCTTGCCCTGTGTGAGTTCTCCATAAAATAGTCTGTTTGACAAGCATACATTTGACATTTGAACAATGTGGTCAGCCCAATGGAGTTGTGTTCTCTGCAGCAGGGTTTCAATGCTTGACAATTTAGCTCAAGAAACGACTTTGGTGTCTGGTACCTTCTCCTGCCAGGGGATCTTCAGAATCTCCCTAAGGCAATTCAAATGGATTCAGTTTCCTGGCCTGGTGTTGGTAGACTGTCCAAATTTCACAATCATACAACAATAAAGTCAGCACAACAGCTCTGTAGACCTTAAGTCTGGTAGTCAGTCTAATACCTCTTCATCTTCTCCTTTGGAGTCTCCCAAACACTGAGCTAGCTCTGGCAATGCATATGTCAATCCCATCATCATGGGACATCCCTGGAAGACAAATATGGAATCAAAGTCAGTTATCACATTGATGGTAAATTTTTCAAGTTGAAAAGGCTGCAAGCCAAAACTAAAGCAGAAGGAGTGTTGGTGCATGATTTTTGGTTTGCAGATTGTGCACTCCATGCAGCCGTTGAAGCTGGGATACAACAAAATATGGATCAATTCTCTGCAGCTTGTGCTAACTTTGGTTTAACAACACCAAGAAAACACAGGTCCTCCATCATCCAGTACCACATCATCCATGTGTGGAAGTTACACCATCAGTTACAGCAAATGCCAAAATTTTGAATGCTGTGAATAAGTTCACTTCCCTTAATCTTATCTTTACATATTTCTAATTATCTTATATGGCAGGATAGGTGAAAGCAGGGGGCTCTAGTGCAGGGCTTCTTAAACTTATTCCCTTTCATGACCCCTTTTTGTCCAAGAAATTTTACAGAACCCTAAGTATATATGCATATAAAATAGGTATACAAATCAAACTATATCAATAACTATATTTATATATGTCCATATATTGCTTATACATTTTTATAATAGTTTTTATTTACCAGATATATACATGGGTAATTTTACAACATTGACAATTGCCAAACCTTTTGTTCTAATTTTTCCCCTCCTTCCCACCGCCCCCAGATGGCAGGTTGACCAATACATATACATTGTTATTTTCATATTATCTTCCCCAATGGTTCAGCAGCTCCTTGAGAGAAAGGACTGTCTTTCTTTTGTCTTTCTGTGTCCTTCGAGCTCCCTCTGACTCTACTGTCCTTCTCTCCCTCCTTCCCTCCCTCCTTCCCTCCCTTCCTTCCTATATGCCCCATATTTCCAGACTTTTTGCCTTTGCTCAGTCTTTCCACTATTTCTAGAATGCTCAGTTTTGCCACCAGTAATTCCTGTCTCCTTCAAGGATAAGCTCAAGTACTAGTCTCTTACCAGGACTTTCTTTTATACATATATATATATATATATATATATATATATATATATATATATAATTGTTATTGTACCTTTTTATTTACAAGAAATATGCATGAGTAATTTTTCAGCATTGACAATTGCAAAACCTTTTGTTCCCAATTTTTCCCCTCCTTCCCTCCACCCTCTTCCCCAGATGGCAGGTAGACCAATACATGTTAAATATGTTAAATACAATATATGTATACATATACATACAGTTATTTTGCTGCACAAGAAGAATCGGACTTTGAAATAGTGTATAATGAACCAGTGAAGGAAATCCAAAATGCAGGTGGACAAAAATAGAGGGATTTGGAATTCTATGTAGTGGTTCATAGTCATCTCCCAGTGTTCTTTCTCTGGGTGTATTTGGTTCAGTTCATCACTGCTCAACTGGAACTGATTTGGTTCATCTCATTGTTGAAGAGGGCCTCGTCCATCAGAATTGATCATCATATAGTATTGTTGTTGAAGTATATAATGGTCTCCTGGTCCTGCTCATTTCACTCAGCATCAGTTCATGTAAGTCTCTCTAGGCCTTTCTGAAATCATCCTGCTGGTCTTTTCTTACAGAGCAATAATATTCCATAACATTCACATACCATAACTTATTCAACCATTCTCCAATTGATGGGCATCCATTCAGTTTCCAGTTTCTAGCTTTTACAAAGAGGGCTGCCACATTCTTGCACATACAGGTTCCTTTCCCTTCTTTTGGGATATAAGCCCAGTAGTAACACTGCTGGATCAAAGGGTATGCACAGTTAGATAACTTTTCGAGTATAATTCCAAATTGCTCTCCCAAATGGCTAGATGTATTCACAATTCCACCAAAAATGTGTCAGTGTTCCAGTTTTCCCACATCCCTTCCAACATTCTGCATTATCTTTCCCTCAGGACTTTTTTAATCCTCATAATTCTTACTGTTTTCCCCTAACCCAAATTCAATAATTCATTTTGAATTAATTTTACATATCTTTTAGGCTTACTTGTCTGCTCCATGTTGCATTTCCCTCCTTCCTTTAGTTCTTCCCCTTCCTTCTTCTCTCTCCCTCTCCCACTCCCCATGCTTCTTAAGGCTGGGGCTTTTCTTTTTTGCCTTTGGGTCTTCAGAGTCTAATGCAGCGATTGGCACATAGTAAATGTAGTATATGCTTGCTGCACTGAATCAACTATTTCAATTAGCTATTTATACTTCAATAAATGGGCATGTAGTTTATTTTAAACTTTTTGCTACTATAAATAGTGATTTTAAGAATATTTTGCACAGATAGCTATTTTTCCCATGTCAATTTTCTTAGAGTATAAATCTAGTAATAGGATTGTTGGTAAGGCCATAACATATGAACATTTTGTTTCTTTTATTGAATAATTTCCTATGGTTGACAAAAATACTTGAACCAATTTATATTTGACCAGAAAAGTACTAGAATGCCTTTTGCTTACTACTTAACTAACAGTGATTTTTGCCAATCCAATGTGGTTGAAGTGATAAGTGAGAATTGTTTTAATTTGGTTTTTCTTGTTATTAGGGATTTGGTGGTTTGAATGAATTTTGATTGTTTAGGTTTCCTTGCCCCTATATCGACTATTTCTATTCCTTCCTTCCTTATTTATTTAATCTAGAGAAGTTCTTCTAACCTTACACAATTGATATTTCAATTCCCTGGATGCCAGACTTTTCAGAAATATTTAATGTAAAGGCTCTTCTACTCCATATATAACTTACTTTTATTTTAGCTACATTGATTTTATGTGCATAAAGCTTTTGGTTTTTCTGTAACAAAATTATTTTTGATGGCTTTTATAGTTTTTTTTCAATATTAGAAATTAAGTGTTGGTTAAGAATTTTCCTTATTTGTAGTTCTATAGGATATATAGTTTTCCATACTCTAAACTTTTTTGATCACACTTTTTTTTTTTGTATTTAGAACACTCATCCATGTGGATGAGTAATTATATATATGTAATATAGTAATATATGATATAAGAAATGGTTCATGTCTGCAGTTGTATTACATATAACTATAATGTAATAGATAGATAATCAGACTCAGAGTCAAGAAGACTAAGGTTTAATCCTTGCCTTTGAAACATACTGGTTATATGATGCTGGAGAAGCCACTTAAATTTTCAGTGCACTAGGCAACTCTATGAAATTATAAATTTCTAAGTGATTACTAATCTGAATTAATAGGGGAGGTTTCTGTACTGAGAGCTGTTTATACCAATTAAAGAATAACTCTACATCTCTCTTTTTGTCCCCTTGACTCCTATCCCCACTATTGTCCTCCATCCTCTTGGAAATGGTGTAAGGTACAACTGGAAATCTTTTTTTAAAAAATCAAACTGCCATCTGGTTTTCCTAGTTACTAAATAAAGAATTTCTTCCTTAGTAATAAGTTTACTGAATAAATCTTATTTAATCCATTTTTTTTTAATCCAGGAAGAGGTAATTTTTCTTTTGAGGCTATCTGAGTTAAATAACTTTCTGAGGGTCACACAGTATGCATTTTAGACTGGAATTGAACTGAGATTTTCCTAACTCCAGGATTGGTGTTTTATCCACTGCACCACCAGGTGCTTCCTAGGAAAAGGTAATTTTGAGAAGTACTGCTTTACAATATGCTTTCAATCTAGTCATGCTATTTCTATTTCTTTCCCTTTCTACCTTCTCCTTATCATTGTTTTCCTTGATAATCTTGGGCATTTATAGGTGAATTTTGTTGCTGTTTTGTCTAATTCTATAAAGTATCCTCTTGGTAATTTCATTTGTACTCTGTTTTATTATATTAGCACAGCCTTGCCATGGACATTAATGACATTAACCAATATTTATACAGTACTTTAAAGTTTTCAAAGCATTTTAAATGTGTTAGCCTGTTTAAGTCTTGCAGCAATCTTGTAAAATAGAACTATAGGAAGTATCATTTTCATTTTTCCAGTGAAGAAAATGAAGCTTAGTGAAATTCAATGGCTATTTTATGTCAGACATGAGATTTAAATCCAGGTCTTGCTTATTCACAAGTTCCGCATTCAAACAGTACTACCTCTTAAAATATTAAATACTTCATTTAGAACATTATTTTTGTAAATGTTTTATAGTATCTCAGTTAAATTTCAGATATGCAGTATTATGTTATTTTAAAGCATATTTTTGTTTAAGTTTTGTTAACAATATATAAGGAGATATACTGATGATCTTTGTAAATTTTTTTTCATGCTACTTTATTGAAATTACTTATTATCTCAATTACCCTTTTTGATTTGGTACATTCTTTAGTATTTCCTAAGGAATCAATCTTATGATTTTTTTAAATCTTTATATCTTTTTGTATCTTCTTGATTCCCCCTCCCCATCTTATTGCTATTGCTAGCATTTATATCACTATGTCAAATATTGATGTTGATGATATGATCCTTGGATCACTCCATTCTTATTGGGAAAACTAACAATGTTTTTTCAGTACAAATTGTGCTGTTTTGGATTTAGACATGTGCTTTAATAATCATATTAAGTGAATGTCATTTTTGTCTTGTGCTTTTTACATTTTTTTACACAATTGAGGTTTTTTTAAAAATTGAAATACTTTTCTGTATATATAGATTTAATTATATGGTCTCTTTATTGTTTTATTATTAATGTAATTAACTGTAAATACTCTTTTCCTAATTTTGAAACATTCTTGATATAAACTTACTTGTCCAGAATGAATAATTTGATATATTGCTATAGTTTCTTTGTTAAGATTTGATTTTATGTGTTTAGACCCATATTCACTAGTGGCATATGGAGTATAGTAGTCTTCCTCTGATGGATCCTTTCTTTGTTTGATTAGGAGGACAATATTTTCCTCATAGAAGGATATTGATTAATATGCCTTCTTTCTTTATTTTGACATAGCACGGTTATTATTTCTTCTTATTTTAAAAAATGTTATTTTAATTCAATATGATTTTATTTTCAGTTCTAAAATTTCTCCCTCCTTCTTCCTTTTCCCCTTCAGGAAGGCAAGAAAAACAAAAACCCATTATATATATAATCTCTCTCTGTGTATATGCATATATATATATGTTCATGCTAAATAATATCCTGAAATATTCATATATAAAAAAGGAAAAAAGAAAATATACTTTGATTTGTGCTCTTCATCTTTTTCATTTTTGATACCTATAATTTCTTTTCCTTTTTAAAAATCAAATTATCTAACAATTTACTTATTTTATAATCATATTTTAAAAACAGCTCCTAATTTTATTTAGAAATTTCTTTTTATTTTTAAACTTTCACTTTTGTTGTCTTCTTTGATTTACAGAATTTTTATTCTTATTTTTAATTTCTTTAGTTTTGGAGTTTAGTTAGGATTTTAAATTTGTATCTAGGTTTGTTTATAGTTACATGCCCAATTAATTAATTTAGTTTTTTCTTCTGCTGATGAAGAAAAATTGGAGACATATATTTTCCTTTAAATATTTTGGCTGCATCCTCCAAATTTTGACATATTGTTTCATTGTTGTCATTATCTTTAATGAAATTAATGATTATGTCTATAATTTGTTTTTTATTTACATAATTACCTATTAGAATTAATCACCTTGGGGCAGCTAGGTGGCACAGTGGATAGAGCACCAGCCTTGAATTCAGGAGGACCTGAGTTCAAATCTGTTCTCAGACATTTAACACTTCCTAGCTGTGTGACCCTGGGCAAGTCATTTAACCCCAGCCTCAAAAAAAAAAAAAAAAAAAAAGAATTTAGATTCCATACCATTTGCTGTATTTATATTTAATATTGATGTGCTTTCCATGTTTATCACTTTTCATTATATATTAGTATATGAATACATATTAATATGCCATGTAACTATAATATTTATATTACTGTAACAATTTAATATATTATAACTAACATATAACCAAATACATTAATATATTATATTATATTAAAGTTTACAAAACATTTCATATATATTGTTTCATTTTATCTACACAAAACTATGTGCTATGTTACTATTACTCTCATTTCAAAGAGAAAAGTGAATCTTAGGGAAGTTATTTATCCAATGTCTTTAATAAGTTTTAAATGTCAGAGATATAACTTCAGTCAAGTTCTTAAACAATTATCCTATATATTATGCCATAAAAACTAGCCAACTAATTTTTATTTATTTAAAAACAACAGCTCTTTGCTTTATTAGTTCAATAAAAAGACAGTCTTATTTTTAGTTCAATAAAGACAGTCTTATTTTTAGCTTTCAAAATTTCCTCATTTATGTTTGTTTTGAAACTGATTTCTTAGTTTTGTAATGTTTTAAATTGAATTTTCAGTTTATTAATATCCTTATTCACTTTTTTGAAAACATAAATATTCTGGGAATCTAAAAAGGCCTTGAAACTTTAGCTATCTTTCAAATATTTTGGTATATTTGTGAGTATTATAACTTTCTTTTCTTTTCTTGTTTTGAGAGGCAATTGGTGTTAAGTGACTTGCCCAGGGTCACATAGCTTTTTTGGGGTTTTTTTTTGGATTGAATTTCTAGAGTAATTGGAAGAAACTCATATAAAAATAGGGGCAGCTAAATTACCTACAAGGATTACTGCAGGCTTATATTGATTTAGAAAACATGTTAATATTATTCTATTTTTATTTCTCTATTCTATTTTTATTTATTCTATTAAAAATTTCCAATTACATTTTAATCTGATTCTGGCTAAACCTGAGTCACATGTTTTACTCCTTTGGGGAAAGGAATTATGGTGATAAAAATCCCTTTACGGAAGCAGGTCACCATATACTCTTTCACCTATAATTTCCTGGAGCATTGAAAAATTTAGTGAATTGCCCTCACATCAGGGCCACTAGGTAGCACAGTGGAGTCAGGAAAACTCAAATTCAAATATGGCCTCAACTGTTACTAGCAATGTGACCAGATGCAAGAAACTTAATTATTTGTCTCAGTTTTGTCATCTGTAAAATAAGTTGGAGAAGGAAATGGCAAACCACTTCATTCTTTCTGCCATACCACCCCCTCCACCCAAACATCCCCCAACAAATCACACACACTCATACATACATACCCACACCCACACCCACACCCACACACAGGAAGAGTGCAACATAACTGAAAAATGACTAAACAATAACAGGGGTAGCACTTGAGTTAGAAGCCTTGCTCAATGGCTCTTTGAAAGATTCCACACTTTTCAGATTTGCCACATTTCAGTCAAGGAATGTTAACTTTTTTACTGTTCATGCTTTACTACCTAACTTTTAGGTAAAGATTGCCTTTTGATTAATTTTTCCTTTAAGTACTTATTTGCTATGCTATCTGGTACACATATATTTAATCTTACTATCACTTCATAACTTACGGGCCTTTAAATAAAATGTAGTTTTTCTATTTATGTTTCTTGATGCTGTCTAGATTGACTTTTGCTTTATTTGAGATTATGATGACAATTCCTTAGAATTAAACAAAATTCATTAATTTTTTTTTAGCATTTTAACTTTTTAAATCTTGAATTCAGTCTCTCATCCTTTCTATATCTTCTGAGAAGGCAAACAGTATTACATTAATTATGCACGTGAAATCATGCAAAACATATTTCTATATTACAGAAAAAACCCCAAACACTTTCCCTCCTGCAAAAACAAACCCTAAACCAAAACCCCCCAGAACAAATCAAAACAAATAACCCCCCAAAAACAACTGTTCTGCCTCAGTTTCTCTGCCTCAGTTTCCTTCAGTTTCCCTGGTAGCAACCCCCCTCTTTCTGGCCATTAGGACTGAGATAATTAGGGCTGGGAGCTCTGGCTACTCTGGCATTGCAAAGAGCCATAAAACTCCACATGGCTTATCTCAAATGCTTGGACATCTTCTGCTTCAGACTTCCTGGCTCCTAGCTTCTTCACTCCCAACTTATCAGAATTTATGATCCTTCCTTCCTAACCCCCAATCTGTCAGAACTGAATTTATGGTCCTTTTCTGGAACTTCCAACCACTCAGTGCTCTGCCACCCCTCCCCTTGCCTTTGTTTCCCTGATCGTTGGAACCCTATAAGAGTCTCTGGAATCTCTTGCTTGTCGTGGACAAGCTTGTCTTGAGACAAGAGCCCGATCCAGTCAGCTGACTAATATGGCTTTGACAATTCAAACTCTCCACTATTAAAATACTAAAAACCCTCTAATCTCTGTCTTGCCTCAGTATATCCAATTCAGAGAAAATTATATTACAATTCATATTCAGAGTTCATCAGTTCTCCTGGAGGTAGGTGGTACTTTTTTTCATAAATCCTTTGGCATTTTTTTTGGATCATTGTAGTGATCAGAGTACCAAGGATTTTCATAGTTGATCATCATTACGGCATTGCTAGTACTGTGCATGATAGTCTCCCAATTCTTACTTGACATCAGTTCATATGTCTTGTTATGTTTTCTGACACTATCTCCCTCATCAATTTTTTTTTTTTGTATTTGCTGAGGCAATTGGGGTTGTGTAATTTGCCCAGGGTCACACAGTTAGGAAGTGTTAAGAGTCTGAGACCAAATTTGAATTCAGGTCCTCCTGACTTCAGGACTGGTGCTCTATCCACTGCACCAATTAGCTACCCCATCCCCATCATTTCTTAGTATTTCATCACAACCCAACCTCACTCTCATCAAAACTGGTTCAAAAAACAAAGTATATATATATATATATATATATATATATATATATATATATATATATATATATATATATATATATATATATATATATATATATATATATATATATATATGTATATATACACATATATGCATATATATATGTATATGTATATATATATATATACATATATACACACTCAGTTGAATATAAAAATTTATCTTATAGGGAGATAAGTATTTCATCACAATCATATGCTACAACTTGTTCAGCTATTCTCCCAACTTATGAGCATATCCTCAATTTCTAATTCTGAGCCAATAAGAATTCTTCAAATATTTTTATGCATACAAGTCATTTCCCTTTTTCTTTGATCTCTTTGGAATACAGATTTAGAAATGGTATTGCTGAATTTAAAGATATGCAAAATTTTATAGCCCGTTGGGCACAATTTCAAATTATTCTCCAGAATGGTTAGATTAGTTCATAACTTCACCAAAAAACCAGTTAATTAATATACCTATTCTTCTTCATTCTCTCCAGCATTTGTTATTTTTGATAGGTATGGGGTATCACCTCACTTAATTAATTTTCCTTTCTCTAATCAATAGTGATTTAAAGTATTTTTTGCATGAGACTATAGGTAGCTTTGGTTTCTTCTACTGAAAGCTGCTTGTTTATTTCCTTTGACCACTGATCAATTGGAGAATAGATTGTATTTGTAAGTTTGACTCAGTCCTCTATGTGTTTGAGAAATGAGGCCTTTATCAGAGAAACTTTTTATAATTTTTTTATATTTATTTCAGTGTCTATGGTGCCTTTTAGCAAGATGTAGTTTTCTTGATTATCTCTTTCAATTAGGTCTATTTTTGCTTTGTCTGAGATTATGATTGCTTACCCCTGCCTTCTTCACTTCAGCTGAAGTATAATGCACTCTGCTCCAGCCCTTCATTTCAATTCTCCTTCTGTGTCTTTGTTTCTCAAGTATGCTTCTTGAATACAATATATTTTTGGATTCTGGTTTCCAATCTATTCTGCTATCCTCTTCACTTCTATGAGTTAGCTCATCCCATTCACATTCATGATCACTAACTGTCCATTTTCCTCCATCCTATTTTTCTGTTTATCCTTCTCTTTTTCTTTTTATCCTGTCCCTCATCAAAAATGTCATGCTTCTGACTATTATCTCCCCCAAACAACCCTCTCCCTTGTTATCACCCCTTCTATATATCTTATCTGTCTGTCCTCCTTATCTCCCTATAGGATAAGATAAATTTTTATATTCAATTGAGTGTGTATATATATTCTTTGTTTTTTGAACCAGTTTTGATGAGAGTGAGGTTCAAATATTACCTGCCACTCCCCCCCCCCATTTTTTCCTCCACTATATAAACTTCTTTATGTACCTTTTTAATGTGAAAAAATTTGCACCATTCCACCTCTCCCTTCCCCCTTCTCCCAGTATACCTCTGTAATAGCCCTATATTCTTTTTTGGGGAGATTTTATGATCAACTTACACAATGTCCTTTTTCTATGCAGACTCTTTCAAACTATTCTAGTTTATTCTAGTTAAAGTTCTTATGTGGAGAAATATACCTGAGGAAAGGATTCTTACAACAAGGTGTTAATTCAATGGAATTGATAAGACAATGGCTACCTAGTTTAGCGTGGTGATTAATAGTTTCTAGTTCATATGACTGATTTAATCTTACAACAAATAATGGTTTCTTAGTGATATAATGATTGGCTTATACTCAGTATGATGAATGGATTTAATTGTAATAGAGTATTTAAGAGGTCAGAGTCAGACCTACAGGAGGACTTGAACAGAGACCCTAGTAGTGGCTGGTCTGTCCTCCTTCACTTCTCCACTGAAACCAAGGCCGGTATGAAGATCCCCCAGAAAGCTAGCCCAGCCCCAGGAGAAGAAGACAAACTGTGAAGGAGATAACCAAGCTGTTAATTCTTTTTTCGTAGTTTTCTTGCCTCATTTCCATTTCTTTTCCCATTTTTTTTTCCCTCTAAGACTTTTTATCTTTTTTTTTTTTTTTTTGTCTCATCCAACAATTCTTGCTGGCCTTGAAGCCAATTAACATTTTTCTTTGAGGCTTTGCTTATAGTTGTTTTTACATCATTGTCTTTTTCTAAGATTATGTCTTGGTCATCTCTGCTATGGTAGTAGCTCTTTATTTATTGTTTTTTGCTCATTTTCTGGCTCATTTTTTCTCATTATTCCTATGTATTTATTTTTCTTTTTAAAAGTTTCAATAATTTATTTTTTCAAATATATGTGAAGATAGTTTTGAACACTCATTTTTGCAATTCTTTGTGTTCCAAATTTTTCTCCTTTCCTCCTTTACCTCTCCCATCCCTGTGATATGCAAGTAACCTGATATAGGTTAAATATGTGCAATTCTTTTGAAAATATTTTCATATTTGTCATGTTGTACAAGAAAAATCAGACCAAAAGAAAAAAAAATCATGAGAAAGAAAACAAATAAACAACAGATGAAAATACTATTCTTCAATCCATATTCAGTCTCCATAGTTCTCTTTCTGGATGTGGATGTCATTTCCATCCCAATTCTATTTGAATTGCCCAGGGTATTTCTTTATTTTGAACTTTATATTAAAGTTGAGCTCTGCTCACTTAGGAGTGTGAAAGCACTGTGATAATCTTCAAATTTTTTTGTGTTGCTGTTTTCAGAGATAGTTCTTAGTTTCTGCCAATTTTTGGTGCTTCCAATATGGTGTTATACGGGGAGTAGTGTGGTCATTGCTGCTCTCCTGGTCTGTGTTCTTGTCTTTACCAAAGAGTTTCTTTGCAGCAACAAATACTAATTCTCCTTTTGGACTTGGAATAGTGACTAGATCCTCTACTCTCTTGCAGTCACAAGTGCTAGCACTCCTCTTGGATCTGAAACTGTGATCTACAACTGCTTATGAGCAGCAGTACATCTAAGATCAGCAAAGAATAATCTCTTTCTGATCAGCACTCACTGTCTCTGGGATGAGAGCTTCTGTCTCCATATTGCCTGTTATGTGTGCTCTATGCACCCCATTCTGGGATCAGAGACCTCTTCTGCTGACCTCTTAAGTTGTATTAGGCTGAAAAAGTTTCTCCAAAACCTTTTGTGGGCTCTGACACTCCAAAATTTGATTTGAGACATTACTTTAAAGTTGTTTGAAGGGGAATAGGTTGTTGCCTCTCCCTAATTTTGTTTGGCTCCATCCAACAATTAATATTAACAAACATGCAGGATATAAAATAAATACATATAGATCACCAGTATTTCTGTATACTACCCAACTAAACTCAGCAGGGAAGAGATAAAAAGAGGAATTCCATTTAAAATAACCACAGACAGTATAAAATACATGGGAATCTGCTTGCCTAAACAAATCCAAGGATTATATGAGCGCATTTACAAAAATACTTTTTTATACAAATAAAGACAGATCTAAACCACACACACACAAAAAATTAATTGTTCAAGGGTAGGCTGAACCAATCTAATAATATGAAAATTCTACCTAATTTATTAGTACCATACCTTTAAAATTATTAAATAATTATTTTATGGAGATAGAAAAGCTAATAACAAAATTCACTGGTAAGAACAAAAGGTCAAGAATATCAAGGAAATCAATGAAGAAAATGGAAAGAAGGTGGTCTAGCAGTACTTGATTTCAAACTATATTACAGAGTAGTATTTATGAAAACAATCTGATATTGGCTAAGAAGTAGAATTAGAATTAGTAGACTTGATTAGGTAAATGATACATAGTAGTAAATATATTATAGAAACAACAATACATAGTAGTAAATAATATAGTAATTTAACATTTGATAAACCCAAAGATCCTGGTTTTGGGGGTGAGAACTCACTAAAAAATAGTTTTAGGGAAAACTGGAAAAAAGTATGGTAGAAACTAGACTTAGATAACATCTCACACTGTATATTTTGATAAGGTCAAAATGTGTAAATGATTTAGATATAAAGGATGATAAAGGGAACCATGGGAAAAAAAAACATACATATCAGTTTTGGGGGTTAGGGAACAGCTTGTGACCAAACAAGAAATAGAGAGGATCATGGGAAGTAAAGTGGATAATTTTGATTACATGAAATTAAAAAGGGTTTGCAGAAACAAAACTAATGCAATAAAAGTGAGAATTTCCTTCTAATTTTGGGAAAATATTCTGGATCACTATTGATTAGAGAAATGAGAGTTAAAATAAGTTTGGGATGCCACCTCACATTTATCAGTTTGGCTACCATGGCAGGAAAAAAAAAAAAAAAACTGTTGTAAGGGATGTAGAAAAATCAAGATACTAATGCATTGTTGGTGGAATTGAGAATTGGTCTGGAGAACAGTTTGGAACTATGTTCAAAGGATTATAAAATTGTGCATATCTTTTGACCCAGAAAAAACATTACTAGATCTGTCCCAAAGAAACCAAAGAAAAGGGAAAAGGACATATGTCTAAAAATAATTATCACAGCTCTTTTGTGGTAGCAAAGAATTGGGAATTGATAGCATGATCATCAATTGAGGAATGATCTAAAAAGTTGTGGTATGTGATTCTGATAAAACACTATTGGTTATAAGAAATGATGAATATGATAATTTCAGAAAACTAGGCAGACTTATATGAACTGATGCAAGGTGAAATGAGCAGAACCAGGAAAATCTTGCATATAGTAACAGCAATATTATATGATGTACAAATATGAAAGACTTAGCTACTATGATTAATATTATTATCCAAGACATTTCTAAAAAACTAATGACAAAAAATGCTATCCACCTCCAGAGAAAGAGCTGATGAATTTTGAATGCAGATTGCAGTATACTTTTAAAAAACTTTTTTGTTTTTCTTTTTGTTGATGTGCATTTTATTTTGCAACATGGCTATTATGGAAATATATTTTGCATGACTTCACATGTATAATTGATTTGATATTGCTTGGTTTCTCAGCTGGTAGGGAAGGGCTAGAAGAGGGAGAAAATTTAGAACTCAAATAAAAAACAATGAATATTTTAAAAATTTTCTGTATAATTGATTTCATATTGCTTGGTTTCTCAGCTGCTAGGGAAGGGGTAGAAGAAAGGGAGAGAATTTGGAACTCAAATAAAGAACAATGACTACTTAAAATTTTTTTTTATATATAATTGGGAAATATTAAACAAAATAATAAAATATATTTAAAACTATATTTCTGGATAGGTGAAATTTGGTTTTTAATAGCATCTCATAGAAATTTATTTACCTTTACAATCAATTTTCAATACTTATAGGAATTGTTAATTTTCTAAAACAGTATTGAGACTACTTTTAAAAAAATGTAATTTTTCTTTTAGAAGACCAATAATTCTCAGGTTATCTTCATGAACTCTGTCTTCTAGTTTCATTATCTTCATTTGTAGTGATCTCAAATTCTTTTCCAGGTCTATTGCTTTTAAATTTTGCTTTATTTGTCCTATTACCTCTGCTTTTTTATCTTCCATTTCAACCAGCTTAATCTTCTGAGAAGCCATTAATTTGTTTACTCACTCTTCTAGCCTTCTCAAATTGGGACTTTGTGTTACAGACATGCTCTGCTTATTTCTGGAGAGCATATTGGGGCTTTATTTCATCCTTATCTGTATTCTATGGAGTTCTATTTCTGGCTTCTCTGAATATCGACAGCTTTGTTCAACAAGCCCTAAGCAGGTGATCCAGGGCAATACCTGCCTTCTTGGTCTAGGTTTTACAGGCTCCTGACCCTGGTTTAGGTGTGGGTGTCACAATTGCAGGCTTGCTTCTCATTGGAATTCTAGTAGACTGCTTTTGTCAGCACCCTGATCAGCTCCCTGGAAGGCTCTTCAGGACCATTGTAATAGAATTGTAGGCTCACTCTTCTGAGCTCCCTGCCCTGGTCACCTGGATGTAGGTAGGGCTTAGCCTGGCTCTATGGGATAGAACCAGATCACTATCAGGCACCTCCCACTCAGGTTGGATCATCAGTTCTAGGAGGATTCTTTGCCTTGACACAAAGGTGCAGGTCTTTTCACATCTCAGCTCTGATCAGAATCATAAAACACAGCTGCTGGCTGTTCTCTGTTCCTTATGCAGTATAAACCTTGGTCCTCGTACTTAATGATCCTTGAACCCACCCCTTGTCTTGGTACATAGCCTCCAGGTTCTAACTCAGTTTCTTTCTTGAAATGCTCTGCGCAGTCCTTCCTAGATGGACTCCCTCCCTATTGTCCACAGACCTCTGGTTGCCCATGCTGACCTAGACTGGAAGAAAAACACACTGGATTTTCCTTGGATTTTGGTCTGGTGTTCTTCCTTGATCTTTGTTGGTGTAACTGTGGGAGAGACATGGGTTATATTTACTCCTATTCCACCCTATTTGCTGGTCTCTGAATTCACTGATTTCTTTACATTTTCCACTCAAATTTCATTATTAAATTTTTACCTGTCTTTAAAAATGTCAGATATTCTTCCATTTCTCGTAGTTTAAATCAACCCTTATGAGGGTTCTTGCAGTTAAGCTGATTTTTACTTTGGGGTATTTATTTGGCCTAGCCATTGCATCATTTTTTCATCCTAAATTTCTCTGCTCCTTGAAGCATTTATTCATAATATAATATGGGCAGAGATCTGTTCGTCTCTTAATTGATTGTCTCAAATGAGATTTCAACTGTCCACAATTGTGAGATGTGAGCGCTATTGTACATTTAAAGAAGCTCAAGGACAAGAGACTCTTTCCGAGGGTCTTATATTAGACATAAGGTATGTAGAATCTATAAGGATTTGAAAGAGGAAGAAAATATGGAAGTCATGTAAATAGATAAAAGGGAAAGAACCTGTGACATTTAAAAAGTTTCAGAGACACAGTTTCTGGGTAATTAGTAATTTTATTAATAATGTTAGCATTTTATTAATAAGAGGTCAGTGGCACTCTTGAATACCAAAGACCTCTCATGGCAGAAAGCTCACAATTTCTATGCCTTTGGAAGAGTGGGTAGTCCTAAGAGTGATAATAAACTCTGATTGGTTCACAATTAATGAAATAATGAATATTACAATGAGAGGTGGAACTATTTTAATGAAGGGTTTAGGATATGATTTTAATTGTTATTTACTTCTGAATTATCCCCAGCCTTAGGCAATCAAATCAAAGAATTTATCCCCACCCAAATCTGAGTAGAGCACATTGGGCTTTTCTACTTTAGATTAAATTCCTTGAAAAGTCCGACCAAGATTGAGGAGAGTTAATTTAATGTCCTTCAAGAGACTGAAATGAAGAATATAGAAAAAAGGGAGCACTCTGGATCTCCTCATATCATTGGAGAGGGAGAGGGAGAAGGAGACAGAGAGTGGGAGGGGGAGGGAGAAGGACAGGGGGAGGACCAGGGATGGGGGAGGAGGAGGGAGAGGGACAGGGGGAGAGGGAGGGAGAGGGGGAGGGGGGGGAGAAGGGGAAGGAGAGGGAGAAGGGGAGGGAGAGGAGATAAAAATGGGAAAAAGAGAGAAGGGGAAGAGAGGGGAGGAGAGGGAAGGAAAGAGAGAGAGGGGGGAAAGAGGAGAAAGAGAAAGGAGGGGAAAAGAGGGAGGAGAGAGAAGGGAAGAGATGGGGGGACGGGGAGAAGAGAGGAAAAGGGGGAGAGAGGGGGAAAGAGAGAGAGAGATGAGGACAGAGAGTGAGGGAGGGAGAGGGAGAGGGAGAGAGAGAGAGAGGAATAAAAAGGAAGTTTAGGAGGTCTGAGAATGGAGGGGATGAGCATGAGCTCCTGTGGTCAGAGTAGAGAGACTTGAAGTGACTAAATTGGGTAGGATTGGGGCATGGTTGGGGAATCTGAGATGATGGTAATGGTACCCTGAATTCTGGCATCCTGCCAATTCTATGATGATGATAATAGAAATGTAGGTGAGAACTCTCCTCTATCCTTGGGTTTCTCCTCAGGGCACTTCTTCCCAAGAATCCAAGTGCATGCTCACACTTGGGAGGCAATTTAAGTTTGTAGCACTCAGAGTGTAAATTGCCATTGACTGAGTCTTCTCACTCTATTGGCTAGTTGGAAGGATTGAAAGGTAATTAGAGCGTGATTCTTCTGGAAGAGTAGAAGTTTTATATCTGCTTGGAGGAAAAATGCTTTAAACTAAAGGAATAACCTTATTGTGGGAATTTAAGATGCCCTGGCAGGCTGATGAGAAAAAGGTTTTTTAGTGCAACAGTTATATTTTCATTTCATTGTGGTCACCTGAAAGAAGACAACTTTCTCTCACTAGAGAATAAGATTTCCTTTCTAAAGGGAGATTTGGCCCATGTGCTCCTGATCTTCAAATGCATTTCCCCCCCTACTTTCCTCCTTTCTGGTTAGAACTGAAAAAAAAAAATAGAGAAAAAATACCAGTTTCTCTTTTTCTTTTCCCTTGTATTCTCTTTCATTCTGTTACTTATATCTCACCGACAATTTGCTTCTAATTTACCTGGATGACTAACTCACTAAGTAGGGAGCCCTTGCTTTTTCTTTATATTTCTTTTTTCCTGAAATGTTAATGAACATTAAAATGGATTTTATTTAGTCATGTTCAGCATTTTATTGCCCTTGTGTGCTTCCAGGAAATTATTTTTTTTTCCTTTTCAAGCCTGCCACCTTAGAGATGCCAAACATTTGTTTTCTCTATGAGCATTTTAAGCACAGTGAACAGAACTCACTGTCTGTAGAAGGACAAAGAGCTGGGCCCAGACTGAATTATAATAAGAAGGAGAGTGGACTGACTGGCAGAGCTTTCAATGATCCCAATCTGCTCTTCACTGGAAAAGGAAAAAAAAAAAAAAAAAAAACGAGCAAAAATCCCAACAACAACAACAAAACACAACCCGTTAGTTTTAGCAGTAGAATTTTTCTGATAAATTCTATGAAAACAATTCACAGAATTAAGTTCTCAAAAGACTCAAAATTGCAGGTGAATCAGAGGCCAATGGAAAAAAAAAAAGATCATGTAGCTGAAGCATAATGTCTGTGATGTCTTATGTGTAAGAATGGCATAAAAGACATAGTCAAAAGTATATAGGACCACAAAAGGAGATGAGGTAGTCATATATCAAAGATATAAGTTAAAAATTAGACAGCTATACTATCTAGCCTGGAGTATGCTGGAGGCAGCTCATGAGTCCTGTGATCTAATTGTTACATTTTCAACATGAGCATTTATACTTCAGAAATCCCGGATTACTCTAAATCAGGTCTTAATTTATTCTTTTGTTGATTGTCTAGGTTTAAAAAAATGTTAATAACCTAGATTAAACATCTTTTTTCCTCTTTAATAGTATTTTATTTTTTCAATTTTATGTAAAGATGGTTCTCAACATTCATTTTTATGAGATTATGAGTTCCACATTTTTTTTTCTCCCTCCATCCCTCCTCCCCAAGACAGCAAGCTATCTGATATGGGTAATATATGTATAGTCATTTTAATCATATTTCTATATTAGTCATGTTGTGAAAGAAAAATCAGAATAAAAGAGAAAACAATGAGAGAAAAAGCAAACAAAAAAGATGAAAATGGTATGCTTTGATCTTCGTTCAGTTCTCCATAGTTCTCTCTCTGGATGTGGATGGCACTTTTTTTTTTTTAAATTTTCAGAAAATTCATTGAATTTTTGATGTGTAAAATAGTCATAATGGAAACCATTTTCTTAGAGTAGGAAAAAAAAAGAAAAAGTTAAATGGGTAAAGGCAAAAACTCCAGTATTAGAGAGTCATAGTATTATACTGTACTTGGCTAGCCTCCTAGCTTGTTTTATTAAATGTGATAAATATGATGAATAAAAATCGAAATAAAAAATGAAAAAGCATTTGGGCTTTTGTGCATTTGAATTTGGAGCCATGACTAAACATGAATGTTGGCTAATTTTTCAAAATTCACACATGATCTAGAGTCAGGGTAATTGCAGTTTTCAAAGGGGAAGCAAATAAAATATATAATCCTACGAATGTAGAACTAATTAGTAAAGGATATCAAACTCATTTTTCATTTTTTTTGTATAGAGCAAAAATTAACAAATATAATAAATTTTAAGTGGAATGAGATAACACACATTAGTAATAAATGAAGCAGGAATAATAATTACATTGAATACCATCTCATAATAACATTCTGTGTCTGTCTTAAAAATTTCTGAGTACATACATTGCAGAAGTAATAGCAAAACAAACATTTGAGATATGCTGCTTTTATTTGAAAGAGCAAATTACTTACACATGTAGATTCAAAGTTTAAATTCCAATATTATTTCTCCACAATAAGATTATGAGGGAGATAGCAGATGGCATTTTCTATCCCAAGTCTATAGGGATTGTCTTGGATCACTGTATTGCTGAGTAGAGCTAAGTCTGTCATAGTTGATCATCACATAATCTTATTACTGTGTATAATGTTCTCCTGGTTCTGCTCACTTTAGTCAGAATCAGTTCATGCAAATCTTTCCATGCTTTCCTCTAATCAGCTTGCTCATTGTTTATTTTGCACATGTGGGTCCTTTTCCCTCTTTTATGATCTCTTTGGGATATAGACCTACTAGTGACACTATTGGAGGGCACAGTTTTATAGCCCTTTGGGCAGGGTTTCAAATTGCTCTCCAGAATGGCTAGATAAGTTTACAACTCCACCAACAATGCATCAGTGTCCCAATTTCCCCACATTCTCTCTAACATTTATTATTATTAGATAAAATTGTGTGTACATACACATATTCTTTCCTTTTCCTCACCTGGTTGTTAAATATTTACTAAAACATTCCCTATATTTCATTATAAATATTAATTGAGCTCAGAGAATTAAGTCATCCATCACTAAAGTGGAGGACTGCTGATTGTAAGTTAATAAGAATAACACCTGGCATTTATATTTCATTTTAAGGTTTGTAAAGTGCTTTATATTCATTATCTCATTTAGGCCTTATCACATCCCTGTGTTCAGTTATACTGACCTATTTGTCACTTTCATTTTTTTGACACCGCATTTTCGTTGGTTTTCCCCAATACATAGAATTTTCTTCCTTCTCACCTCTACCTCTTTTTTCCTTTTAGATTCCTTAGACTTAGCTGAATCCTGTTTGCTGAAAGACCCTTTCCTGGGTTTTCCTAAACTACTAATGACTTTTCTCTGAGATTAACTTCTATTTACACTGTATATATCTAGTATGCACATTGCTTTTCACATTAGGATTATCTCCTATTAAAATGTGAGTTTCTTGGGGGCAAAGGCCATGTTTTCATAACTCAAGACTTATTTACCATAGTGTCTGGCACATAGTGAGCACTTAATAAATGCTTGTTGACTTATGGACAACCTGAATGCTACAATGGCATATACAAAATATTCAAAGACCCAACAAAAATGTTGGTGAAAGGCCAACAACATTTTGGGTAGTTGCTTTGTGGAGGATTTGTGGGAAGATCAGGACAAGACCCACACAGGAAAAGAAGGCATGGATGGATAGAAATGACATTTGCAGTCAGAGTGGATGCAGATTCTATACTAAATGCTAGGGATACATCTGAACAGAACATTTTTTTAAAGTTTCCTTTTATCATTATGCCAAGGTCATAATTCTAGAAAACTTTAGGTTACTCTAATTTTTTTTTCTTTGTGAATTGGAGATTCATTAGGTCTTGGTATGAGAGGGGAACAAAAATTCAGGAAAATGTCTTGTCCTAGGCTACCTTTAATATTTCCTTTACCTTTTCTGAGAGGCTTCTCCTTACTCCTCTTCTTGACCCTCTGACTCCATGGGGTACAAAACTGAGCATAGTATTGAATTTAATATGCCAAACTCTAAATATTGGCCTGATGACAACTGTAGTAGGTCATATAAATTTCCTGGGTGTTAAATAACTTCAAATCACATGTGACCTTGTGTTGGATCCTTTAACATGATATAAAGCAGACTAGTTATGTATGGGGGGGATGTCATACCTCTGTGGCTTACTTACATCTCTCTAAAAAGCTCCAACTTTCCCTATGCCACACAAGGTGAGAGGGTGTAGATAGGTTAATTTTTTTGCCATTGGAAGAACATAAATTCACAAAAAATGGGACATTAATGAGAATTAAAATAAGCATTAGGATTATAGCTTCTAAAGTTCATCGTGTGGATTTTACAAAAGCTATGTAAATAAGACTACATGCCTAGTATGAGCAAAACACACTCACACACACATACACAATAATACAATACTCTTTCCCTTACATGCTAATCTAAATTCTCTGATCAAATCTTTTTTAAACTTTTTTTTTTTGGAGCCAGGCTGTCCCTTTTTCACTCTGGGTTTAAATCTTGAGTATTCTCAGTTATGTGTTTGTAACTCTATGAGTTGTTGAACTTGATTTTTCTCCATTCTTGAATTCAGTACATCACCTCATCCGAGCTCTTCTCTCAAAACTATTTCTGAACTCTGCATTTTTGCTGCCTTGTTGTTACTGAACAACTCAAAATAAAGTAAGAAGTTTTATTTAAGATTTCAAGCTCCTCCAGGGCAGCAACTATTGTATGGCTGATTAAGGGAAGCAACATGGTGTAGTGGAAAGAGAGTTCTGGAGTCAAAAGACCAAATTTGACCTCAGAAAATTACTAGCTCTGTGATTTTGTGCAAATCACTTAGTTTCTGTTTTGCTCACTTTCCCCAAATTTTGAAATAGGGGAAACAATAAGTACCTTTTCCCAGGATTGCTATAAGATCAAATGAAATATGTGTAAAATGTTTTGCACAGTGCTTTTCACATAGTAGGTATTTAATGCTTGCTTTCTTCTTTTTTTCTCTCCCTCCTTCCTTCTCTCTTTCTTTCTCTTTCCCTCCCTCCCCCCCTCTCTCTTTCCTTTCCTTCCTTCCTTTCCTTCCTTCCTTCCTTCCTTCCTTCCTTCCTTCCTTCCTTCCTTCCTTCCTTCCTTCCTTCCTTCCTTCCTTCCTTCCTTCCTTCCTTCCTTCCTCCCTTCCTTCCTCCCTTCCTTCCTCTTTTCCTTTCTTCCTTCCTTCCTTCCTTCCTTCCTTCCTTCCTTCCTTCCTTCCTTCCTTCCTTCCTTCCTTCCTTCCTTCCTTCCTTCCTTCCTTCCTTCCTCCCTTCCTTCCTTCCTTCCTTCCTTCCTTCCTTCCTTCCTTCCTCCCTTCCTTCCTCTTTTTCTTCCTTCCTTCCTTCCCTCCCTCCTTCCTTCCCTCCCTCCCTCCCTCCTTCCTTCCCTCCTTCCTTCCTTCCTTCCTCCCTTCCTTCCTTCCTTCCTTCCTTCCTTCCTTCCTTCCTTCCTTCCTTCCTTCCTCCCTCTCTTCCTCCCTCCCTCCCTCCTTCCTTCCTTCCCTCCTTCCTTCCTTCCTTCCTTCCTTCCTTCCTTCCTTCCTCCCTCCCTCCTTTCTTCCTTCCTTCCTTCCTTCCTTCCTTCCTTCCCTCCTTCCTTCCTTCCTTCCTTCCTTCCTTCCTTCCTTCCTTCCTTCCTTCCTTCCTTCCTTCCTTCCTTCCTTCCTTCCTTCCTTCCTTCCTTCCTTCCTTCCTTCCTTCCTTCCTTCCCTCCTTCCTTCCTTCCTTCCTTCCTTCCTTCCTTCCTTCCTTCCTTTCCTGAAAGTGATTGGCTCAAATATAGAAGGATTTATATTTGAGTCAATCACTTTAATTCCCTAAGCCTCAATTTACTCATTTATACAATAAGGGGTGATGTTTTTTTACCATCAAGATAGTTTTTAAGGACTTTTTCCAATTCTATACCTATGATTTTTATGCCAAAATATTTAAGTTTTAAAAATATATTATTCAGGGGCAGCTAGGTCATACAATGGGATAGATAGAATACCAGCCCTGGAGTCAAGAAGACCTCAATTAAATCTGGCCTCAGATATTTAGAATTTCCTAGCTGTGTGACTCTGGGCAAGTCACTTAACCCAAATTGCCTCACAAATTATCTATCTATCTATCTATCTATCTATCTATCTATCTATCTATCTATCTATCATCTATATCTATCTCATAACCAATATATACAAGTTGCTCTTGATAAAGGAGTTTTCTAAACAGTCTAGCTAAAAGAATAAAACTAAATAATCTATTTCTTCTATCCCAAACCTTCACTGAGCTCTTCCACAAATACATAGAGTATTAGCTAAAAGAGTAGGCATAAATCTCTAAGTATGATAGAATTCCTGTTGGGATTACTAGGTGAGAACTGAGGTTGTCTGGATGGTGACAAGGTGAGAATTCAGGTTTTCTGGACAATTACAAGGTGAGAACTCAGGTTGACTTGGTAGAAGGAGCAAGCCCATTGGCTGGGGTGGTTCTTCCCAGAAGCCCTTGCATTATCCCACGCCCATTCTCTGGGAGAATAAAAGAGAGAGCACTGTGCCTGAAGAGCAGATCGGCCTGGAGAAGAATAAGAGCTGGAGGAGATTCAGAGCCAGGATTCAAGAGAAGGACTCTGAATTGCATCAGGCTTGACGGGGCTCTCTGCAGGAAGGGAAGTCACTTCTTTGGACAAGAGTTAACAGCAACTGCCTGGAGACAACGGTTCATTACAGGAAGAAGAATCTGTTGGAGAGATTTGAGTAGAAGACACAGCAGATCTCTTCCCAGAGAGCGATCCAGCAGATTCTGGAGACGACAGCTCGCTACAATTGGCGCCCAACGTGGGGCAAGGACTTTTACTTATCCTGACAAGAAGAGCTAGTCCAGACCTTTGCAATTTGGCGCCCGAACAGGGACAGACACAGTCCTGATTCCAGTGGAAAAGCTTCCGATCTAGATCTCAGTCTCTCTGACCCAGAACCGTGAGTAACGAGGAAACTTTGTTAAAGATTAAGTGAGCGTGCTAATAGATAAATAAGGAACTTAACTTGTTAAGGGCTAAACCAGGAATCTCTTATAGTGAAATGGGGCAAACACCTTCTGTTCAAGGAAAATGTTTAGAGAGCATCATCAAGGTTATGAAAAGCCAAGGATTGATTATAATTTTGGAAGAGATTACTGAACTTTTAAGAACTGTGAAGGTTATATGTCCTTGTTTCTCTCTGGAAAAAGAATTGGATCCAGATGAGTGGAAATTAGTAGGAGAGCAATTAGGTGAACACTACAATTGTCTTTGTGACATTTTACCCTTTGGTTCCAGACCAAACTCAGTTTCCAAAGATACAATTCATACCTACAATTTAATCCAAATGGCTTTAAAAAATGTTATTCTAAAGGAAGAGATGAAAGAGCAAAATGGGGAGGTGTCAACTAAACTAGGTGAAAAGGATGAATCAGATAACAATGAAGTTAAGTACAATTCTGAGCAACAGCAACAGGAGCACCTCCCATCTCCTCCCTCAATTAACCCTTCAGGGGTGGAGCAAGAAGGAGGAGAGGAAGAGGCAGAAACACAAACAGAATTGTCTGTGAAGCAGTCTAAGCCTATGACAAGATTAGAAAAAGCATTGGTTAAAGCTAAGAAAGAAGGACAGGATATAAGTGATTTTATACATGCATATCCTGTGATTGAAAATATTGATTCTGTAGGTCATAAAAGGAGAAGATATGCACCTTTAGATTTGAATAAAATTAAGGATTTGAAAAAAGGTTGTACCCTTTATGGGGCTACATCAGCTTATGTCAAAATGTTACTAGATGGTTTGTCTTATGAAGTCCTAACCCCAAATGATTGGAAATCCATAGCAAGGATATGCCTGGAACCTGGAGAAAATTTATTATGGCTTTCGGAATTTCATGAATTATGTAGAATTCAAGTCAGATGCAATTTGGAAATAGGAGTTAACACACAATTCACTTTTGAGCACTTGGCTGGTGAAGGTCGGTATGGAGAGAATTCAGAACAGACTGATTATACCATGACAATATATGAACAAATTGCTAAGGCTGCAATAAAAGCTTGGGGTGTCCTCCCTGGACAGAAAGATCGCGGAGAGGCTTTCACTAAAATACAGCAAGGTCCCAATGAACCTTTTGCAGATTTTGTGGGACGTTTGCAAACTGCTGTCAAAAGAACTATTGGAGAAAATTCAGCTACAGAAATAATGACCAGACATCTGGCTAAGGAAAATGCCAACGAGATTTGCAAAAGAATTATATGGGGATTAGACAAAGATGCTCCTTTAGAGGAGATCATAAGACGCTGTGCTACAGTGGGAACAAATGCTTTTTACACCCGGACAATGATGAATGTGGAAAGACAGGGTCCCTCCTGGCAAGGGCCTTCTAGAGAAACTCGGCGATGTTTTCAATGTGGAAAAATTGGGCATCTAAGAGCTCAGTGTAGATATGGAAATACAGTGAGAAGACAGGGTGAGAGAAGACCTAAAACTCCATGTCCAAAATGTCACAAGGGCCTCCACTGGGCCTCCGAATGTAGATTGACACAGGGAAATGACAGGTGGGGCCCAGCTTCAGCCCCCCAAGTGGGGCATGATGGCAGCCGAGGTTACATCCAGAGAATTTTAAGACACGATCAATCAGCCAAAAGGCAATCAGATGGAAGAAAGGGATTGAAATTAGGAAAAATAGAGTTGTGTGCAGTAGAGACTACCGAGATACTCCCTGGAGAAGTGAAATCTGTTCCTGTTGAGCCTATGGATCCTTTGCCTCCAGGCACAGTAGGCTTGACCATTTCACCTTCTGAGAGTGCCTACAAAACAGTGTCCATCCATACACTGATGTGGGAGACTGGAGAACATGTATCTAATATCCCAGTCACTAACACAGGCAGACAACGTGTGATTTATCAACCAGGAGAAGTAGTAGCATCAGGCTTATTGTTACGGACCCCTAATAAGCAACCTAGTGATAGTCGCCTAGATTTTGACTCCAATGAACAAAATCCAGGAATATATTGGACAGCAGCTGTGACAGCTGACCGACCTATGCTTACTATTTATATAAACGGAATACCATTTGAAGGATTGGTAGACACGGGTGCAGATCGTACAGTTATTAGAGGTGCCAATTGGCCCGGTCACTGGCCAAAGATTAAAGCAGACACCTATATGTCTGGGGTGGGAGGATCAATAGCAGCAGAAGTTAGTGCTAGGCCTTTGAGATGGGTATTTGAAGGAGAAACAGGAGCTTTTACTCCTTTTGTGGTTGAAAAAATCCCCATCAATCTGTGGGGAAGAGACATTTTACAGCAGATAGGATTACAAATAAGCACTTCGGCTTTTTAGGCAGGGCTGCTGTTGAAGGCCTACCTGCACTTTCACCAGTTCCTATTCAGTGGAAGACTGATTCACCAGTGTGGGTAGAACAGTGGCCCTTAAGAAGTGATAAAATTCAGGCCTTATTAGACATAGTGCAAGAACAACTTGACCAAGGACACTTGCGGCCTTCTCTAAGTCCTTGGAATTCCCCAGTATTTGTGGTGAAAAAGAAATCTGGAAAATGGAGGATGATAACTGATCTAAGAAGAGTAAATGAACAGATGGAAACTATGGGAACTCTTCAGCCTGGACTTCCATCTCCTACTCAGTTGCCAAGAGAATGGCCTCTATGGGTTATAGACATTAAGGATTGTTTCTATTCTATTCCTCTAGATAAGGAGGATATGAAAAGATTTGCTTTTTCAGTGCCTAGTGTTAATTTGGCTGAGCCTTATAAAAGATATGAATGGACAGTTTTGCCACAGGGAATGAAAAACAGCCCTACTATGTGCCAAATGTATGTTGCAGCTGCTCTTGCTCCAGTAAGAAAAGCCTTTCCAAAAGTAATATTGTTACATTATATGGATGATATTTTGGGATGTGCACCTGAGGAACAAATGTTAGAGGCATGTCTACAAAGGACCATGGAAACATTAAAGTACTACAAACTGCATATAGCTACAGAAAAAATTCAAAGACATGCTCCTTTTCAATATTTAGGATATGAAGTATATCCTAAGGTGCTTACAGTACAAAAGCTTTCTTTAAGAACAGAGAAGTTGAACACCTTAAATGACTTTCAAAAATTAATAGGAGATATCCAATGGATGCGTCCAGTGTTAGGCTTAACTACCAATCAACTACAACCTCTATATGATATTTTAAGGGGAGACAGTGCTTTAAATTCACCACGCCAGCTTACAAAAGAAGCACAAAAGGCTTTGAGAGAAGTTGAACTGGCTTTATCCAACGTGGTTGAAAGAGTCACTCAAAAACCCTTGGAAATATCAGTTTTTGCTACAAAAGAGGCACCCACAGCAGTCCTTCACCAAGGAGACAGAGTGATTGAGTGGGTGAACCTCCCAGCACAACCAGAACAAAGCCTTACACCTTACCCAGTGCTTGTGGCTAGGATTTTATTAAAGGCTATTAAGAGAGTAACACAATTATCTGGGATAAGTCCTGAAAAAATATACACATTCTATACTAATGCACAGATTAATGTATGCTGTGAGACCATCCCAGAATGGCAAATTTTATTAGCCACCGCTCCAAATTTTGCACATGGATCTCCATTAAAGATTACCCGGCTACTACATAATTGGCGATGGATTTTTGAAGAAAAGGTTTCTAAGGTTCCTCTTAAAGGACCAACAATCTTTACAGATGCCTCCAAAGAAAATATTTGTGCCATATACTCTCATGATTTAACCATAAAGAGAGTAATCAGGACTCCTTTTCAATCCACTCAACAGAATGAATTATTTGCTATCATGCTAGCTCTCACTTATTACCCAGGAGACGTAAATATAATTACTGATTCAGCCTATTCAGTAGGTGTAGTACAAAGAATTGCCACAGCCCAAATAAAATTTGCAGCCTCCAATATTTATCAGCTCTTTAAGGAACTTCAAGAGCAAGTGAGAAAACATCCAGGCAAGATTTATATCTTGCATGTCCACTCACATAGTGGACTTCCAGGTCCCATTTTTGATGGAAATTCAAAGGCAGATAGCCTTCTAACCATGTTAGCCAGTAGTCCTTTATTTCAGGAAGCACAAGAATCTCATTCTAAATATCATCAGGCTGCTCGAGCTTTACGTTTACAATTTGGAATCACAAGAGAGGAAGCTAGGAGCATAGTAAAAAGCTGTACAGCTTGTCTTCCTTTCCATGCTCCTACACTCCCTCCAGGGAAGAATCCTCGTGGTTTGAGACCCAATGAAATCTGGCAAATGGATGTGACCCATTATAAATCTTTTGGTCGTCTATCTTTTATTCATGTCGTGGTAGACACCTTTTCAGGATTCACATTTGCAATGCCAGCAGCAAAAGAGACAGCCCGAGTGGTCACTGAATTCCTTATACAGGCTTTTGCAATTATGGGTGTGCCACAAGCAATAAAAACAGACAATGGACCTGCATATACGTCCAAACATTTTACACACTTTTGTGCACAGTATAAGATTTTACATACCACGGGCATACCCTTTAATCCTCAAGGGCAGGCAATAGTAGAGAGAAGAAACAGAGATATTAAGACACTCCTCCAAAAACAAAAGAAAGGGGGAGCCACAGGTAGCCCTAGGGAACTTCTAAATTTAGTTCTCTATACCATTAATTTTCTAATTTTTGACAAAGATGCACTGGCTCCGGCAGACAGGTTTTATAACCCACCAGAAGGGCAGTGTCCAGTGCGAGCAGCTCCACTGTCCTTAGATAATCGCCAGGTGATGTGGAGAGATCCAGAAAGTGGTGAATGGAAGGGACCAGATAGGTTAACTGCCTGGGGGAGAGGGTTTGCTTGTATTTCTTCAGCAGGAGAAGGAATCAGATGGGTGCCAACGAGTCATATTCGCCTTGTCCATCAGAGAGAGACAGAAAAAGAGAAAGGCCTCAAAATAAAGGAGAAGATCTAAGAAACATCTGACACTGAAAGAGCATGGATAATAAGAAGACTGTTAAAGAACTTTAAAACCAGCAGGAATCATTGGACTTCCTCACACAAGATGAGACTAATGGACAATGGACTTATGGACATTTATAAATTTTCAATTTATGATTATGATTATGTTATATACTTCTAGCATGTGTTATGTTACTATTTTACTATGTGCTTATGTAATTTATGTAATTATCTGCAATACTTCCCATATTGATGGATTTATGTTTCAAGGTCATGACTGTCCTATGTTCTAAATCAAAAGAAAGGGGGAGATGTTGGGATTACTAGGTGAGAACTGAGGTTGTCTGGATGGTGACAAGGTGAGAATTCAGGTTTTCTGGACAATTACAAGGTGAGAACTCAGGTTGACTTGGTAGAAGGAGCAAGCCCATTGGCTGGGGTGGTTCTTCCCAGAAGCCCTTGCATTATCCCACGCCCATTCTCTGGGAGAATAAAAGAGAGAGCACTGTGCCTGAAGAGCAGATCGGCCTGGAGAAGAATAAGAGCTGGAGGAGATTCAGAGCCAGGATTCAAGAGAAGGACTCTGAATTGCATCAGGCTTGACGGGGCTCTCTGCAGGAAGGGAAGTTACTTCTTTGGACAAGAGTTAACAGCAACTGCCTGGAGACAACGGTTCATTACAGGAAGAAGAATCTGTTGGAGAGATTTGAGTAGAAGACACAGCAGATCTCTTCCCAGAGAGCGATCCAGCAGCTTCTGGAGACGACAGCTCGCTACAAATTCCCATGGCCAAAGCACAGATATTCCTCCTAGACTCTTCAGAGTTGTTCTCTCCTGGAGATTACTCACAAAACTCCCCTGTTTCTGCGGAGCAAATTATTTAGGGGCACTCCCTGGGTTTGCTTTTCTGTATAGGCACTTGAACTCTCCATTTTTAGACCTAGTTCTCTCTTGAATCCATGGCTTCAAGTCCTGCTTTTTGAAGCTATTCTCTCCCTTGAATGACTGCCTTTCTGTAGACATATCTGTCTGGGGGGTGTGTATGTGTTTTTGCTTCAAACCATGGTTTCCTATACCTTTTGATTCCAAATTCAGCTCTCTTTCCACTACATATTGAAGTGTTTATATGTGTATGTGGGGAGGATAGGATGGGATAGTGGTAAGGTGAATAACTTCTATACTCTTCTCTGGGAAATTTTTTTTCTTTCCTTTTACAATGTGTGGCGGAATTACTTTGATACTGTTTAAAACCTTGGTTAAAGTTTTCTATTTTTTTTTTCTATTTAAATGTTGTTTAAATATGGTCTGTTCTGTAAGAAATACTGGCCTTACAACTGTTTTTGGTGTAAGCTGAGATTTTTGTGATTCCAAGTTCTATATTAGAGGCAAGTTGTAAAAGTTTTTGGTTGCTAGGGGAATGGTTTGATTTCATTCTACCAGCTAAGACTAATTACAGAAAGTTAAAAAAAAAAAAAAAAAAGCTAATAGGGCAGAGAAACATGGCACCTGGAGGGAGTAATTTGATTCCTCTCCCTTGGATGAGATCAGTGGTCAGCCTGGCTATCACTTGATTAAAATTATTCTCTGAGTCAATTAGGTACTTCAGTGGGTAGAGTTCTGGGCCTGGAGTCAGGAAGACTTAAAATCCTTCCTTGGACACTTCCTAGCTATATGACCTTGTACAAATCACTTAACTACTGTCTGCTTCAGTTTCTTCATCTATCAAATGGAGATAATCACAACATCCACCTACCAGAGTTCCTCTGAAGATAAAACAAGGTATTTGTAAAATGCATTGCAAATTTTTAAAGTTATTTAATTGTTAGTTATTTAGCTGTTAAACCAGTGATTCTTTAAATATTAAATTTTATGGGCACCTAGGCGACACACTAGTGTTAGACTTGGAATCAGGAAGATTCATCTCCCTGAATTTGGCCTCAGATACTTACTGGCTGTATGACCCTGGTCAAGTCATTTAACCCTGTTTGCTTCAGTGTTGTCATCTGTAAAAGGAGCTGGGAGAAAGAAATGGCAACCATTCCAATATTTCTGACAGGAAAATACCACATGGGGTCATGAAAAGTTGGATATGACTGAACAACAAATGGCTTTATTGGGCTTTATCCTGTGTAACTTCTCTGAAGCATTTGACACTGTCATCTGCATTCTTTTCTGGGATATCATTTCTTTTTTTCTGTTTTAGTGACACAGTGCCATCTTGATTTTACTTCTATACATCTGATTGCTTATCCCCTGTCTCTTTTGCTAGATCATCATACATTTTCCACCTTCTTATCAACGATGTTCCTCAAGACTTGTTCCTGGACCATCTTCTTTTTGTATTCTACTGTCTTGATGAGTATATCAATTGTCACGGGCTCATTTATCATCTCTCTGCAGATGACTCCCAGATCTCAATATTTAGCTCTAATCTTTCCCTTGTAGTAGACTCCTTCTGGATCACCTGGATATATCTTCCTGAAAGTCCTGTCAGCATCTAAAACTCAACATGTCCAAAATACACTTGATTGTCTTCCTTCCCATTAAACCTACAATTTGGCCAAGCTTCTAGCCTCTCTGTTTCTGTTGAGGATCCACCATCCTCCCAGTCCTATATGTATATAGCCAAAAAGAGTCAGCCTGTAGCTTCATTCTAAAGGCAGATATATGGGCTAGCTATACTAGCACACTCTGGGATATCATTCCTATTAACCCTTTCTCTTCTTCTTAGGGTACATCTATATTTCTCTTTTAACCCTACCCCCATATCAAGCCTTGCTTATTCCACTTCCAAAAAAATATTTTGGATTCATCCATTCCTCTCTATTCATAACTGCCAAACTAATTATCACTTCTTGCCTACTGTTTTTATAGTTGCTTGATTTGGTCTTAATGCTTCCAGCTTCTCTCCTTTCACTCTACATTTCACATAGCTGCCAAAAGGCACTTTGACTCCAGCCTACCTTTCTGTAGTTATTCATCGGTTCCAAGGTCTAGTCAAACTGGATTACAACATTCCATTAAATGGAACAAAACAGAATAATGGCATTCTGTTCTGTACATTCACACAGGTTGTCCTCTGGGATTTTCTTCTTCTTCTCTGTTTCTAGAATCTCTATATTGTTTAAAACATTTATTTGTATGGAGAAGTTCATCAATATTGTACACTAATTTCATAATGGCATGCTTTCTTAGGTTCTGGATAATGGATAATGCTCTTGTGCTTTTCCAGTCCCCGGTGGAGTAAAGCAGGACTGTGTGCTTGCTCCTATGCTTTTTAGTATGATGCTTTCAGGGCTGGTGTTATATGACTTCAGTGAAGATGAAAATGGCATCAAAGTCAGCTGCTGCAATAATGACAAATTATCTAACTCAAAAAGACTACAAGCCTACTGAAGTTGAGAGAGAGTTGGTGTGTGGCATTTTGTTTGCAGATGATTACATTGCAGTACAATGCAGTCTCTGAGATGCAACAGATCATGGACCAATTCTCTGCTGCTTGTGCTGATTTTGGTCTGGCCATCACATCAAGAAAAGGAAGATTCTTCACTAGCCAGCATGGATTGTGCCATATATGGAATCATCAGTTATAACAGAGGGAGAAAATATGAATCCTGTAGATAATTTTACTTACCTTGGCAGCATACTATCCAGGGATATATAAGTAGATGGTAAAGTTGATGTGCATAGTTCCAGATCTAGGTCAAGATTTGAGCTCTGAAAATAACTGTATGGACATGTATACATATATTGTATTTAACTTATATTCTAACATATTTAACATGTATTGGTCAACCTGCCATCTGGGGGAAGGGGGGAAAAGATGGAACAAAAAGTTTTGCAATTGTCAATGCTGAAAAATTACCCATGCAGATATCTTGTAAATAAAAAGCTATAAAAAAAGAAAAAAGATTTGAGCTCTGGAAGAAAGTGTGAAAGAGAAGAGATATTAGTCTGAAGATCAACCAAAGTCTAAAACTGAAGATCTACCAATTTAATTGATGTATTCCTGGGAAACCTGGACAGGGACACCAGCAGCAGACCAGAAAACTGAATTACTTTCCATTTGAATTGTCTTAGGAAGATTATTTTGTGCCTCAGTTTCCTCATCTGCAGATCACCTGGCAAGATAAGGTACCAGACACCAAGGTACTTTCTTGAGCTACATTGCCAAGCATTCAAACTCTCCCACAGAGAGTACATCTCTAGGGAGCTGGCCATATTGTATAAGTGCCAAATATAAATCTGCCTAAAAGAATATTTTATGTAAAACTCACACAAGGCAAGTGCTCACATGGAGATCAGAAGAAGCAATACTAGGACACTTTCAAGGTCTCTTTGAAGAATTTTGGAATCACTTGTGAGACATGGGAGACACTGGCATAGGACTCCTTAACATGGCTTGATTGCATCAAAGAAAGCCCTATGCTCTATGAGCAAAGCAGAATTGCAGTAGCTCAAAAGAAACATGAAATGAGAAAATTTAGAGAGTTCTCCACTCCAAATGTTCATGTAGACTATTTCTGCATGAATTCATGTAAAGACTTTTGAGCTCATATTGGTCTGATCAGCTACTATACCTTGACCCCAACATAGAAATGTCATTTTGGGGTTTTTTTGGGAACAAAGGACAACAAACAATGTCAATACTTGACTCAGATACTATCTTCTATTCAAAGGATCCTCTGCCCCAGTTATTACTTCTCAATCCCTCCTCAAAGATCTCACATTTATTTTTCTGCATATATGCTTTATCTCCCAATAGAATCTTGGGAAAAGAGACTTATTTTTGTATTTGTATCTTCAATGGCTAGCATAATACATTAATAAGTATTTACTAAATTGAATTGTATTGAAAAGGTTAAACTGTTATATGACTGTAACATCTCTTGGTGGATTATGATGTTTATGCATAAAAAAGCATTAATACAATGTGGAGAAGCCAAAAGAAATAGCAAGATCATGATTTTAAAGAGCTTGAGCAGCTCAGCAGTATAGATGGACTTACCTGTGATTTTCAGGGAGAAAACATTGTCAGATAAAGGCAAATCTTCAAGAAAGGATTTTTGATACCAAGCTGGGCTAAAGTTCTAGAGGCTATACTTCAAGTGTCTGATTCCAAGAGAAAGATACAGAATATATTATTTAATTCAAAAGGAAACCCAGGATAATGTAATAAAAATTAAGGATTAGTAAGGTGGTTATAGAATTTGAACTTTTATTTCTTTAAAACTTGCTCTATGTATTTATCATCTTTTAGAGTCCTAGAATATTAAAGGAGTTCTTAGATATTATTTGATTCCATGCCATTATTTTAACAGATTAGGAAACTGAAGTCTTCATGGTGATACCTGCCTATAATCTTTGCTGTTGAGTGGTTGAGGCTAATAGAGTCATTGAGGTCAGAAATTTTTAGGACAGTTAAAGTCGGCTGTGTGTCCATGCTAAGTCTGGCACTATAATAAACCCCTGAGAAGGGTATCCATAAGGCTGCCTAGGGAGAGGCAAGTTGGCCCAGGTTGGAAAAAGGAGCAGGTTAAAGCTTTTGTGATAGTTAGTATGGGGATCAGACCTGTGAGAGCCTTTTGTATTTTTAGTGTGAGTAAAATGGGAAACCTCAAAAAATTTTCTTAAAAATGGAAAAAAGAAAAGATTTTTGAAACCTTGAAAAGTAACATAATTTACTCAAAGTTATGCAGCTTATCAGTCCAGAGTTAAGACAGGAAACAGATCACCTGACTTCATCCAAAAATTTTTCCCATTAAATTTAGTGTTTCTGTATTTGGCAGTTTAAATAAAGAATTGTTTTTGGATTTAAAAAAATATCGACTAGAAAATTCATGGTTCTCACTGGTCTGTTAGATTAAAGACCACATGCTACAAAACCAAAGTACCACCACTCATCAGGTGGCAGTGTGCCTAATTGCAGGCAAAGGATCTTGGAAGAATAAATAGCCCTTCAATTGCTGATTTTGCAGTTCCCAAAACAAGAATACTGACATCATACATGGACTTTTTAAACTAAGTCTGGCTCCAAAGTCTGTATTTTCTGTAAACTATCCTTCCAACTCTAAGCTGTATGAAATCTCTCCCTAAGTCAGTTGCAACTCTAGGGTTTTGTTAATAGAGTCTAGCCAACCCTATTTCTGTACACACCCTCTACATACCCTCTGTCCTTTAGTGTGGCTCAAAGTTATATTAAGGATCAAGACACCATTTGAGTCAGGATCTACTCAAAACCATAAGTTACAATTCTTCATCTGAAGTTTGCCCTTTATAAAACCAAGCTAGAAGGCTTATTAATACATAGGAAAGGGATTTAATTGTAGTCAGGTGGAGGCTTTGCTGGGTATTTCATGTTTATCTAAACAAATATAACAACTTTCACCTCTCCTACTGCTGACTTCTTGCTGTTTTCTGTCATTGTCCAACCATTTGGGATCCCATTTGGGGTTTTCTTGGCAAAGATGCTAAAGTGGTTTTTCTAGCTCTTGATGAGGAAACTTCAACAAACAGAATAAATGACTTGCCCAGAGTCACACAGTTGGTAAGTGGCTGAAGTTAGATTTGAACTCAGGTTTTCCTGACTCTATTTACTATATCATCTAGCTGCCATTTTCCTATCAATTCTCTTTCTGGGTTCAAAACAATCTAAGGTATGGATATTTCAGAGATTACTTATATTTCAAAAAAATTTCTCAAATTTAAGGTTTTAAAATCTTATATGTATGAAATCATATTTTACAAAAATATTTCAATAGCTATTTTAACATATTTTTTCCTTTGTAATCTTATTTATTTTATGCATTTAAAAATCTTATTCTGAGAAAAGATTCATATACTTCAGAGTACCAAAGGATTCCATTACATGAAAATGATGTAAATTGTGTCTCCCTTTAACGTTTGGGGGACGCTGAAACTGCATCCCCCTTTGGGGAGAAGAGAATTCCTGAGTCTTAAACCCTGGGAGGGGCCACACCCATTCATGATAAATAATCTCATTTAATTGGATATCTTGATCAGGGGCAAAATCACCATCCTCTATTGAATTGGAGATTAATCCCTCAAACTGCTCCCAGCTCTGGGACCTGGACAAACTCCAATAAAGCCTCAAAAGGCTAATAAAAGGTGACTGAACCTTAAATCTTTGCCAAATTCCTGATCAGGAAGGCCTACTGATGAAGATATTTTCTTCTCAGTGTAACCCATCTTTGCAATTGCCCTAACAGGACTTTGCCCAGTAAGAAAGATGTCTTCTTAGTACAAATAAATCCCCTTTTGCCATGAACTTAGGGTTTGTGAATTCTTTCTGCAACATCCACCAGAGGGGATCTCTTACACTCTCACACCTCATCAAAAACAGTTATGAACCAATCAGTTTACCAACTACTTCCCTACCTAAACCTGAAGTGAAGAATTTTTTTTCTCCTTCTAAAAAAAAAAAAAAAAAGGTAAACTTTCCCTTTTAAAATTCCAACTGTGTACCTATAGACTTGAATAAATCATTATAAATGTCTTTATAGTGTAATAAGTTTCAAATAAAATAGGGATTCAATTTAGAGTTAAAAGAAGAGACTTCTACTTGTATCTTACATAATGGTTCTTATAAATGTGGGAAGTCTGAATCTGCCTCCCTTAACATTCAATCCTACCACCAATCAGAGAGGAAATGGGAAGTGAAGTAGTTGGATAGACAACTATGAGTAGAGTTTTATTTTTTTTTATTTTTTTTTTATTTTTTATTTTTCCTGGAGGCATGGTGAAGCTGTGGACTGGATTCTTTTAGGATCACTCATTGATGGAGCTATTTGTTCCCAGTCAATTCCCTCTTCCAGTCTGCTCTTAATGGCCCACCCAATTACATTTCTTTCTGTTCTCATTCATTCTCTGCCATGCTATAAAGTTTCAGCTCCCCTTCTTCCCCATTTTCTGTTGCTGAGGCAGCATCTAGTTTCTACTCCTACTATCCCAGTTTTGCACTTTCTTGGAAGAGAGAAGCATGGGGGGAACAGTATAGCTCATAATCATTTTCTGCCTTGGCTTCTCAGTGGAAGGAAATTCCAAAATCAAATGAGATCCAGAAAACTCAGAGAACCTTTGGAAAATTGTTGCATACTAGTCTTTTCCTCTCCTTCACTAAATTTTCATGACTAAGTCTGTGGAGAGAGGGGTTATAGAATAATATAGTAAATAAAAAAGAAAAGTCATCCAGAAGACATAGAGAATATTTTTCTATAGATTTTCATGTCACTAGTGGAGGAGAGTATACTTATATAATGGACAAAATATGCTCCCAGGATTCTGTACTGGCTGGAATGCTTCTCTTTCTCTGAAACTTCTTTTTGCTTCCCAGAATGTTCCTGCTGTCATCTACTATAGGATGCTTCCTCCACTGAGCTACCATCTGCTACTTCTCCACTGACTTGTTAGGCTGTTTTCTTTGCTGCCTCTTGCTGCTTTCAATTGAATTGTAGCAGCTTGGCATTCATTTCCCCAAAAGAATTGGTTACAACTCTTTTGTGAGCAGATCCTTAGCCTAGGGATTATTTCAGTTCCTTTGTGAATCAGATCCATAACTGCACCTAGCCAGCCTAAAAGAGAGCTTCTCTGGACAGTCTCTCTTTTTAACTACTTTAATCTTAGAGGGAATTCTCATAGACGTGCCTGATAATTAGATTTGGATGAATAAATTCCTTTTTATTTCCACAATGATCTTATCTTTTAGTTTCAGCATCATGTAAATTGTATTAAAGCTTCTTTTAACAGTGAAGGGATAGAATGGAGATCTTGACTTTTTTTTGCCTTGAATTATTCTAGGTATACTTAGATTATTGTCCTTTTTAATGCAAGATTTAATGACTTTGAAATTAATGAAATTTAAATCAATTTTACACCTTAAAATACTACTCTGATTTCTCATTGTAGTGTTGAAGTGATGGATTCTCAAAGGCCATGCTAGCAGAGCCAAATCTCTAATAAGGCATAACAATCACTTTTAATTTGGGTCAGATTGTGTTCACTAATTCACTATTAGACTAGCTAACCATGGAGAGGCTTACCACTTAGCAAGAGATTGGTCATTAAGTGATTCAATTGCTTTGGCAACCTATGAGGCAAATAAGATCATTAATTGATACTTAAGCCCCTTTTTATTATTGTTCTTATTCAGACTTTTAAATCATGTTCTACTCTTTGTGATCCCATTTTATATTTTTTTGGGCAAAACTATTGTAGTGACTTTCCATTGCCTTCTCCAACTCATTTTACAGATGAGAAAATTCAAGCAGGGTAAGTGAGTTGCCCAGGATCACGAAGCTAGTAAGTGCCTGAGACCAGATTTGAACTCAGAAAGGTGAGTCTTCATAACTCTATTTATACTGTGTTACCTAACTACCTAATCCCCATTTTACAGAATCATTTAATCTCAGCTTGGGAAGGGGCCTCAGAGACTATTTGTATCACCTCTTAACAATACAGCAGTCTTTTTTAACACAGTCAACATGGGTCAGTCCGCTTTTGGATAACTCTAATTATTTAGAAGATTCCTCATCATCTTGATTACCCTCTTGGTTTCTTTTCATAAATCGAGGGGAGGGGTCAGGACATAGCACTAAAGCCTATGATACTATTTCTCCACCTTTCTGAGTTAAGGATTTTTGATGATCTATTATTTGGCTGGATTGAGCATCATTTATGGATACTCTCTCCATAAGTAAAGATAACATTCTTTCTCCCTCTGTGATATTCTTGTCTGTATCCTTTTCATGAGTCATCAGACCCTATGATCATAGATTAATGATTATGAATTCTAGATCCCTCATTTCACAGATGAGGACATAGAGGTTCAAAAAGGAGTCTTCCTAATGTCAAACACATAATAAATGGTGGAATTGGGTTTCAAAATCTGGTGAAGGTGGGTGAAGAAATTTGCCAAAGTTGCACAGGCAGTCAGTTGCACAAATCGGGGTGCAAGACCAGTTTATCTGATTTCAAATCCAGTGCTCTTTGTATTATACTCAACATCTTTATAATTAGTTCCTGAAACCTCACAGAAATTAGGTAGAAACATGAGAGTGATCAGTCTCGGTCTACTCAGATTGCCAAATAACTCTGCCAGATGCTCAGGGCTGACCTTCTGTTCTCCTTGGTTCAGAGAGAAGCATTTCCTCACCACGGCCAACTTGATTTCCCCCTACAACCTGATTCCTACACTCCACTCAATTTGCTTAACTGCTTTTGGGCATGGGTTTTGAGTTCAGCCCAAAATGCCTTCTATCTATCCCCCTGCCTTCAAGCAGACCTTCTTCTGACAGCTGTCTCTGATTGGTGAGGTTGCCTCCTGTTCTTCAACAGAAACATAAACTTGTTTACACTGGTGAGTCACTATTGCAGTCAATAGTGCAGTCAATGGTGCAGCCTGGCAGCCGTCTCTGGGTGGAGAGAAAGGGAAGTGAGATATGAATATTGAGAGAGTGAAGAAATTAGCCAACCCCATTTTTCCTCTCCCCCAGTCCCATCCACCCCTACATATGAAGCTAATTCAAGGCCATGAGAGATGGGCTAGACAATTATATTCTAAGTGCACATTTTATTAGTGAAGAAAGGGAACAGCAGAAGAGATTCTAATTATACTATAGTACATCTGATCTAATTATGCTAATAGACTGTTGTGGCTAATCAGAAGGAATCTCTGGATGGGCTGGTGTCAGGAATCCCCTTGGGATGGAAAGAGGCTGTTCTCAAGCTTGGGAAACTGACTGAGGGAATGTCCTAAGCTCTAGTGACCATCTTTTTTTTTTAGCTTCTCCTATCTCCAGTTGACATCCTGAGAGAGTAGGGGGCTGAACCTATTATTAGCAAGATATGGATTAAATTTTGCCGTGAATTTATCAGCTATATGACTCTGGACAAGTACTTTAATTGTTTTGTGCCTCAGTTTCCTCATCTTCAGAATGGGGATTGCGGTTTAATATAAGATCCAACTCTGTATGTGATTCTGTTATTCCTTTTCCTCTTCTGTGAAAGCAATGAACCAGAGAGGCTCTACTTAGGAAATTAAGGAAGAACTTCAGGAAGAAAAGTTTAGTTAGAGCTGAGCCTGTCTGACTTTAGTAGATTTTCTAGCACCAGAACTGGAGGCTGCTGGGTTGGCTTTCTTTTCATTAATATTTTTTTTCTTGCAATGAAAAAAAGGAAAAAAAAAACCACTTGGTTTTAAAGTACAGTATCAATACCCACTTACCTTAGTATCTACTTAAGCTATCTCTTTCTGTGTTTTTTGTTTCCCCTCCTGATTATGTCCCACCTTGCCTTCAAATATATCCGTTCTCCTTTAGGCTACAGTCTTTTCTCACAGGTCCTGCTGATTCTTTTCTTTAATAAATCTTCTAGTCTTTCTCTATACTATGGATGTATTTTCATGGCTGAATGAGACCCAGCACCAGATTCCTGTGGGGGGGACACGGCAAATTGTCCATATATTCTAATTTTAGGGATGCTAGGAGGACTTGATGTCAACTCAAAATACCCTCTATCATTGACTCACTTATTAGAATTTCATTGATGAAAATATAATGATGATAATAATAATATTTGCAAATTGCTTTAAGATTTCCAAAACACTTTCCTCACAACCTGTGAGGAACAGTATGAACATTATTATTCCCATTTTCAGATGAGCAAGCAGAGACTCAGAGAGGTTAGCAATTTGTCCCTTACATAACCCTCATCAGAGCCAGTTAAGTGACAGAGTTGAGACTGGAACCCAAGTCTACTGATTGTTCAGTTTTTTTATTTTTTTATTATAGGACTTTGATCCCTGCTCAAATGTAAATTCTCCTGGAAGGGATAATGCTTTAAACTATTATCAGTTATTTTTACCCCAGAATGAATATTTCAAATCCTTTCCTTAGGGAAAATTTTTGAGCATAGGTCTGAGAGATAAGAAAAATACAGTAGCTATCAAAGGCAATAAATATGGTGATATGTGCAGTGGTATCAAATATGAATAGAAACAAATTGTAATAAGGATCCCTATGGTGGTATATTGACTTAGAAACTACATGTTAGCATTATTGATATCCAATTATATTTTTATTTATTTTGTTAAATATTTTCCAGTTACATTTTATTCCAGTTCTAATTGTGTCCAGATTGTTGCTGTGGCACTGTGAGCAATGTGTATTTGATATATCTGGTCTAGTGGACTGGGAGTCAAGAGGATATGAGTTCAGATTCTTCAGATACTTAGTAGCTATATGATACTGGAAAGATCAAAGACTCTCAGTCTCAGTTGTAAAATCTGGGTTTCTTCTCTCAGTTCCATCTGTAAAATGGGGATAAGTCATAGTGAAGAGGAAACCCAAAAACTCTTAAAAGAGAGAACCTCCTTGGACTCTGCCTCAGGGAGGGGACTCCACCCCAAGCACAAACAGTTTCATCTTTATCTGGCTCAGTCCAGAAACCCATTGAATTCAATTCAAATTCTAACCCTGGCTGAAACCCAGCCTGGAGCCAATTTGGGACTCCACCCATGAGCCCCCACAGCTTGTAGCCAGAGCCCCCTATTATAAAAGAGCCAAGGTGGAGTTCTCTCTTTGCAGAGGTCCCAGACATGGCAGTCTTACGCCTGCCATGTTAAAGGATTTCTGTCCACTGGAACCACCTGGTTCTGGTGCCCTCCTCTCTTTACCTAACACCTTTTAACTTTACTTCCAAATCCCATAATAAACCTCTTTTATCAATCTAGGTTTTCGGGTCTGTAAATTCCTTTACAGGGGACTCTTGCGCTGCTACTAGACCTCATTTAACTCTGTATCCTTGCACCGAATCCAAAGGGGTTGTAGGGGAGCTCTATTTGACTCCCTGTACTCCGAACCTGCCACTAGACCTCAATTAACCCTAATTTCATTTAGGTACCCCAATTATAAACCTCATCAATAGCACCTGACAGGATTATTGTGAATATCAAATAAGATAATATATGTAAAGTACTTTCTAAATTATAAAGCATTATAAAAAGGATGATCATCATAATCATAATTACTACCTAAAGCAGTGGTTCTCAAATTTTCATTCTCAGTATCTTTGAACTATTAAAAATTATTGTGAATCTATCCAAAAAGTTTTTGTTTATGTAGGTTAGCCATATTTTGTCATATTAAAATAAAAAAAATTTTTGAATTTGTAGATCCTCTGAAAGAGTTTCAGAGACTACCCCTCCCCCCAGCCCAGGATTCACTGCACCACACATTTGGTCCTTGGCTATCTCAATGGGATTTTTGAAAAACTTAAATGGTCTGTGTTGCCACCTCCAATGAAAATAGGGTCTATCACATGACAGAGAGAACTCTAATACACTGGTTAGGTATGCTGTATCCTGTAGAGTGGGTTAGGAATGAGAAATTTGGGGCCAGAGTAGCAGCAGAAAACAAATAAGAGAAACAAATGATTGAGAATTATGAAGGTAGTAGTGGATCCCCACAGTATATTTATTGTGTTTTCTGAGCTCCAAATAGACATCCTGACTAAAGATAAGCTTTTCCTGTACTTCCTTGAATATATCTTCTCTTTTCTTGAAATCTGCTTGCTCCTGGGGTATATGAACACACTAGCCATGAGGTCTATTTAGGTATTTTAGATTTTTAATTTGAACAATATATTCTGACTAGAGGGCTGGTGAATACTATTTTGAGGAATTCACAGAGTTTTAGAAGAGATAGCAGTTATCAACAGTGGCTGACGGGACTCAGATATCAACCTATCTTCAAGGCCTGTCAAAGTAAAAAACAGAATAAAATATTGAATCTCTGGACAATTCAAATATTAGTGATATCTAAAAAAGTCTCATTGTGGCCATAAGGGGAAAGAATCATGTGAACATATGAGAGATGGGGGTTAACAGAAGCTGTGTTGGTAAATGTTTAGTAATAATCTTTGAAAAAATACAAATATAACACACTTGCATTATTAATATTTTCTCCATCACTTTTTAAAATCCAAATAATTATTAAAATAAATCAAAATCTGATTTGTAACATTTGCTGATTTCTGAAGTATAACTATTCAAATTGAAAATTTAACAACTGGCTGGCTCTAAGAAGCTAGTTTGAGCTGGCTCTAGCACACCCCTAGTAAAGCATAAACTGGGGGAAAAGCAGAAATAATGAAAGCTTGTTGAGGGTGGTCATAGCTCTGATTCATATTGGTACAATTTCTACTGTAGGAATTTGAATTTTATGTATTGTCTGAAAGAGTTTATTTCTCCCTTCAATAACTTACATACCTTTGGGAATCTGGGCTAATATTAGATCTTAGTTTTATGCATCAGAAACCTTCAGTGAGTTAACTGAAACTCAGAGGGGATTTGGTGATTTGCCCAAATTACATAAGCAGTAAGCATGAAGTGGGATTTGAACTCAGGCCCTCTCTCAGACTCCAGTGTTCATGTTCTTTTCCCTTGTGTCATGATAACTCTCTTCATGCTCAGAGTGAGAGCCTAATGGTTGGCCTGGAAGAGTGAGAAAAGAGTAGGATGGTGGGAAAATCAAGTTCCTAGCTGTTAGTTTGTATAGATAAGTATAGCTGGTTTTTGACAGGCTTGTCTTTCTCCTTAATGTCTATGAACAGTCTTCAGCACTGGCCTCTACTAAAGGAAATGCTAAGGATTCTGAATGAGAGGAAGAAGCTAGAAGCGTAATAATGAAATAATGAAAATAAGACTGGATAGGGCAAGAAAGTAAGACTTAGAGAGTCAAGAATCTATGGGTTGTATCCTACGGGAAGAGAATACAGAAAATGCCACAGGGAGTCCTGTATGTGACCACTCCATTCCTTCATCTCTTCTTCCCTGTCTAGTTAGAACCAGTTCCAAAGAACTCTTCAGAGTTGATGCTTAAATTTTCATCAAAAGCATTTACACCTCAGAAATTGGTCAATGCTACAAATCAAGGTTTGAGTTTTTATTTTGTTGATTACCTAGACTTAAGAAAGTCTGGGAGAAAATGTTAATAATGCAAAGTTACCTTAAAAGTGTTCTACTGAATACACACACATGTGTACACACATGTATAGACACATGCATATGTGATACAGACACATGCACAAATATATGCATGTGTGTATATATATACACACACTCACATATATATATATGCAGAACTGGTTGTTAAAAATTTACTATCACATCGCTAATTAAGAGGCAGCACACATAGTTTCATCATCTTGGATCATCAAAACTGAGTTTGAATAATGTTTATTAGCTATGTGATCCTGAGTAATCATTCAACCTCTAAGCCTTGGTTTCTGATCTCAAAATAGGAGTAAAAATAACATCTGTTTCTAAAGGTTTGTCATGAGGATCAAACAAGCTAATGCATGTGAAACACTTTTCAATTCTTAAAAATGCCATATAAATACAAGCTGAATTATAATCACTAACATTTACATAGTGCTTTAAAGTTTGCAAAACTACTTTTCATATATTATCTCATTAGGTTCCCTTCTATGACACCAAGGAGATAACATAGAAAGGCATAGGGATTGTCCTTGAAATTAGCTTCAAAGGTTGGTTATATGCCCCTAAATGAAACTTTACTAAATCCATCTAAAGTGCAAAGGGTTCTCAAAGACTACTTGCTTTAAGGATCCATGATGTTATTATTGCAATTTCCCCCCCAACCAATTTGCAGCCTTTTTTTCTGCCATAGGGGAATCATGAGGGTTTACAACATCTAATAGCTGTTAAAAAAAAAAGAATTTAATGCTGATGCAAAATGTATTTTGTTGTTTGTTTTAATTATCATCCTAATATTGCCTTGTAGCTATGTTCTCCCCCTGCAGCAATGCTAACCCAAACACAGCTGCATCATTGGGTTAGTGCTAGAGATGGGACCCAGAAGGAGTGAAACAGATTACAGGCACAATGTGAATTGGATTTAATTTGTTTTTTGCTATCTAATATAAAGGGACCTATTCAAAGGCCTTATCTGATGAAAGCCTGGATCAAATACTGCCTCTTTCCATGAAGCCTTCCCTAGATTTGGAATTAGTAAGACTTACATTCAAATCCTTCCCATGGCACTTACTTTTTATGTGACCTTGAGATAAGTATCCATTCACCTCAATGAATTGAAACTCTCTTTTCTTACCTATAAAATAAGAGGGTTGGACTAGATGTGGACAGATGAACTCAAATGAGAACTGGATGGCTTCTAGCTTGAAGTTGGTGAAGCTATAATTTGTCCAGTAGTTTATATCTCTCTCTTATCTTTTTTAACTCACTTGGATCTTTGTCCCTCTTGTGCATTTTTTATATATCTGTTATTTCACTGATGGAAGGAGGTTTCTGTATGGCACTTAGTCTATCAATGCTACCCTTTATGGGGAGTTATAGTCTTAAATTCCATTGCCTTCTATTGAACAATATATAGTTTAGTATCAGAGTTTTCTTCTTTTCTCCTTATCTCCCCATCCTTTTTTCTCTTTTCTTCCCTCCCTCTCTCTCCTTCCTTAGTCCCTCCCTCTCTTCCCTCCTCTTCCCTCCTTTCCTTTCCTTTCCTTTCCTTTCCTTTCCTTTCCTTTCCTTTCCTTTCCTTTCCTTTCCTTTCCTTTCCTTTCCTTTCCTTTCCTTTCCTTTCCTTTCCTTTCCTTTCCTTTCCTTTCCTTTCCTTTCCTTTCCTTTCCTTTCCTTCCCTTCCCTTCCCTTCCCTTCCCTTCCCTTTCCTTTCCTTCCCTCCTTCCTTTCCTTCCCTCCTTCCTTTCCTTCCCTCCTTCCCTTCCTTTCCTTTCCTTTCCTTTCCTTTCCTTTCCTTTCCTTTCCTTTCCTTTCCTTTCCTTTCCTTTCCTTTCCTTTCCTTTCCTTTCCTTTTTCCTTTCCTTTCCTTTCCTTTCCTTTCCTTTCCTTTCCTTTCCTTTCCTTTCCTTTCCTTTCCTTTCCTTTCCTTTCCTTTCCTTTCCTTTCCTTTCCTTTCCTTTCCTTTCCTTTCCTTTCCTTCCTTCCTTTCCTTCCTTTCCTTCCTTCCTTCCTTTCTTTCCTTCCTTCCTTCCTCCCTCAGACATTGAGTTCCTTGAAGGCAGGAACTTTGCCTTGTCAAAAGTCACCTTCCCATTGACCTAGCACAGTATTCCACACAGAGGTACTTCATTAATATTTCTTGAAATGAATTGATTCTGACATTTAGGAAATGCCTTTATTATCTGGGATGGGTAAGGAATTTTAAAATCTAAGGTTTGTCGAAACTGACCCTTTAAAAAACCAGCTTAGCCTGCTGGTGCACTAGTGGCATTTAACTTGGATTCTTGGTGATGATTTCTCTACGGGAAGTGAAGATGTGTTTGTTAGAACTCCTTTTGGGATGTAGAGGATTTATTTGGAAAATGAGAGAGTGCTGCTAAGTAGGACTCTGTGGTTAAAGGTCATTGGAGCAGAACTTATAAACAAGCTCGTTGCTTTAAATGATATCTCTGTCTACATACAAGGTGTCCTGTATAATTCATGAGGATTTTGTATAATTCACAAACAAGGATCAGCCAACTTCTTCTATGTTCTTGTTGCACTTTTGCAACTTTCTGGTTCCTAGTGTGGAAACTGACAAGCCTGACTAGGACAGCTTGTTGGGATCTGAGATATTTGCATATTACTAGAGAGTTTATGAATAATGCAACATCCCAGGCTTGGGCAGAACAAGCGACAGCAGCCAATCAATTCCAGAGTGCATCTTTACCTTAGTGTCCCATCAATTATATTTAAATACATATATATCAACTGCTGTTTGGAAGTTCTGAAAGGCAATCCTCACCCTACACATTTGGAAATATCCTTCGTCTTCAGTCCATTAATCCCTCTGGATTTGCTCTGGGTAGACTCTGAAATCTCCTGGGTTGAGAAAACACTTAATGGTACCCAAATCCTCCAAATATTTGATACTTATTTTGGGATAACGGGATTTGGTAGGGGGCTTTGCTGGGAAAACCCTGGAATAAATTGTCTTGATGCCAGTTGGAAAGGTTTATAACATATGACAGCTAGAGAAAATACTATTTTTCCTGTGGCTTTGAAGGATTGTGCCAGGGAGGTCTAGATTCAAATCCCATTTTTAACACCAGCTGTGTGATCATGGGTGAGTCCTTTAATCTCTCTGGGTCTCAAACAACTCCTTATGACTTATCCACCAAGTCAGAGATGGATTATAGTCTTTTCAGAGGAAGTTTCCACACTGGTGGTTGCTTTGAGCTTTACTCTGCATAATAAGACTAAAGGAATACCTCTAATATTTACCTTATACGATGTTTTCGTCAAAGCTCAGTTCACATATCTTGCTACATAAGACCTATAATGGTCAACTCTATATGTTCTCTTATGTACCTATTTGGACACATATTAGAAGGTAGGTGGTACAATGAAGAGTGTTGGACTTAAAGTTAGGAAGTTCTGAGTCCAAATATTGCTTCAGATCCTCATTGTCTGTGTAATCTTGGGCAGGTCACTTAAAAAAAACCAACCTATATTTATCTCAGTTTCCTCTTTTGTGAAATAAAGCTAATAATAACACCTTCCCAATGTGCTTGTGAGGATAAAATGTGATATCTCTAAATTCCTTTATAACATTTAAAGTACGCTATAAGTGTTATTATTATTTTCTTTCTTTTTAATATGGGAGCTTCTAGAGAGCAGGTATTATTTTTATTTTTTCTTTATATACTCACCATTTGGCAGAGTGCCTAGTACATGGTAAATGTTTAATAAATGCTCAATGAGTGATTGATTCTTCTAATTGCTATTGTTCTTCTAAAATATCACAAACACATGTATGTACATCTCTTTATTTTTTCTTGGAAAAGTTTATTTTATTAATAATAGCTATTATTAATATTAATATTATTCAATTGAATAGAAATATTCAATTAATTTTTCAATAATTAATATTATTCAAGAGTGATTGAAAAACCTTGTACTCCAATTTTTTTCTTCCTCTTACCCCCTCCCTTAGACAGCAAGTAATTCAACATATGTTAAACATGTGCAATTCTTCTGTACATATTTCCACATTTACCTTGCTGCATAAGAAAGCTCAGATCAAAAAGGAAAAAATGGGAACAAAAACAAAAAGCAAGCAAACAACAACAAAAAAATGGGAAAATACTACATTGTGATCCAATTCAGTCCCCACATTCCTCTTTCTGGATGTAGATGGCTCTCTCCATCCCAAGTCTACTAGAATTGCCCTGAATCACCTCATTGCTGAAAACAGCCATGTCCATCAGAATTGATCATCACAAAATCTTATTGCTGTGTGCAATGTTCTCTTGGTTCTATCACTTCACTTAGCCTCAGTTCATCCAAGTCCCTCCAGACCTTTCTGAAATCAATCTGTTGATCATTTCTTATGGAACAATAATATTCTCTAACATTCATATACCATAACTTATTCAGCCATTTCTCAATTAATGGATATTCACACACTTTCCAGTTGCTTGCCACTACAAAAAAAGTTGCTACAAATATTTTTGCACAAGTGGATCCAGAACTATTTTAAGATATCTTTGGGATACAGGCCCATTAGAGAAACTGTTAGATCAAAGGGTATGCACAGTTTGATAGCCGTTTGGGTACAGTTCCAAATTATTCTCCAAAATGGTTGGATCACTCCACAACTCCACCAACAATGTATTAGTGTCTCAGTTTTCCCACATCATTATCTTTTCCTATTTTCTTAGCCAATCTGAGGGGTACATAATGGTATCTCAAAGTTGTATTAATTTGCATTTCTCTGATCACTAGTCATATAGAGCATTTTTCATATAACTAGAAATGGTTTTAATTTCTTCATCTGAAAATTGTTCATAGTCTTTGATCATTTATCAATTGGAGAATGGATTGTATTCTTATAATTTTGAGTCAATTATATATTTTAGAAATGAGGCCTTTATCATAAACCTTGGATATAAATTCCCCCAGTTTTCTTCTCCCCTTTTAATCTTGTCTGCATTGGCTTTGTTTGTATGATTTAAAAAAATTTAATATAATTGAAATTATCCATTTTGCCTTTTACAATGTACTATAGTTATTCTTTGGCCATAATTCTCTTCCTTCTTTGTATATATATATATATCTAAAGATATATACACACATATATGCCTATATGTATGCATCAATAATATACATGTATATGAATATAAATATAAGGTAAGATATGTTCTCACATACATGCGTATATATGTATGCATGTTATTGTTTGTCCTTTGTTTTTCAAAAGGATTAATGACATCATTGGGTGATGTCTTCACTGCTTCTAAATTGGATCTAAGTAAGGCAAAGTTACACAAAATCATAAACTTTACCCTCTCTTTGAGTCAATAGAGTCCAATGGTAAGACAAAAGGCAGGATGACTGGTGATGGTTTGGGATGCAGTGGATGACCTTGCGGTCTTTGATGTCTGACCAAGCTCCAAGAACTCTACAGTACTTGTTTCAGTTAACTTCATGGTGGTTGAAACAAATTGTTCTCATCTGCCCTTTCTGTTGAGGGAAATCTTCACGTTCTTGTGGTAAATATTCCCCTAACTTGCTTTTGGACATATGGAATTTTCAGGTAAGATTAATACCTCTAGTATGAGGTCTCGATTTTTCAGGGCTGCTAATCCACCTTTGGTCTCTATCTTCTCCCAGCTGTCACCTATGACTCCATGAAGCATGTACAACCTGGTAAAACTATTTCCAAAAATGGGTTAAAACACACACACACACTCATACATAGAATAAACTGATTGGATATATACTCCCTAATAGCTCAGAATTTACATGATGCTTTAAAGTTTGCAAAATACTTAAAAATATCTCATTCTATTTTCAAAAATTCCCTTGGAAGTTTTATCCCCATTTTATAGATGGGGAAACTGACCTAGAGAAATTAAATGTTTTGTCTAGATTCACATGGTTAGGAAGTATTAAATCCAGTTTAAACACAGACTTTCTCAACTCTCAGTCTGTATGATACTTATTTATCCCACCAAGTTTCCCCTTGAGGGCAGATGCTATTTCATTTTCAGTTTTGTGCCTTTGGTGCCCAGGAGGTGCTTAATAAATGTTTGTTTTTGATTGAGTGACATAGTTATTTAACCTCTATCTACTTCTCCTGTTCACAAATCCTCCAACATTCTCCAATGGCTAAATGATGCTCAATTATGTACATAAATGAAAATATTATCATATTTTCTCAGTATACATGGCTATGTATCAAATGTCTGCAGTCTCTCCTTATGGTCCTTTGAAATTTCATTATCTTACCTGAGGAATGAGCCCAATGATTTCTTTGCAATTAGTTCCCAGTCAATGAGAGATGGGAAGAAATACCTGTATTCCACCATCTGGTTGTGACTATTTGTCACAAAGCTGGCAAATCAAGAAAATTTAAGATTCTCTGAGCTTAACTTTGGGAAGCTGAAACTCTTTGCTTGTTTTATAGCCTAGTCCTCTCACACAGTCATATCTTCTCTGGGTGAGAAACCTACTTAAGATAGAAATCCTGTTCAAAGCATGGCTAGAGATTTTCCATCAAAAAAGCAAGCTTGGTGTGGCAGGTGCCCATTTCCTTGTTTCTCCCTTCCTCCTCCTTGTGCCTGTTTCATTTCTCTGGGGTTGGGTACTCCTGGGAGTTGTCAGGTGCAGCTGTATTCACTAGGCTTCACTGTATGAAATGGGATTCAGCTGGAGGCAGTGAGCACTGGGGGAAAAAAAGGACCAATTGAATTTGGTTTTGGATCAGCTCCATTTCTTGAAAGGCATGAAACATTTTGGTCGTGGGGGGTGGGGTGACTTCCATTCTAAAGTTGTTTGTCTTTTCCTGAAGGCCATCGATGTTGCCAAAAGCAGAGGGCTTATAGCTGGAATCTGCCTTAAAGATGAAATTTGAAGTAAGCTTCATGCTGGGGCTAGGGGGCTTAAGTCTTTGACTTTTTCGACATCCCTTCCTTACCTGTACCCTTCTCTCCACCCTGTCCCAACAGTAATATACCCTTAAAGAAACACCTGGGGTTTTGATAGGCTTTGGCTATTAGCGGAAACAGAGCACTGGATTTAGCAATTGATGAATGGAGAAGGGTAGAGATCCCTAGAAAGAAGTCCAGTGCTGTGGCTAGGAGGTCCCTTGACTGCTGGAGATATTTATTAGTCAGGATTGTGGTGATTATCAGGATTATTCAGGTAGATTGAATTTTAAGAGAAAGAAACAAAAAAAAATTTGAGTGGGTCAAAATATTTTCATGATTTTCATCATCCTATCAGGATAATTATAATAGTATAACTTTTCTTTGGGGAGGAGGATAAAAAAAACCCAAACAATTGGAGACTTTCAATATACAATAGAAATTTGGGGACTTCAAGAGGTTTTCACTAAGGAACAAGATAGGTCAGTTATGGGTAAAGCCATTTTTAAAATTTTAACTGCATAAGGGAAGTCAGAGTCTTAATGAAAGATGTTTAGAGGTAGGAACAGGGAGGAGAAGACAGGCTGTGTAAGTCAAGAAAGTAAGTCTTTGAAACCTCAGGTGTGTGATAATTTTCAGGCCATGTCAAGAAGAGGGATGGGCAAATCATGGGACAATAATAGTAACTGATATTTATATAGTGCATTTGCCAAATGTCTTTCGTACATCATTTATTTCATCCTCACCACCACTGTGAGGTAAGTGCTGCATTTTTAGAGCTGGAAGAAAACTTAGAGGTCATATAAATGAAGCTCTTCATTTTACAAATAATAAAATCATGACCAAGAGAGATTAAGTGACCTGTCCAAGGTCTCCCTGAGATACTATTGGAACTCAATATGCTGACTTGAAATATAGGGTATGTTATTGTATCACACCACCCACCACAAATGGTCGTTCAGAATGGCTACCCCTGGACTTGACACATTAAAATTTCACAAAGCTGTCTTCTTAGCAAATATGTGAGACATCTTCTTTTATATTCCTTTATATCAAGGAAGCTCATTGAGGTGATCAAATCATGACTTTTACAAGGAAAAGATTGTTTTCAATTACACAAGTTTGATTGTGAATGATTGAGATGTTAAGATCCAACCACAAAGTCCTACTAAAAAGCTATTTGGAAATTTTAGGGAAACTGTAGGGGTGCTAGACAGGAGGAAGAGTTGTTTCCATAACAAAGGTAGCCTGCTATGGGTCCTAGAAAAGGTTTAAAACAGAGAAGTTTGGACTTTCCAGATGATTCCAGGATAATTGTGGAGGAGATTCATGTATTGGATTCAAGGAGACACCAAATGATCTTATTCTCTTCCAACTCTGAAGATCATAGCTTTAAAGAAATGAACAGGAATATGCTGGTAAATGTTTATAATAACAATTTCAGCAATAAAAAATCAGAATTGTAGGTGAGATACAGTTTTTAAGCCTGATCTGCCATATTAACATTTCATCGCTTTTTAAAGTCTACAAATAAACAAAACAATAACTCAATTTCTTATTGTTAACCTTTGTTGATTTCCAAAGTTTAAATCCTCAAAATGTTTGTAGTAACCCTTTTTGTAGTAAGGAACTGGAAATTGAATGGATGCTCATCAGTTGGAGAATGAATGGCTGAATAAGTCAGGTAGATGAATGTAACACAGTATTATTATTCTGTAAGAGATGATGAGCAGGTTGATTTCAGAAAAGCTTAGAAAAACTTATATGAACTGATGCTAAGTGAAGTGAGTGGAACCAAGAGAACATTGTGATGAACTTGTGATGATCAACTGTGACAGACTTGACTCTTTTAAAAAATAAGGTGATTCAAGGCAATTCCAATAGTCTTATGATGCAAAGTGCCATCTACATCCAAAAAGAGAACTATGAAGACTGAATATGGATCAAGGCATAGTATTTTCAATTTTTTTGGTTATTTGCTTATTTTATTTTTCTCATTTTCTCCCTCTTTTGTTTTTATTTTTCCCATACAGCATGATGAATATGGAAATATGTTTAGAAGAACTTCATATGTTTAATCTATATTGGATTGTTTGCTGTTTGGGGGAGAAGGGAGGGGGAAAGAGGGAGAAAAATTTGAACACAAATTTTTGCAAAGGTGGATGTTGAAAATATCTTTGTATGTATTTGAATTTGGAAAAATAGAATAGCATTTAAAAATACTCATGAAAATTTAACAATTGGTTCATTAAAGCCAGTTCTAGCTGGTTCTAGTACAATCCTGAATGGAAGAGATCTTAGAAATTATTTAATAAATAAAATCCCATTCATTTAACAAACGAAAAAGCTAAAGCACAGAGAAATGACATAGTTTGCCCAGTGTCAGATGACCTTGAAGCAGAGGGATGATTTATTTTTTGATTCTTAGACTATCCCTCTAGAGTCTATGGACTAAAGTTAGTAAAAATAATGAAAATGGGCATTAATGTAACACTTTATTTAAAATAGACTTCTTGTGAAGTATGTGCCATAAGTATTATCATTCCCATTTTATGGATATTGAAACTGAGACTCAGAAACTAAATGACTTGACTGTAGTTGCTCAGCTAGTAACAACCATAGCCAGTTCTCAAATCCTAGTCTTCTGATCCAGATCCAATACCCTTTGCATCATGCCATGTTGCCTGATACTAATCCTTATTTTCCTTCAAAAGTGAACTTAAATGCACTCTCACCTATGATTCATTTCTTCTTTGATCTCCCATTGGAATCTCTTCCACTGTTGAATTTCTCACATCACTTAGTCCTATATCTTCTTTGTCTTTACATGTTTTTATTTGAATTATATAGTTATTTGAACTTCTTGTATCTCATTTCATCTTGACATTTTAGTACTTAGCATGATACCTTGTATATATATATATATATACATACATATATATATATAATAGATCCTTAAATATTTGTTGAAATGAACTAAGTCATATATATATGTATATATGATTTATATATATATGTATATGTATATATATACATATATATATATATGTATATATATATATATATATATATTAAGGGATCAGAAGTTCTGGGTTTTAATTGCTGACTTTGCATGTTAACAAATGAGTAAAGAAATGTCACATACCTTACTTAAGACCTTAAACTTCTTCCCACTTCCAACCATCTACTGAATTACTTATCTAGCTCCCCAATACATTGTCCATTCTATTTCTTATTACCTCTTTCAAAGGTTTAGAAGACTGTCTTTGTTATCAGATTATTGAATTTAGAATTATCTCTTATATGCCATGATGTTGGTCAGCTTCATGCTAACTAGGAGATTTTAAAACACTACATTTGCTCCATTTTCTTCCATATGGATCCCACTGCCTTCAGGGTAGTGTGAAAACAGAAACAATTACCTAATTTTCCTTCTCTCCTGTTCAGTTAGTATTTCTCCTTACCCCCACCTTATGTTAAAGTAAGTGGTAAGTACTCTCATTCTTCACCTGTTACAATAAGCATTTATTAAGGGACAAGCATTTTGCTAAGATTTACCAATACAGAGAAAGACAAAAACATTGTCATGATGTTTTGGACAATGCTTTCCATATAGGTAAACAAATAAGGGGTAAATGTTTTTAAATCAACAAGCATTTATAGACTGTTCCAGGCACAGGAGATAACAGTACAAAAGAGTGATTACAACTGCCCTCAAGGAGTTTGTTGTTTTGTTCTTTCTATTTAAAGAGGACCAGTGATAACACCAGGTGATGTTTTGACTTGTGAATGGATTAGATTAAAGTGAGTTGTGCGATATTGTTCAGCCTCACTTTCTCCTTCAGAATCTTTGGGAGTTCAGTGACAAGAAAAAGGTCAAGACAATTGAGGTTTATATTCCATGTAAAGGAACATTTAATTCCAGTAACTAATATGACATATGGAGGAAGAAGCCTTCTTTTATAATCTTTTCCAGTTTATATCAGTCCTATATCCATATATGTATGAAGCCCATTTTTAGAATGTAGGGACAGAGCTGGAGTGAGCATCAGGAAAAGCTGGGGACAGAGAGGAACAAGATGCTCCTCTCATTCTGGGTCTGGATTTCATCATCTGTCATAGATTTTTCCCAATATCAATGTTCACAATCATGGGTGAAAATCAGTATTCTGTCCCAGTTCTTTTCATGGCCAAATCTAAAGAAGAAGATTCTTGTAAGGGAATGAGCTTCCTTTTCTTGTCTTGTTTTTCTTGTTGGCTTAGAACAGTGGTGCATGCTCTTTTCCTATTAATCCCTCCTCTAATAAGTGTACCGACCTGAAACAATTGACCTTAAAAAATAAAAATAAATAACCAGCCCCCAGAGCCCTTGCAGGCAGTATTAGCATTCTCCAGTCTCCCTGGGCTATGTCCTGGGAGTCTCGAAAGAAATGAATCTTATTATTAGTCTGCTGCCAGTGACTGTTCTTGGATGCTCCTTCCTGTAATAGCCACAGCATGGTCTGGCACCTGGATCATGACGCTGATGCCCTCTCTGATTAGCATTAGGATGATAAAAGAGACAGAAGTGGTGTACTAAGCCCACATTGCCAAGCCCAGCCAGATCCATTGTAAAGTTTGGGCCACACATCTGGGGCCCGTTTGCACCAGAAATAACAGTAACAAAAATGATAGTTAAGAATTATATAACGCTTTAAGATTTGAAAAGTGCTTTACATATATCTTTTTTTTTGTTATTTTTTATTTTTTTATTCTAATGGTGTCATACAAAGTCTCTTCCAGATTTGTAGTAGAAATTAGGACTCCTTTTTGTAAGCATTCTTAACCTTTTTTTGTGCCATGAATTCCTTTGGCAGTCTGGCAAAACCTGTAGCTTTCTTCTCAGAATAATGTTTTTAAATGGAAAAAAAAAATATGTGGGTTACAAAGAAAACTAATTATATTGAAAACAATTATCAAAATAAAAAAGTCTAAGTCCAAGGTTAAGAACCCTTGCTTTGGAAGAGAAATATGCTTTTAGGGTTCCTATATAAATATCTCCCTTCTGTTGGACTTGTATAATTCATATTACTCACTGATGTTGTTCTACAAGCAATATGACGAGCAGGGATTTGTGTGGACCATTCTTTTGCCCACAAACAATCATGGTATCTTCTCTCTCTTCCTCTCCCCCTCCATCTTTCCCTAAATCCTCTTCCTCTCTTCCTCTTCTCCCCTCCTTTTCCTCTTCTCTCTTTCCTTTCTCCTTCCTCTCTCCTTCCCTCCCCTTTCTTCTCTTCTCCCCCTTCTTCTCTTCCCTCCCCCTTTCTCTCTTTCTCCCTTCCCTCCCCTCCTCTCCCCTCTCTCTGTCTCTCTCTGGCAACTGGTATCCAAACTCTTAAAGTAGGAGACTCTTGAATTTGGACTTTTTTCACAAAACAAATCCCAAGACTGGAACTCCCCTCTTGAGCTGTGTGACCATGCATTTGTCTCCTTCTACCACATACTTCTTTAGAAACCTTTCAATTCTCCTGTTGTTATAGTCAAGGAAAACCCATTCTCTGAATTTTCCCTCTCAGGTCACATGTAAAAATTCATCTGCTCATATTTGTCACTGACAGATTCTATATGAGTATCGCTTTTTGAGTTATACTACCTACAACTTGGCATTTGTAAGTCTTGTTAGTTGGATCTATGTATGACTGTGCATGCATGCATATATGTTTGATAGAGAGAGAGAGAGAGAGAGAGAGAGAGAGAGAGAGAGAGAGAGAGAGAGAGAGAGAGAGAGAGAGAGAGAGAGGGGAAGGGAGGAAGGGAGGAAGGAAGGATATTTGGGTATTGGATCTACTTTTCTGAAACTCTATCTAAACGCTATCTAAATATTTGTCCATGAACCAGACATGTTTCAAATTGAATCTCTGATTTCCAGGAGTTAAAATGGTTGAATAAATAGGAAATCACCTGAACTCTCCCATATTTACCCCCAAACAGCTATGAAATAGAGCTCCCAAATGAATTCTGGAATAACAGAACCAGCAAAATGACAAGATGAAATAATTTTCTGGCTCAAGAATCTTGGAGGTTGTCGGGAAAAGTCTGTCTTGGGGCAGCCAGGTGGTGCAGTGGATAGAGCACTGGTTCTGAAGTCAGGAGGACTTGAATACAAATCCACCCTCAGACACTTAACACTTCCTAGCTGTATCACCCTAGGCAAGTCACTTAACCCCAATTCCTCAGAAAGAAAAGAAAAAAGTCTCTCTCACTGACTCTGAGGGCTGTGCCAGGCAAACAGGCAAATGCTGACATTGGGGACTTCATGTACTTCAGCATAGTCAAGCAGGCAGGTGCCATTGTTATACCAACCTTCTGCACTATTGTGTAGTTCTCTCTTGTGCAGCTTTAAGTGAACAAGCAAATACCAGTACTGGGATTCTCCTCATGCCTCAGGGCAGTGCTGGGACTCCCTCTCCTCCCCCACCTCCTGGCATGCCTCAGCACGGCACTGGGTAAGCTACCAGACCCTTGTAATCTCCAGTAGCACCAGCCACTCAGCCAATCACTTCTTAAAGACCTCAGACATTAGGCACTAGACCTAGGCCTTAATGGGGCTTAGGGCAACATCAATTGTGGCACCACGCAAAGATCTTACATTGTAATGCCTGTCACAAGAAGCTTGGGACAGTGCTCCTTCTACTGCAGGAGCAGAGTTCAAATTTAAAAGTAGGGAAAAGCCTGGAAAAGATGAGCAAAAAAAAAATTAAAATAAACCTAACAAAGAAGACTTTGACCATAAAATTTAGTTAATGGTGACAGGGAAAATCAAGACACAAACTTAGAAGAGGACAGCAATGTTAAAACACCTAAAAGCAAAGCCCCAAAGAAAAATGGAAATTGGACTTAAGTGCAGAAAGAACTCATGGAAGACCTCAAAAAGGAATTTAAAAATCAAATAAGAGAGGTATTGGGGAAAATGAGAGTGATGCAAGAAAATCATGGAAAAAAAAGAATAATCTGCTCATAAAAAGAAAACAACTACTTGAAAAATAGAATTGGTCAAATGGAAAAAAGGTATAGAAATTAAATGAATAGAATAATAACTTAAAATTAGAACTGGGCAAGTGAATGAGACATCAAGAATCAATCAAACAAAATTAAGAGTAAAATAAAATAAAATAAAATATAAAATACCTCTTTGGAAAACCGACCAACCTGGAAAATAGATCCAAGAGAGATAATTTAAGAATCATTAGGTTACCTAAAAATATGTCAAGAAATTATCAAAAGAAAACTGTCATAATATCCTAGAACGACAGAACCCATTAATCATCTGAATCCCCAATGGAAAACTCCCAGAAATATTATTGCCAAATTCCAGAAATCTAGGTCAAGGAAAAAGTATTTCTGGTGGCCAGAAAGAAACAATTCAAATATTAGGGAGCCACAGTTAGGATTGTATAGGACTTGACAGTTGCAACATTTAAAGATCAGCAGTAATGGAACATGATATTCTGGAAGGCAAAGAAACCAGGACTACAACAAAAAATCAACTGCCTCATAAAACGCAGCATAATTCTTCAAGGGAAAAATTTTATTCAATGAAATAGAAAGCTTTCAAGCTTTCATGAGGAGAAACCAAAGCTGAACATAAAAATTTTGATTTTAAATATCGAATCAAGAGAAGTTTAAAGAGGTAAAAAGAAAAGAGAAAGCATAAGGAATTCAAGGTTACACTCTTTACATCTCTAATGGCAAGATGATGCTTAAAATTCTTAAGAATTGTATCATTAATAGTACAACAGGAACATGCATAGAGGGAGGATCCAAGTATAAAGTGAATTTAAGGGGATGACAAAATTAATAACACTGGAGCAGAAGGCAAGGAGAGATAGAATAGGGTAAATTATCTTACATAAAAGGTATAAAAGACTTATTACCATGGAGGGGAAGATGAGAAAGTATGGGTTGTGGGTATCATTTGAACCTTACTCTCATTGGAATTGGTTCAAAAAAGGAATATCGTACATAATAGTTGGGTATAGAAATCTGTCTTACCCTATAGGGAAGTAGGAATGGAGAAGGCTAAGAGGGATGGGGATAAACAGAAGGATGGGCATATTGAGGAGGTGGTAATTAGAAGCAAAACATTGGTAAAGAGGGAAAGGGTTAAAAGAGAGGAGTAAGAGGAGGAAAAATATGATGGAGGGAAATACTTAGGTAGTAATCATAACTGTGGATGTTAAGGGATGAATTCTTCCATGAAATGGAAGTATATAACAGAATAGATAAAAAAGCAGAATCCTATAATATATTGTTTACAAGAAATACATTTGAACTATAGAGTTATATACAGAGTAAATGTAAAGGACTGGAGAAGAATCTATGTTTTTACTTTAGCTTATTATGTTTAAGCTGAAGTGTAAAAAAAAAAGCAGGAGTAGCAGTCATGATTGCAGACAAAGCAAAAGTAAAAACGGATCTAATTAAAGGGTAAGGAAGAAACTATATCTTGCTAAAAAGGTACCAAAGAGACTGAAGCTGAAGGAGAAGCTAAGTGAGACATAGGAACAAATAGACAGCAAAATATACTAGTAGAAGACCTCAGCTATCTTCTCTCAGAACTTGATAAATCCAACCAATATATAAACAAGAAATAAATTAATGAGGTGAATAGAATTTTAGAAAACTTAGTTATGACAGACCTCTGGAGAAAGTTGAATGGGAATAGGAAAGAATATACCTTTTTTCTTAGAAGTTCATGGCACCTACACACATTGACCATGTATTAAGGCATAAAGCCCTCAAAATCCAATGAAGGAAGGCAGAAATATTAAATGCATCCTTTTTGGATTTGGTGCAATAAAATTACATTTAAAAAAGGCCAGGGGAAAGATATATTAAAAATTAATTGGAAAGTAAATAATTAAATCCCAAAGAATAAGTGGATCAAAGAACAAATTATAGAAACAGTCAATAATTTCATTAAAGAGAATAACAATAAGACAACATATCAAAACTTATGGGATGCAGCAAAAGCAGTAGTTGAGGGATATTTTATTTCTCTAAATTCGTATATCAATCAAATAGATAAAGAGCAGATCAATGAATTGGGCATGTAACTAAAATAAAACTAGAAGTCAAATTAAAAATCTCCAATTAAATTCCAAATTAGAAATCCTGAAAACCAATGATTAGATTAACAAAATTGAAAACAAGAAAAATATTGAGCTAATAAATAAAACTAGATGCTGGTTTTATGAGGAAAAAACACCAATACAATAAACAATGATTAATTTGACTTAAGATAGAAGAAAGCTAAATAGTCAATATTAAAAATGAAAAAGATGAATTCACTACTAATAAAGAGAAAATTAAAGCAATCATTAGGAAATATTTTGCACAATTAGATGCCAATAAATTTGACAACATGAGTGAAATTAATATTTACAAAAACATAAGTTGCCCAGAGTAATAGAAGAGAAAGTAGAATAACTAAGTAACTCCATCTTAGAAAAAAGATGTTAAACAAGATAGCAGTGAACTCTCTATGAAAAAAAAATCTCCTGGGATGGATAGATTCACAAGTGAATTTTACCAAACATTTAAAGAACAATTAATTCTAATACTAAGGAAACAATTTGGAAAAATAGGCAGAGAAAGAGTCTTACCAAATTCCTTTTATGACACAAATATGGTGCAGATACCTAAACCAGGGAGAGCTAAAACAAAGAAAAAAAACTTTAGACCAATTTCTTTAATGAATGTAGATGCAAAAAATTAAATGAAACACAAGCAAGGAGATTGCAATAATTCAAGAATCATATGCTATGACCAGGTGGGATTTTTGCAAGCAATGTAGGATTGATTCAATATTAAGAAATCTATGAGAAGAGTTAATTATATCAGTAATAAAACCAACAGAAATCAAATGATTACCTCAAAAAACTGAAAAAAAACTTTAAATAAAATATAGTGCTCATTCCTATTAAAAACACTAGAGAACACAGTAATAAAAGGGGGTTTCCCTAAAATGATAAATAGTATCTTTCCAAAATCATGAGTAAGCATTATTTGTAATGGGGATAAGTTGGAAAGCTTCCCAGTAAAATTAGAGGTGAAGCAACAATGTCCGTTATCATCTCTATTTAATATAGTACTCAAAATATTAGCTATAGCAATAAAAGAAGAGGAAATTGAAGGAATTAGAATAGACAATAAGAAAATAAAACTGTTTCTTTTTGTTCATGATATGACGGTATACTGAATGAACACTAGAGAATCAACTAAAAAACTATTGAAATAATTAACAATTTTAGCAAAGTTGCAGTATATAAAATATACCCACATAATTTATCAGCATTTTTAAATGTCACCAATAAAGCTTATCAGCAAGAGTTAGAGAAATCCCATTGAAAATAATAATAGTAAATGATATAAACTATTTATATTTTATATCAATATAATACAGACATGCCAATACACAGTTATAAAACACTTTTCACATATATAAAGTTAGATCTAAACAATTAGAACAATTTCACTTGTTTGTGGGAAAGTTAAACTGATACACTAAAAATGACAATTCTGCCTAAACTAAATTACTTATTTAGTGCCATAACAATCAAACTAGCAAAAAGTATTTTATAGACCTAGAGAAGATAACAAAATTCATCTGGAAGAAGAAAAAGTCAAGATAAGGGAATTAAAGAAAATATAATGCAAAGGAAGGTGGTATAATAGTACCAGATCTCAAACTCTATTACAAAGTGCTAATTATGAAAACAATTTAGTACTAGCTAAGAAATAGCTTTTATGTATTGTGTATAGATTGTATGCATAAGAAACAGTAGTAAATGACCATCATAATCTAGTGTTTGATAAACCTAAAGACCCCAGTTTATGAGATAAGAACTTACTTTTTGACAAAAACTTCAGTGAAAACTGGAAAACAATATCGCAGAAACTAGGTATAAACCGATATCTTACACCATATACCCAGATAATATCAAAATAGGTACATGATTCATACATAAAGGGTGTTACCATAAGCAAATTAAGAGAACAAGAAATAGTTTACCTATCAGATCTATAGATAGGAGAAGAATTTATGACCAAAAATGAAATGGAGATAATTTGGAAATATAAAATAGATACTTTTGATTATAGTAAAAAATAAAGTTTTTGCCTAAACAAAACCAAATGCAACCAGAATTAAAAGGAAATCAGAAAACTGGGAAACATTCTTTATAACAATTGTCGCTGATAAAAGATTCATTTTCTTAATATATAGAGAACTTTCAGATGAAGAAATCAAAGTTTGATTTCTAGTCATATGGAAAGGTGTTCCAAATCATTATTGATCAGAGAAATGCAAGTTAAGACAACTCTGAGATACCACTACACATCTGTCAGATTGGCTAAGATGACAGGAAAAGATAATGACAAATGTTGGAGGGGATGAGGGAAAACTGGGACACTGATGCACTGTTGGTGGAGTTGTGAACAGATCTAACCATTCTGGAGAGCAATTTGGAACTATACTTAAAAAGTTATCAAACTGTGCATATCCTTTTGATCCAGCAGTGTCACTATCAGGCTTATATCCCAAAGAAATACTAAAGAAGGGAAAGGGACCTGTATATGCAAAAATGTTTGTGGCAGCCCTTTTCACAGTGGCTAGAAATTGGAAATTGAATGGATGCCCATCAATTGGAGAATGGTTGAGTAAAATGTGGTATATGAATGTTATGGAATATTATTGTTCTATAAGAAATGACCAGCAGGATGAATATAGAGAGGTTTGGAAAGACTTAACATGAACTGATGCTAAGTGAAATGAGCAGAAACAAGAGATCATTATACACTTCAACAACAATACTATATGATGATCAATTTTGATGGACATGGCCCTCTTCAACAATGAGAGGATCCAAATCAATTCCAATTGATCTATAATGAACAGACAAGCTACCCTCAGAGAAAGAACACTGAGAAATGAATATGGACCACAACATAACATTTTCACTCTTTCTGTTAATGTTTGCTTGCATTTTTGTTTTTTATTCTCAGGTTATTTTTACTTACTTTCTAAATCCAATCTTTCTTGTGCAACAAGATAACTGTATAAATATGTATACATATATTGTATTTAATATATACTTTAACATATTTAACATGTATGGGACTACCTGCCATCTAGGGATGGGGTGGAGGGAAGGAGGGGAAAAGTTGAAATGAAAGTTTTTGCAAGGGTCAATGTTGAAAAATTACCCATACATATGTTTTGTATATAAAAAGCTATCATAAAAAAAGAAAAAAAATCAAAGTTTGCTATATACATATGAAGAATTTTGATTAGAGAAATGCAAATACAGCTTTGAGATGCTACCATATTAGATAGGCTATATGATAGAAAAGGAAAATGATAAATATTGGAGATGATGTGGGAAAATTGGGACATTAATTCAATTTTGTAGAGTGTAAATTGTTTGAACCATTTTTCTGAGCAATGTGGGACTATGCTCAAAGAGCAACCAAACTGCACATGCCCTTTGGTATAGCAATACCACTACTAAGTCTATATCTCAAAGAGATAATAAAAGAGGAAAGGACCTACATACATAAAATCATTTATAGTAGCTATATTTGTGGAGGTAAAAATTTGGAAACTGAGGAACTGCCATCAACTGGGGAATGAATATAATAGAATACAATTGAGCAATAAACCGTGACAAGGAGATAGATTTCAGAAAAACCTGGGAAAACTTAAGTGAACTGATGTAAAGTTAACAGAGCCAGCAGAATAATTTACACAGTAACTACAGCATTATGTGATGATTATTCATGAATGACAACTCTTCTCAGCCACACAATGATTCAAGACAATTCCAAAAGACTCATGATGCAAAGGCTCTCCACATTCAGAGAAAGAACTGATAGATTCTGAGTATAGGTCAAAGTATACTATTTTCATTTTCTTTTCTTTTTTTGCATTTTTCTTTTAGTATTTTTTTTTGCATTGCACAAATATAGCCTATATCAAATTGTTTATCATCTTAGAGAAGGGGAAGAGAAGAGAATGGAGGGAGAAAAATTTGAAACTCAAAATTTTGTTAAACTTTTCTTTACATATAATTGGATACAATAAAATACTGTGAAATAATTATAAGAAAAAAAATGAATCATTTAGAAGATGGAAAACCTCAGGAGGATCTTCTAAGTTTGCACAGTTCCTAAGTCTTCATACATGCTGGCTAATCCAAGCCAGTTTTACCTGATTTCTTGATTAAAGTGGCCTCTTGACTATTCTCTTTGCATCTAGTCTCTTCATCAGGCATACTTTTACTACATTAATCTTCCTTAAAGCAAAACAAAACAACTTGATTTCATCATGTCATTTCCCTGCTCAAAAATCTTTAATGGGGTCACCTTCATAATCGATAGCCCAGAATCTTGAACTGTTTGTCATGATCCCATATGGGATCTTGTAACTAAATGTGGAGTCTATGAAATTATGATTTATTATCAGAAAATATTTGATTTATCTACCTATTTTTATGCAATGCAATTTAAGATCACATTTGCATTTTTGCTTTTTGTTTCCATATTACTTAATTTACTCATATTCATCCTTAAATTCCCTAAAAACTTCTAGATCTTTCTTCAGAAAAATTATGTAGTCATATATCACCACATTATACTTGCAAAGTCAATTAAAAAAAAAGTAAGACCTTAATTTCAGCCTCTTAAAATTTTATTCTGTTAAGATTTGTCTCAATGTCTTAACATGTCAAGATCTTTTTGGACCTTTTTTCTTTCACCCAACATGTTTACTGTCCCTCCTAGCTTTGTGTTATCCACAAATTCAAGAAATATGTGCCTTTATCTAAGTCATTGATAAAAATGTTAAATAGCACAGAATCAAGCTGAGGCATAAAACTTTAAATTTTCTTCCATATCTTTCTAGGTTAGTCCTCTGGTTTTTCTGTCTCTTCCCCCTTTTTCTTTTCAATCTTTCTCTCCCTGTCTCTCTCTCTCCCTCTCCTTGCCTCCCTCCTGCCCTGTCTGTTGTCTCATTCATATGATACTTTGTCATCTCTTTTGTCATTTTTAGCTAGTTTAACAGTTCATATGTTTTACCAATCAGCTAGGTCCAGAATTGAACAGGAAAAAGAAAGTCATCTGGACAGTATTTGGATTGTTACACTTTCAACAATCCCAATCTGTACCTTGACATAAAACCCATTTTTAAATGCCAACATTCTCCTGGTGATATTATTGGACTAATATCCAATGTGGAACAAAATGATACAGCTTTTTGACTTGTTCTGAATCATCTCATCATGCTATTGTCTAACTGACCTCCTTTCATTTTGTTTATAAGAATAGCATATGAGACTTTCAAATATTTTGCTAAAATTCATGTAAACTACATGTAGTTCACCCCTCCTCTACTAATCTCATAACCCTGAAGTAAAGGAAATGAAGTTATTCTTCTTATTTTATTTTAATAAGGATTTTTATTTTAAAGGGATTTTTTTTATTTTAAAAGGATACTGTCTTTTCATAGGATCACTGCTTTTGTTTCTAGATGTTTATTGTGTTTGGTAGATGGTTATTTCTTTGAGAGTTAGAATTTTTTCCTAGGACCTGAATTCAAATTAGTGTCCTGATTCCCTCTCTTTCTTTTAAGAGACTGGCCTTTCCCTGGCTCTGTGGTACTGCTTTCATTCTCCATAGAAGTATCATTGAGAAGCATATATATACTATTGTTCAGGACCTGGGTAAGGTCCTGAAATGCAATATAACAATTTAGAAGTAACAATCCAGAGTAAGAATAGTCAGATATGTTCCAAGACCAGAAAGTGAATAAGGAACTGGGCATTCAAAAAATGTCTGATTAAGCATCTGACGTGGACTTCCCAATATGGCTATCAGCTCAATTATTGTGTCATCATTCTTTTCAGCTGAATGTTCAGGTAAGTAACTTTGTCTCCTCTTATTCTTTTTGGCCCAAGCTTCAGCTGTTTATAGCTTTCTAATGCTGCAAGGACTTTCTGTGTTTTGAATGAATACTAGGTTTCTTCAAACTTTAAGATTTTGCTATTCTGTGACTTGAAGGAATCGTTCTTCTTTGTTTTCAGGGCCCCCGGACTTCTGAGGCTGCCCACTGTCCAATCTGGTGGCTTTTCTTTCTGGCTCTTGCTGCCCAGCTGTTCCAGAAAGCTAGGATACTGCATTTGTCTTAACACTCAGTATAGGATAAGAATGTCAAGTGACCTACTAAACCTGATTTGGGGAAAATAATGCTTTTTTTTGCCTGTAATTTTAATTTTTTCAAAAAGGGAAACAAAGGATCAGGGGCAAATGAAGCAGTAGGATCGCTTGTAGATTCTCCTGAAAATAATGTGATTTGATGTTTCTGTCAAGGTTAGCATTGCCACATTTCCTGTAATCTTCTTTGGATGAATTAAAGTATCCTTCATTGGGTGGATCCCTAAAAAAAGGATCTTGAATGCTAGCCTACCACCTGGCTGCTAACAAGTAGTATTGGGCTACATAGGGAAAGGGTCAAAGAATAATCAGCATCTTCCCTCTTTTACTGACTGCTTCTGAATATTTTAAGGGCCTTAGAAGCCTGGGTCACCACCTTTATACATTTAACTTTCTTCTATAGAAAACAGAGGTTAGTTGAGATCACATAGCCAGTTGGATGCCCAGATTCCTATTCCCGAGGGCTAATTATGGAACTACATTAGATAAAAGTCAACATATGTTGTAAAAGGCACTATGTATCACTGCTTGACAGTTTTTAACAATGTGCTCATGTAACAGCTGTCAAATGCAATGCTAGAAAATGAGTAATATGTTGATTTATGTATATCAGATCTGTCCTTACATTCTGCCATGGAAGTCAACCAGGCAATCTATGGCTCCCATGTAGGGGGTGGACATGGGGGTGGCTAAGGAAGGAAGGAGATTCCCACATCTTTGAAAACTGCCTGAGTAGCTTGGTTTCAGCCTGTTACAGCTGCTGCTTTTCTGAGGGTCTTTTTGAGACAAATTGCAGGGAGGACATCTGTTCCCTCTCTTCCAGCTAGAAGGATGAGCAAAATCAAAGTCTCCTAGGACACAGAGAGCCATTAAGAGGTAACCTTTCGATTTCCCCTGCCTCTAGGCAGGCCTAAATCTACCACAGACTGATGAATGTCTAATCCATTCTTAAAGGCCTCTGGGAATGGTGATTTGTCTTGCACCAATTTATACTAGTTTTTAGAACTATATGATTAGGAAGTCCTTCTTTGTGTCCAACTTCAATCTTTCTTGTTTGCCTTACAAGACCTTATTCTTTTCTTTTCTTTTTTTTTCATTTCATGTTCCATATCAAGGGTAAGTGAAGAAACTTTTTTTTTTTTGTGTGCTGATTTTTTTTCCACTTATCTATGCTTAGCATTGCATTCTCTCAAGCCCAGAGGCTCAAAAAACACATGAAAATGCTCCCAGCTGTCCTATCCTGCTGTGCAAGGGACTTACATGTCTCTCAAAGTCTTTGGAGACTGGGAAGAAATTCAGTTAGCATCTCTTTTGTTAACTCAGACTACTTGGAATTTAGCATCAATCTTGGTCTCTTCAGCATCCTGTCTCTTATTATTTCCCCCCTTCCTATGAATACTCAACTCTTTCTCTCTCTCTCTCTCTCTCTCTCTCTCTCTCTCTCTCTCTCTCTCTCTCTCTCTCTCTCTCTCTCTCTCTCTCTCTCTCTCTCTCTCTCTCTCTCTCTCTCTCTCTCTCTCTCTCTCTCTCTCTCTCTCTCTCTCTCTCTCTCTCTCTCTCTCTCTCTCTCTCTCTCTCCTCTTCTCTCTTCTTCCCTCCCCTCCTCTCCTCTCCTCTCTTTTAAGTGTTAAGAAATGATTTAATAGAAACATTGGGTCTAAAGTACAATGTCAATCCTTGAATATTAAAATCAAAATCCAACTCACAATCAAATCTTACCATATTTTAGGCTATTTCACGGGAATCCCCTCACTTATATATTAGTAAAACAGGGACTACTGACATTACGGAAATTAACAGGATTATAATATAAATTCTTAATATATTTTTCTGATTTGGGGGAACAATCATTTGTGCCAAGAGTTGTTGGCTGAATGAATTTGGAAGCTTTTGGTCATCAGAACAAGATGGGAGTGGTTGGAGAACACAAAACATCTTCTCCTGCCTTGAAGAATCTGCTCCTTGATCATTATATGTGACAACAGCAAGATTATATGATCAATTCTGATGGAAATGGCTCTCATCAACAATGAGGTAATTTAGATAAGTTCCATTGGTTTTGTGATGAAGAAAGCCATCTATACCCAGAGACAGGACAGTGGGAAGTGAAAATGGACCACAACAGAGCGTTTTCACTTTTTGTTGCTGTCTGCTTGAATTTTGTTTTCTTTCTCATTTTTTTCCTTTTCTGATTTTTCTTGTACAGTGTGATATTTGTGGGAAGATGTATAGAAGGATCATACATATTGAACACATATTGGATCACTTGCCGACTGGGAAAGAGGGGGAAGAGAGGGAAAAAATTGGAACATGGGTTTTTGTAGGGTGAATTATCCATGTATATATTTTGAAAACAAAAAGCTATAATTAAAAAAAAAAGAAAGAATTGCCCCGATTTATGGGTTCTCTGGCCTGAGACTAAGGGAACTCAGTTGTGAACTTGAGCAATTATAAATTGAATTTACCTGAATATGTGAACATGACTAAAAACTCAAAAGTAATGTAGTTAGAACAATTTTGTCAAGATAAACACTTAAGACATAAAAAAAGGAATCTGGTCCTTGCTTCAGAGTTGTGAAGCCAATTATGTTGGCACTGATAATCCTCTGTTCCTCTGACAATTTCCTGCAATTCTGCTTACACATAATACAGTTACCCAGTTAGTCGACAAATATCCCCACACAACCCAAGACATCCTCTAGTGTCTTTACTATTCCACATAGTCACCTGCTTCTGGCATCATGGAACATGTCTTTATTAGGCAAATATAACTCTGGCTTTAGGTTTGATTAGTTCCCAGAAGGCTCCCTGTCATAGTCAGGCACAATCCCAATCTCCCATGACAGAACAGACTTCTACCATTCTCCTGAACAGAGAAAGCAACTGGCAAACACCTGTCTTTATCACTCAGACCCAATTAGGGGAACTAGAGCCCAGTCACTGGGTACTCAATGAATGATCATACTGGGTGCTGCCTGAGCAATACTTGCATTCAGAAGAAAATTTAGAAAGAAACCAAGATTTGTAATGGACTAAAGGGTAATTAATGTAAAATGTGATTCTTTGAAGGTAGAGACCCTCAGTCTAGGAATGAAGTAAGCAGCAAATGCTTTTTAGGATTTGGCTAGCGATTTGTATTCTCTCTTGGAAGACTGGTTCCTTTTGTGAGATCTTCATTGTCTATTTTATTTTGTCTTAGAAGATCAGAGTCATTATTTTGGGGGCTAGAAAGAGCTTTTAAAGTGAAAATCCACATTCTCCATTTAATAAGATGAGAAAATGGAAATCTAAACTGGACAGATGATTTGTCTCAGGCCACACATAGTGTGATAACAGAATTTGGTTCATAGACAAGCATTTAGCGATGCCTTAGGGAAAGGCCAATGGCATTTGTGACTCTCACATAAGTACTTAAGAAACATTTTTAAAATATCTAAAGCAAACTAAAGCAAATGGAAGCCCATTTTATTTTAAAACCTGTTCTTGTTTGCTTAATGACTTCAAAAAGATTTAGAGGGTAAAGATCTAGCCTCTTTAAGAAAGTTGTATTAGCTGGGGTCAGGTTATAAAATAGAGGTACACCACCTATCTATAAGGAGGGAGGGAGTATTGACAGAGAAGGGAGCCCTATTTTAGGGGCACTGGCATTTAATCTTCCATTTGGAGGATTCAGATTCTGAAAACATGGGTTGTGAGTTTAAAGCAGGCCAAGTCTGGCTTTCACTGAGAGTAATCTTGGGAACCAGAGAAGAGAGTTAAAGTAGTGCTAAGGCTTATTAACACTTCCTTCCTGAAAAGTAGCTGGGAAAAGGGTGAAGGAGAAATAAGGCATTAGTGGTGGTGGAAAAGTCCTAAGGCTAAATGTCTTGCAAAATAAACTTGATGCAACTCTTCAGACACCAGGACACTCCCTTGAACCTGTGCATTTGTATTAGCTTGACTCCTACTTTAAATTTGGGATATACAATTTATAAGTAGAAATTCTTTTGTAAAATGCAGCTAACTGAATAAAAAGTTTTATTTTGTAGGAAATAAATTAAAGAATAGTTTATATGCTTTCTGACTTGATTTTTTCAGTTACTCATGCTTGAGGAAAGGCCTACACCTCCTCCCTCCCTCTACCCCACCATAAACAGGTGCCAATACACATATAGTATCAACTTCCTGGAAATGCAAGAAAAATGTTCAAGAGAAATTTATTGTCTTTTAAAGCATTGTATTCAAAATACCATCTGCTTCCACTCCAGGTGGTATGTGAACAACCAACCAGAGAGAAAGAACTGCATAGGGCGTATATTTAGGACAACTATACTCCCCTCTTCATCTCATGTAGTTCAAAATTCCTTTGCCTCATCCCACTGCTGACTTCCTATGCCAGGGATTCAATCTAACTAAGACTCAAGCATCCACAGCAGCAGGGTAGGCAAAATTCCTTTTCCTTTATTCTTAACCTCCTTCATCACACATTGGTCTGCAAATATCTTGTGGCTGCAACAGGACTGCTAAATGCCAGTCAGTGAGACATATTCCTCATTCCACCTTTCATTTTTCTTCCCAGTGGGAGTGAGTAGCACAGAATGAACAGTTATGAATGGGTAGTAGTCTATATTACAAATCTTTTAAAATGATCTTTTTTCTAATCCCACTCCTTTTTTTTTTTTTAATTTCCCTTTATCTTTTGATGTTATTCATTTATTCTTGAAGAGGACCAATGACATCACAAAAATGATGTTTTGACTTTCTAATGAATTGGGTTTATTTTTTAAAATTAATTTTATACTTATAACATTTTTTGACAATACATATGTATAGGTAATTTTTTACAATATTATCCCTTGTACTCCTTCTGTTACAAATTTTTTCCCCTCCTTCCCTCCATTCCCTCCCCTAGATGGCAGGCATTCCCATACATATTAAATATGTTATAGTATATCCTAGATACAATATATGTGTGCAGAACCAAATTTTGTTGTTGTTGTTGTTGCAAAGGAAGAATTGGATTTGGAAGGTAAAAATAACCTGGGGAGAAAAACAAAAATAATGCTAACAGTTTACACTCATTTCCCAGTGTTCCTTCTCTGGGTATAGCTGATTCTGTCCATCATTGATCAATTGGAATTGGATTAGCTCTTCTCTTTGTTGAAGATATCCACTTCCATCAGATACATCCTCATACAGTATCATTGTTGAAGTGTATAATGATCTCCTAGTTCTGCTCATTTCACTCAGCATCAGTTGATATAAGTCTCTCCAAACCTCTCTGTATTCATCCTATTGGTCATTTCTTACAGAACAATAATATTCCATAACATTCATATACCATAATTTACCCAACCATTCTCCAATTGATGGGCATCCATTCATCTTCCAGTTTCTAGCCACTACAAAAAGGGCTGCCACAAACATTTTAGCACATATAGGTCCCTTTCCCTTCTTTAGTATTTCTTTGGAATATAAGCCCAGTAGTAACACTGCTGGATCAAAGGGTATGCACAGTTTGATAACTTTTGGGGCATAAATGAATTGGGTTTAAATGATCATTTGAGGACATCATCATTCAGTCTTTTTAGGTTCTTAAATTTTAAATTGTACCTGATACTTCACTCAACTGAAACTGCCCCCTTTAAAGTTATTCTTAATTATCAAATCCAATATCTTTTTATATGTCCTTATCCTTCTTGACATCTCTGCAATCTTTTCACTATTGACCATTTTCTTGAAGAACTTACTAGTTCTACATATTGGAAATAACATGTGCTACCTGTTAAAAACTCTCCTCTGCACACTTAAAAAAACTTGGAAACAATTTTTAAAATCTGTTTAAATACCTTTCAGATAAAGAGTTTTAATGGGTTTTAAATTTATCTGTAATATCTGTAAATGTAAACATGCAACACATTTCCAATTAGTTTACATGAACAATTAATTGTCATCAGGGAAGATGGAAATTTACCAGCTGAATTTAACAAAAGCTTTTGTATAATTGGTGGATGGGATTGAAAAATGAGTATGATGATTTAGTAAGTGCTGCCAACATTGTATTGCTTCCAGTGATGTACTGTACATATCTTTATGAGGTTTTTTCCCCCAGCTATGATAACCATTAAAACCAAGAATAGAAATAAATCAAACTTAGAACCAGGCTTTCAAATTGCTCTATTGCAAAGGGTTAAATCAACAGGTTTTTTTAAAGGAATTTATTTAACCAGATGTTTCTCACTAAAACATATGTATATATTTTAGGTTTCTGTACTACTAATAAATAAAATGTTATTTCTAAAACATTTCTTCATCTTATCCATTTAATACTTCTGTTTTTGTGTAGTACATGTTAAGAGTGAATATATAATTATTAATATATATGTGTAAATATATATTTACATATATAATTCATGCTCAAAAAGGCTTTACTGATAGAAGTGTTCAAAAAAGTTTGGAAGGGGCAATTAGTTGGGCAGTAGATAGAGCATAAAAAACTCTTATCTATAGAGCATAGACTCTGGAGTCAGGGAGACCTGAGTTCAAATGCAGCCTCAGACACTAACTAGCTATGTGATCTTGGACATATTCTTTAAACCTGATTGTCTTCAAAAAATGAAAAAAAAAAAGTTTGGCAACTGTTGCATTATACGACTTAATTTGCCACCTCAAACATTTGAAAAACCCCCACAACATTTAATATTAGAAGATTAAGACAGGCTCAGTGTTTTGAAGATTTAAGGGTAATGAATTGATGCTCTGTGAGGTGACTATTTATTGGCTGGTTACAGCAATGGCAACCAAGCCACCTACTGGCAGCACATAAGAAATCATCCATTTCTGGGGCCTTCCACCTCTTGAGCAGTGGCCTGACCTTATAGGAATTTGCCTACCTCCTCTTCAGGTATATTTTTCTCCTGAACTCTAATCTGATATAATGGATAGCTCTTAAAGTATCTTCTTTAATTCAACAAATACTTATTATTTACTTACATGTGTAAGTATTGTGCTAGTACCAGGAAGAAAAAGATTAAAAAAGATAGAATCCTTGATATCTAGAAACTTACTTTTTTTTTTTTTATTGAGGAGACTGCAACATGAGAACAGTTAAGTATTGGACAGGGATTGTGGTACAGGGGATAGAGTTAGTCTATAGATAGAGAGACCTGGATTCTAATTCTAATAGATAGAGATAGACTATAGATAGAGATACCTGGATTCTAATTCCGTCTCAGATTCATACTGGCTGTATTGCCTTGGACAAGTCACCCACTCTCTTAGTAACCTAAATTACAGAGAAGGTGAAAACCCACATTGGTAAAGGGAGTTTCCTTATGTGGAAGTTCACTAAATCAGTGACATGACAACTCTGATCTTTATCCCTTTTGCTACATAAAGTAAAACAAAAGTAGTATCAAGAGGCAAAGTGTGCCAATTTGTCTTGCTATGCAAGAAATAACAGTCAATATGATTTTATATACTTTTCAATCCATTGAAATTTTGCTCTTTTCCCAACTTCTTTTGTTCCATCTGTTCCTTGTTCATTTTCTGAACTTCTTTTCTGATATTTTTAGAGATACCACTCCCCTCCACTTCCAACAACTTACCAGAATGCTACTTTTAAGTAGTGGGTAGAGAAGGCCAAGTGGACTAAAGAAACTTGGGATTTAGCACCAGAAGAAAACTTTCAGATCACCTAGGCCAGGGGTTCTTAATCGGGTGTATACAGAAAGAAGTCCATGAATAGATTTCAGGAGTTCTATGAATTTGGATGAAAAAAAAATTAAATCATTATTTTCACTCACCTTTAATTGAGATTCAGAATTTTCTTCAATTATTTAAAAACATTATTATAAGAAGGAGTGCATAGACTTTAGGAGTCCATGGAACACAAAAGCATTAAGAATCCCTATTCTATGCTTTTATTCATTTTAAAGAAGAATAAAATGAAAATAGAGTGAGCTTCTTAAGATCATGCAGGTAGCAAGTAGTAGAATTGTGATTACTAATATCTCGAGTTATTAGCACTGTCTCCTAGAAATGGCTTAGTGTTATTTTGAATATATCTAATGTTTACAGATTATATCCATCCTAATAAGAAGGCAGGGATATTTTTTCTCTTTCGTACTTAAACCTCTTTACAACCTGGATAGGTGCAGTGGACAGAATACAAAACCTGGGAGTCAGGAAGACCCAAATTCAAATACAGTTTCAGACATATTTGTGTGACCCTCGGCAAGTCACTTAACCCTGTTTGCTTCAGTTTTCTCATCTGTAAAATGAGTTAGAGAAGGAAATGGCAAAACCACTCCAGCATCAAGAAAATCCCAAATGGGGTCATGAAGAATTGGATGTGACTCAAAGTACTAAAAAAACAAAACAAAACAAAACAAAAAACCTGGCTCCACTCAACATTTTTAGGTTTATTATACACTATTACTTTTCACTCACTTTATAGTCCAGGAAAAATAGTTTACTTGCTACTCCTTACAAAGGACATTTCATTTCCTTTCTACTGACCACCTGCAACACCTACAAATCACTGCCTCTTAGATTCCTGCTTTCAAAACTTGCTTCAAGGACTACTTGACCAGTGGAACCTTCTCTAAAAGTTCTAGTTGCCTCTTCCTCCTTTACTTTCTATATATTTAATTTACATACATATATGTTTATATCCTTTCCTAAATAAAACCTAGGATCTATGAGTACAGGAATAATTTTGGTTTTGTTTTTATATCTCCAGTGCCTGACACTTAGTAGGGACTTAATTTTAGCTGATTGATCTAGCACAGTGTCTATATACAGTAGAGGCTAAGTAAGTGCTTGTGCAATTATGCAGAGTTCAAACTCCAGATTTAGTGTTTTCTCTAGTTATATCCCTGAGTGTAATAGCTACCCAATCTCACTGCCTGATTTGCAAAGCTATTAGAGAGCGGTTATAGAAAGAGCCCTAGAAGTAGAAAGTTTTATTGTTATTAAAAGATGGGATTACTTAGACACCAATGCAATTTGCTTTCTTCTAGATTGATATTTATTAGCTTTAATGCAATCTCTTCTTTCTATCTGATTGTGCCATTTTGTTTTCCAATATGCACTTGGTATTGACAATCTTATTCCCACTTTGAATTGTCTGCAGGTTTTTGCTGTCTTTTATGAAGCTATTCCAGTGGAGGGTGGGATAGGGAACATGCTAAATGAAATTTATGGTGATATATTTACCTGGCTGAGATATAACTATTTCTAAAATAAAAAAAAAAAACTTTTAAATTAAAAAAAAAGAGAGCGAGAAACAGAAATCCACTGGAGTTGGACCATCTCCCTTGGCTCAAATAATAATATTTTCTAATTTTTATATCCATGTTTCTGAGGACATCTCTGGGCTTTTCAACTAATTTAATTCAGCACATACTTATTAAGTGCCTATTAGGTGCTGAGTTTTCTCAGTTGTGCATCCTGGGAGGATTGTCTAAATGTTCACTGACAAAGTGGACATAAACCCAAATGTGGACATAAGCTCCCTGGCTTAGATAGAGCTACTATTTATTTCAAAGATCCATTCTTTCATCAGCATAGGTATTTTCTCTCCAAGAGGCTGATCTCTGAATTTTAAAGTCTTGGGAAGATCAGAGAAATTACGACTCATTCCTAGGGTTACCTTGTCCAAGTCATACATAACCTCTTGCGTTGACATTTTTCTCATCTGTTAAATTAGGAGGTTGGGTTATATGGCTTCTGAAATCCTTTCATTCCTAAATTTATAATCCTGTGATCCCATAATTGTCTATGATCAAATATTTGATAAAGGAAGAAATCCAGCATAAATTTCTTTATTCTATAGATAAACAGACTGAGGCTCAGAGTAACTAAATAACTTTCCTGAGATCATATAAATAGTAAGTGGAAGTGTCAGATGTTTAAAAACAATCCTAACCTTAAATCCAAACCCAGTACTCTTTACATTGCAAAATACTGCACTCATGAACTCTAGGTCTAGGATATTACCCATGATAGCATACTGTATCTCAATGCTATTTGCCTTTAAATAAAGGCAACAATTTTAAATTGAACTTCCTTCCCCAACTCAGGGAGGGATCAGGTATGCATAATCAGAACTCTCCTGAATGAAGGCTTCTAGACCCAAACCTGTCCATATAGTTCTGGAGGAAAGGATTAATAATCTTCTAGGGAGGAAGCAACCAAACCAAATATCCAAAAAACAATAACAGTAGCAACAGCAGCAGCAGCAACAGCAACAATAACAATAATAACAACACAAGAAAATAACCTACCCTGACCTGAAATGAAATTGGATTAGAGAAAATAAAACAATAAAGTCCATGAAAAGCCAAGTTTGGAATTCATCAGCTACTGTTGAAAGCCTCATGGTGTTTGCAATGCAAATCTCAGAGTCATGCCTTAATCATTACCACTGGGAGACAATTAGGGTTAAAATATAGATTTCTAGATAGCAAGAACAAACAATAAAGAAAGGAAATAAACAAAGCAAAGAGAGCTAATTCGACTCATTTATAGCCCTGTCACCCTCTAGGATTTTTCTAGTCAAAGAATACACTTTCCCAGTGGGAGGATGGTATATGTGATAAAGTGGTAGGGGGGCTCAAAGTAGGCTAATGGGCTAGGGGCTAGAACTCTAGAGTAAGCTCTAGAGTAAGCTCATGGGGAAAAGGTGAGGCTCTCCAGGCACTTAGAAACACTAGGATTTTAATTTCTGTGCAATGTAAGAGGCAGTAAATCTCTGAGTCTCAATGGTTAAATCCTTTCCTTAATCAATCAGCAACAAGTATTTATTAAGTGTTAGCTGTGTTCTAGGCACTGTGCTAACTTCTTGGGATAAAAAATGAAAGGATGAAAAAATCCTTATTTGAATAGATTTTACCTTACCTTCTAACAGGAATACCACAAGGACATATTCTGCATATGCAGAAGAAATAGAAGGATAAATGTAAACAAACACACAAAAAATAAATACCAGGGAGTTCTTGAGGGAGGATATTAACTTGTGAGGGGAATGGGATTCGAGCAATCTTCCTGAACAATATGGTAGCAGAATTGCATCTTAAGGGAGAGGGGATTCTCTGAGGCAGAGGTAAGGAGATAGCGAATTCCAGGAATGAGGGAAAGCTAGTTCAAAGGCACAGAGATGAGTGTTGTGGATTTAAGGAAAGTAGAGAGAGAAAGACAGTTTGGTTGTATTGCAGTATTGCATGTAAAAAGGCTGGAAAGAGAGGTTGAGGCTAGATTGTGAAGAGCTTTAAAAATTAACCAGAGAAATTTAAATTTGATTCTAGAGGTAATAGGAAACCATTAATTGGGTAAGGACATGGTCACATATGTGTTTAAAGAAAGTTATTTTGGCAGCACTGTAGAAGATGGACTGAAGTGTCAGGAGATGAAAGGGAGATCAATTAGATGGCCATTGTCATAATTTATGCAATTGGTGATGGAGGTCTTTACCACATTTATCATATGACCTATATTTTAACATATCTTTTCTTCTGTGATGTGACAGAATTAACATCCTGTTATCAATCAGCACTTATTAAGCACCTATTATGTGCCAAGCTCAATTCTGGGCCCTGAGTGGAATGAAGAAAGAAATAAAAAAAAATTCTCTGCCTTTAAGGAGCTTAAAAGGAGACAACATGTACACATATGGGTATAATCACTCTATATGCAAAAGAGATGCATGAAAATTTTTGGGGGGGAATGTGCTAGCAGCTGGTGGGACTGGAAAAGGTCCCATGTAAAAAGTGCATTAGCTGAATCTTAAAGGAAACTAAGAGATATAAGAGAGGAACATGAGGATTGAGTCCATCTCAGGGATAAGGAACCGTTGGGGACAAAGCTGCCCTGTATGAGGACAGCATGAAGTCCAGCTTGACTGGATGGCAGGATACAGGAAGTGATGTATAATAAGGTTGGTAAGGCAGGTTTAGGCCATGCTGTACAGGTTTAAATACTAAACAGAGGAGTTTTTGTTTGTAGAGGTAATTATGGATTTTTATGAACAGAGGAGTGACATGGTCAGATCTCCCCCATAAGAAAATCCCTTTGGCATCTGTGCAGATGATGACTTGGATGGTGGGACAGACTGGAGGCAGGGATTTTTAGAGGGTTAGGGGGCTATGGCAGTCAATCAGGGAGGAGGTGATGAGAGGCTAAACTAGAATGAGACATAGATGTGGGGAGAGATGCTATTGAAGTAGAAATGATAGGATTTGGCTGGCGGTTGGACATATTAGTGAGCTGTTGAGAATGGGACTGAGATTATGAAACTAAATGCTTCCTAGTTGTATATCCTTTTAAAGATTTTCCTCATTCTCCTCCATCCCCACTGATTTTAACTGAAGACAAAATTATATTCATCTAACTTTATTGGCTATTGTCTTCAGAGGACAATAGACTAAAGATGGCAGAGACCTTAGAGATCACTCAGTCCGATCTCCTTGTTGTCCATGGAAGAAATGGAGACCTGCAGGGTTAGGTGACTTCAGCAAGATCACATAGGTGCTAAGTATCTGAAGTAAGGTCTATATCCAAAAGTTCTGACTTTAGAGCCAGTACTGCTTGTATTGTACTAATTTGCCTCCTTTGGTGCATTCATCAGAAAAGTTACTGCTATCAACAATAACATGTATAGAAAGCTCTTCATAGAACAAAGTATTTTGCATACATGATCTTATTTGATGCTCATAACATCCCTGAGGTAGGTGCTACAGGTAATTATTATCTCCATATTACAAATGAAGAAACTCAGACCAGAGAGATTAAATACATGGCCATACTCACACAACTAATAAATATCCAGGGTAGGATTTGAACCCAGATCTTTCTTACTTAGAGTCCAGAAATCTAGCCATTATAACCCACTATGTCAAGATTAGATGTCTGTAGCCTAAGTGATGGAGAAACTATATGGTGTACCAGATAAAAGGTTCAAGTCCTACTTTTGAATGACTCTTTATTCTATCAAGGGCAGATCATTATATGTTTCAGTGCCCCAGGTAGCTCTCTAAGAATTTTTATATTGATTAGGAATTGCAAACTTTCATTGGTGGAGGAAATTTCCATATCTAGAGTTCCCCGAGTCAATGAATTCCCAGTTCCAGATTAAAACAGACAAACCAATAAAACTAAAACAAACATACATTTTGAAGACACTCATTACCCTGCTTGTGTCACCAAGAGACCTTCTTGGAGCTCATTAATTCATCAAATATTTATTCTTGTATATACTGTCTTGGCCCAGAGGCTATGTCTCTTAGCAAGACAGTTTCTGGCATAAGGTAAGCTGGGAAAGGTGGGGCACAACCAGCCCACTCTGCCTCAATTGAGCCTCTTTCTGCTAAACACAATCTCTGCAGTCAAAGCACATTCTATACCAGACTTGGGCCCAGATGCAAGCTATTTTTGCAAGGAACTGGCAAGTTCTACAAGGAGTTTCAGTGTCATGGGAGGTGAATAGGGTTATAATTGGCTCTAATTGGCTCTCCCACCAGCTGTAACATTCTTTACCTGCGGCCCAGTGACACTCCAAAAGGGGAGAGATATGCTCCGACCTTTGAAAACATCAAAGGAGTCACTTCCAACATGGTTCTTACAGCCCAGTGCCCTACAGCTCAGCAGGTGCAAGGGCCAAGCCCAGCAAGGCTGATAGGAAACAGATTTTTGCAAAGTAAGATTTTTATCTGTCCATTCAGGTTGGCACTACCAACAATCTGGCAAAAAGGTGGCTGAGTAGGAGGCATAAGTTCTGGGTCTATGTCTACCCCTTAACTTCTTGTGAAACATTAGCTTGTCACCCACCACCCCTGGGCCTTATTTCCCTTAAATTAAAAACAAAACACAACTAAATAAAACACTTCTGACCTTACTTTGTGGAGTGTGAATGAAACCACATATTTAGGAGGGAATTACATCTTATACCATCTAGTGCTAGGGAGTATCTTCTGTTCCACTCAGCCCCATATCTCTATTTTACAGAAAACGAAACAGGTCTAACAAGTGATTGCATGAATGAATCCTTGCATCTGGAGATTGAAAGTACTCTATTCGAATTCTGTTTGATACTTAACTAGCTCCCCCTTCTCTTCCTTTGTGTCCCCAGCATTTAGCATGGGGTTAGTATATAGTAGTTGCTTAATAAATTCTTGTTGACTGAACTAGCTGTGTGACTCTGGGCAAGTCCCTTAACAGTTTTCTTATCTTTAAAAAGAAGAAAATAGATAGCTGCCTAAGGTCAGAATCTATGATCCTGAAAAATCATAAATCTCCTTGGGAGAAATGTGATCCTAGATGTTCTGCCTTGAAATTCAGGTTTCTTTCCATCTCCAGACTTCCCGTTTCTTGTCTGTAGTGTACAGGACCTCAACTATTGTTTCTTTAGCATCTATTAGAATAGTATTTTACTGGAAACTTGGGCAGTCAGGTGACCCAGTGAATAAAGTGCTGGGTCTGGAGTCAGGAAAATTTCCTGAATCCAAGCAGACTCTGGCACTAGGCAAGTCACTCAATCGTGTTTGCCTCAGTTTCTTGATCTATAGAATAAGTTGGAAAAAATTGGCAAACTGCTTCAGTATTTGTGCCAAGAAAACCCTAAATGGGATCATAGAGAGTTGGACATGACAAAACAAAACTGAATTACTGGAAATCAATGAGTTGTAGAGTTATGTCCTTTATCTTCTAGAAGACTATAGTCTAAAAAAGGAGTCAAGCCCTAAAGAATAATAACAGATACATTGATATACAACCACAGAGCTTGAGCTATACATAGCTATAAGTGCACATTTGGGGCTGGGGGTGGAGATGATGGTTCCTTGGAAGGAAGATGCGATGTAGCTTCAAGGTTTTATTTGCTGTAGTTTTGGATTAAACTCAAGGTTCTATGAACGTTGTAAACTAAAAAGGAATTTTTAAAAAAACATTGTCATAATACTTTGAATTTATAAAATTTTCAGATCCTGTAATTATTCAGCCATGTGCTCTTAATTTTTTGGTTTAAACATCTTGCTTTTGTAAGATGGTCTATGTTTACTGGTGAATCCACATTTACATTATCCTTCCTGGAGGATGGGGGTAGGGTGGAGAGGGAGCTGGATCTATTTAAATGTTTTCTTTCAGTATTGTCTAAAGAAGCCTATTGCATAAGATGATATAGTGCCTACCTTCTGAGGAGCTCCAAGCATTTAAAAATAAATTATCTCATTAATTTCAATAGGTTCCTGCAGAGGTAGCAAGGCCCTACTTTTGTAAAAGTAAAGCTTGAGACACAAAGCGAGAGTGGCTAACTAGGGGCATGACTCATGAGCAAATCACTTTATTTTACTGAGTTGAAATTTTCTTACCTATTCAATGAGATTAGACCCCAGGGGTTCTTAGCCTTTTTTGTATGTGTCATGGACTCCTTTCAGAATAAAGTTTTTAAATCTATGAAGATCCACAGGAAACCAATTACAATTATGAATTACAAAAGAAATAAATTATATGGACATTTTTGTTGTTAAGGTATTTTTCTAGACGTGTCTGATTCTTCATGGCTCCATTTAGGATTTTCTTAACAAAGACATTTTAGGGATTTGCCATTTCCTTCTCCAGATCATTTTACAGATTAAGGAACTGAAGCAAAAAAGATTAGATGTCTTGGCCAAGGTCACACAATAATAAGTATCTGAGGTCAGATTTGAACTCAGGAAGAGAAGTCTTCCTGACTGCAGACCCAGTGCTCTAGTCACTATACCACTTAGTTGACCTTCATGGACATATTATTCATGAATTAAAGCAAGAATACATGAATATATTTTTGACAAAATAATTAAAACAAATAAGTCTATAGACTTCAGGTTAAGAAAACCTGGACAAAGGGCAGCTAAGTGATACATTAGATGAAGCACTGGCTAGACTCAGGAGAATCTGAGCTCAAATCTGACCCCCAGATACTTACTAGCTGTGTGGCCCTGACCTAATATATGTCAAAAAGTACATTACACTGGGATACACTGGAAGATAAAGCACAGTTTCTGCTCTCAGGAAGCTTACAGTCTAACAGGGGAGATGGCATGCAAACAATTGTATAACACAAGATGGATACAGAATAAGTTGGAAAAGGATTTTTTTTTAATGTGCACATATATTTTATTACTAGATTATGAGCTCTATGAAGATAAGGTGTATTTCTCTTCCGATCTTCAGCACTTTGAACATTGATTAATATATAGTAGGCACTTAAACCAAGAGTTTTTAAGTTGAGATTGAGATTGCCCTCTCTGGAATTGAAAGAGATCTAAACAAAAAAGTAACACTGAGCATGCAGGATTAGATACTGAATCACATCCCTTTCATTGCCAGCAGAATGAAAGACATTAATGGCAGCTAGGTGGCTCAGTAAATGAGTCTTCCTGAGTTCAAACTAGATCTCAAATGCTGACTAGCTGTGTGATCCTTACTAAGAAAGAGTTCACCCTGTTTGCCTCAGTTTCCCCATCTGTAAAGCGATTTGGAGAAGGAATTGACAAACCACTCGAGTATCTTTGCCAAGAAAATCCCAAATGGGGACACAAAGAGTTGAACATGATTGAAATAATAACAAAATAATAACAAATATTGAATAATATTTGAATAATATATGAATAATAACAAAAATTCATAATGATACAAAGAGTTTTAGGGAATAACATTTGATCCTCTTGAAATTTTTTGAATTCAGAGGCAATCAAACCAGAAACAAATGACCTTAAATGGGTTGGGGAACAGAGGAAGGCCAGTAATGATGACCCCATGAAGGTTCCTTCAGAAATGTCAGGAAGGTACATGTGAATGGCAGATAACCAGGGTTGTCAGAGGAAATGGTTTCAGAGTTTGCAGTCCCAAATGTTCCTGGACTACTTCCAGCTTCCTAATCCACCCAAACTTCTGCTGATTCTGGATCATCTGCTCTTCTGTGCCCTGTTACGGGCTGCTATGGTAGCTGCTCTGTCTCAGCTAGCTCATAACCAACCAGAGAAGGGGGAGGGGTATGACAATTGTTGGAATGGGCAAATCTATAATAGCCCCATTCTGTTCGACTCTCTGTAATTAAGGCAGGTGGATTTGCATGCTTATCCAGTTAATAAAAATGCTAACTATGCAGTTTCATCTAAGCCTGGAGAGTTTTAGCCATGTGTACCTTCAAATTATTATATGGTCATAATTAAACGACCTGGATTTATGCAAAGGCCTGGGTAGGAATAGAAAGGCATCCTGGTGTATTGTCCTAATTTCAAAATATTTCCCTATTTCTTGGGCTTTCTTTTCTCTGTTTATAAGGGTGTGGGTTCTTGTCTCGCCTCTGCCAATTACTGGCTATGCAACCTCATGAAATTTCTTTCTTTAAGGGGATTCTTTGGTTTGATTATCTGTATGAATAAAAGGGTTGGCACAGATAATTTCTGAGATCCTTTCCAGTCCCAAGATTTTATTATTATTTTAATATAAATTTTTATTGTAGAGTCTAAACTGAGTTGAGAACATCCTTGAGAAAAACATAAGATACCACAAAAGAATCTGCACTCAGATTAGTATTCAACCTCTCTGGCCAGCTGGTTAAAATCCAGTCTCATGCTGAGAGTATTGGCACTCAGTATAGCGTATGATTTTATTTTCTCTGCTTCTGAAAATTTTCTTTTCCTAGTACTTTGGTTTTAATTATTAAGAAAACCAGAGGTTGGGAATGTGGATGCTATATACTTTTCTCTTTATGCCAATATTTCTGCATTTTCCCCCTTTGCTGCTGGGTATATAATTTGTAGAAGCTGGCCCTGGAAAATGAGAAATGGAAATAACCAATTAGATTCTACCTTTATCATTCTCCTTCTGGTTAGAGCCATGATTTCCTTTGTGGATATGTCTTCACAGTGGGCTCAATCAAGTTTTGGATGTCTAACCCCACAGCAAGTCTCAGTAAAAATAAAGTACAATGACACAAGGCATGGGTGGGTGGCAGAGAGTTTCCAAATGTGTGGTGACTTTTTAGGAATAGATGCTTTGAATATTCAATAGTCCCCTGATGTTCCTTGAACTGTGCCCATAACTGGTGGCTCATTCTCTGTGCAGTACAATAACTTTGGAACAGGAACTGGAAGCTTCTGATAGGCGAGTTGATTTATTAGATAATTCCTTCTGTGCCTTCCAAGGCATTGACCCTCCTGCCCAGCTCCAGGGTAGGGAAGCAGCTGGAGACATTGTCATCTATGGGAGTACCTCCTCTTCTGATCACTTGGAGTAATGAAACTCTTCCAAGTCTTTCAGTCTGTAGTGAGTCTGGGACTAGAGGCTGAATTTCATCAGAAGACAAGAGCAATTCTGAATTCAGACAGGCACATTTCTGATCTCATGCACTTTGTTACCCCTTGGCACGACTATCTGGAATGCCTGGGGTGTACTTGTATAGTAACTATACAATACAGGCTGGCAGTGACTATGTCATGTATAGAATCACCAGCCAAGGTTTAGTGAAGAGAAGGTTGGTTTTATAGTCAAGATCTGAGTCTGTAGAAGACATTTACTAGCTGTGTAACTCTGGACAAATAACTTAACTTCTCTCACTTTAAATTTCTTTATTTGTTAAGTGGTTTTACAATACCGTTTACCTTAAACCTTCTGGATTCTCTCGAGGATCACACATAGCTTTTTTGTTGTTTGTCTTTTGTTCTCAGAGGTGATGCAGGGAAGTGAATTGAATTTAAGTGAGGGTGGGCTGTGCAAGGTCACCAGTCTTATTTTCTCCTCTGGATGCATTTGGATTCAGTGGCAAAACACAGATCTGGACGACTGGATACAATGAGAGATCTTGGCATTTAAAGTCTTTAACAAGCCTTAGTTTGACTGAGGCAAGACCTATTCAATGATTAATTTAGGTAAGAAATGAAGAATGGTCTATTACCTAGTTAAAAAAAAATCGATCTTCGAGAGGAAGACCCTCAGAGTTTCTGGCCAAAACAGAAACAAATTTATATTCACTTTGAGCCAATCAGGGCCCAAACAATGGTCAAATGGGGACTGGGCTGGGACATACTGTTGGTCAATCAATGGGAACTGGTATGATTTAGGTTTAAAGCATAGTCATACCCCATAAACCCCAAGATATATTGAGAGGTTTCAAAAATAAAAAATTACATTATTTTGGGCAGACCACCCATGATACCCTATGTGGACAGAGGGAAGGGAAAGGAAAGAAAAAAAATCAGCCAGTGGGACAGCTCGTACTCCAACTCACAAAGATTGTTCTTCATCATGGAAGAATACTGTGACAATGTAAAGGTGGTGCCATGACATGCAAGAGAATTGACTGAAGTGGGGGAGGGCTCTGCAAAGTCCCTAGCCTCACTTTCTCCTCTGGAGCTAGCAGGTTCCAGGGGATCAGATAAGTAACATATATAAAGGATTTTGCAAACATCGACAGGCTAGACAAATGTTGGTTATTGGTAACATTCTCTCATCCAGACAGGTGATCCCTTGGAACTTTTAGGTGATAGCCTCACAAAAATTTCAGGTGAACTTTGCCAACCTAGTCACTTGATTTAGTGATTAGAAAGGGGGAATACTCTGTGTCTTTATCACTGTTGCTTGCAATTCTCCAACTAGAGCAAGCACAATCACCCAAGTCAGCCTTCTGGTAGATGGAAGTAGGAGTAATGGAGAATGGAACCAATCTGCTTGGATGTCTGGCTTTGTGCTCCTTAGAACAGGGAGGCAGCATCACCCCTGAGCCCAAGTGTTCTTGTATGGGGAAAGCGTCCTTTTAAAGAATTAGTCCTCAGCATTCTGTCAATTATGGCCTCCAAATCTGGCACAGTAATTAAATGCCAGCTGACAGTAAATATCAAACTGCTCGGGAGCTGTTGTGAAATATAGACAAGTGGATTCTGTGTGATTGCTTTGGTAATTTGCTTTTTAATCTTTAATACCAATTAAATGTAGGGAGGCAGGAGCCCATGCATTGCCCAGATGAGACAGTCCATCAGCTGCTGCTTTGAGCTGTCTAGCACTGAACTCTTGACCACTGGGGCCATACCAGGCCTTGGGCACATGAGAGTTGAGGTTGGCAGAGTTGCGATAAATCTGTAATTAAGGGAAACTGAGGAACAAAAGTCTGAGCATTATCTACTTATTGGTAAGACTAGCAATCATCAGTAATAGAAGTTAATGATCCATTAGTGATCTAAGACCAAACCAATCCTTTCATCTAAGCTGATTATATAAATTTATTACATATTGTCAACTGGTGCCAATTAAACTAAGACTGTGACTGGCCCATAATTATACTGATTTGTAGAAGGGATCTTCCAGAGGCTATGGACACAGAATTAGTGAACATTCTTGAAAGTCTCCACCCCACATTTACCTGTACTACAGAAATTAGGTGCTAGGAGAAACATCCCATGACTAGGTTGAATTATCCTCTATCTACCTTCTATATTTCCTTCAAGAGTCATATTAACTCAAAGTAACATGCATGGCCTTCTAATAAGCAATCTACAGCTCATAGTTCTATAGAAAACATATGTACACATCTCACAATGTTGTTGTGAAGATCAAATGAGATATTATCTGAAGTGCTTGGCATATAGTAATTACTATATAAATGTTTATTCTCTACTCTTTCCTTGCCCTGTGAACATGGGGCTCTCATAGTTGCTCTTAATTATCTTTGCCCAAATGAGAACTTGGTCCAGTCTACCAAACATAACAGCATTTTTATATTATTGGTACAAATATGATTGATTATGATTATATAGTTGTTACAGACTTTCATTATTATTTATTATACTACTCGTATAGATATGATTTATTGACATCTTTTTGCACTTACCATTGACTGAAACCTATGGATCTCTGTTTCTTTAATTGCAAAATAAAAAGATTGCACTAGGTAGTTTTTTGCATTCTTTCTTGAAATCTAGAACTAGATCTATAGTCTTATGTTATAGTTTATTCCTATAGTAATTGAATATTTTTTCTTTTTGCATCTGCATATCCTTTAAGCTGACATCTGTATTTCTATATCTGTCCTTGGTCTTTGTGGTAGAACTCGATCCATATGGCTCTTATTATACAGGGCTAAATCCAGCAGCACATATAAGTAAAAGTTTGCTCTTTCTTTTAACAAGAAGAAGGGACTGAGAATGACATCAGGGATCGTTCCTGACTCATTATCATGTACATAAATGCTTCACTATCCTTCTTTTTAAATTTTTATCCAGTTTTCTTGCAATTGTTCCCATTAGGCTCTTCTATTTCTGTTTTTACTGTCTTTACTAGACATGAACTCTAGTTATCAGGCAGTAGGACAAATGAAGTTGTGACTGGAGATGATCTATAAATGATAAGACTCTTACACAATGCAATAAAACTTATTAAACATTTACTATTTGCCAGGGACTATGGTAAGAACTAAAGATACAAATAAGAAAAAAGAAATAGTCTCTGCCTTCAAGGAGCTTACAGTTTAATGGGGAAAGGAAGCTGAAAAAAGGATCAAATCACCAGAAGGTACCTATCTCAGAGGAATGGTGATGATGATAATGATGATGATGATGATGATGATGGGCGCAGTGGTAGTAGGGTTGGCATTGAAACCAAGCAGAATAGTTGGTATCAAATGAAGAGAAATTATATACCAATGTCCTATCAAGGCATATGACAGTAAGATTTTAACCAGAGGACTTGTCTTGTTCTTGGAAAGAGCAAGAGATTTTGGATAGGGGGGTTCATAAGTAGAGAGCTAGAATCTACTCTAACCCCCTCTTTTGGCAATTGAGGAAATCGATTAGATTATATAGTCCTTGAGAACAAGGACTATTTTTTGCCTGCTTCCCATCCTCAGCATTTAGTACAATGCTAAGGCATATAGTTGGAACTTAATAAATGTTTATTGGTTGAAATTTAGATTCAAAGAGTTTAATTAATATATCCAAGGTAACTTTGGGACATAAATAGTAGAGACAGTCTTTCCATTACATTATGATAGATCAGAAGACCTAGATTTGCAAGGCTTATTTTGTTGGGCTTCCTTTTCCTCTTCTGTAAAATGGGGTTTGGGATATCTATTGTTAAAGATCCTTTTTAGCTCTGAATTTAGTGATTCTAGGTATCAAGCTAGACCAAATTAGGTGGCTGACATTTTTTGATGTGAAAGGAATTTAAGGTCTCTTTGCTATAAAGCTATTCTGAAATTTAGTGAGCTCTTTCTCCATAGGTGAATGGGGGATCAAGTCTACTGTCTTGAGAAAGTAAAGAGGAAAACCTGTGGAATGGTAGCACACAGAGAAAGCTTTGGCAAGCAGCATAGAAATGATTTGGCAAAGGAGAGGGTGAAGAACAACAAAGAACAAAAAACAAAAGAAACAACTGTTGGTAGCATCTGTTCTCCTCATCAGTAAGAAAGGAAAGTTATATTGAGAAATACTGTTCTTCCGAGATGAAATAGTCACAAGCAGCTTCTCAGCAGTGGGTAGCAGAAGCCTTGGGTTGGTGGGTTTTTCCACCCACTACCCCTTTTCAGGCCCTCTTGCTTAAGTTTGTGGATTGAATAATTTTCAATCATGTTTGGTTCTTTATGATTCCATTTGGGGTTTTCTTGGCAAAGATCCTGGAGTGATTTGCCATATCTTTCTCCCAGTTCATTTCATAGATGAAGAAACTGAGGCAAACAGGATGAAATGACTTGCCCAGAGTCACATAGTTAGTTTTTGAGGCTGGATTTGAACTTAGGAAAATAAATCTTCTGGACCCCAAGCTTAGTGCTCTATCTACCATGCCTAGTTGCTCCCCCAAATCTCCTAATGGGACTCTGGGTTTCTAGTCTTTTCTAATTCCAATGTATCCTCATTATACAGCTGATAAATAATCTTTCTATACCAAAAATTTGACTGTGTCCACTTCCAGCTCCAAAAACCTTCAGGGGCTCCCTACTGCCTATGGAAGAAAAAACCCCAAATTTCTCATTTTGACATTTAAAGCTCTTCACAGACTAACTCCAATATACATTGTCAGACTTACTGCATGTTCTCTTCTGTACCTTTTACATTCCAGCCAATTGGACTGGAGAACATCCTGTTTTCCAAACTCAATACTCTCTTTCTCCCTTTGCGCATATACTCTTCACCAAGCCTGACACATATTTCACTTTTACTTTCTGGAATCCCTACTTCCTTAACTCAGCCCATGGGCCAGCTCATACAGGAAGTTCACCCTGACCTTCTTAATGCTTGTTCACTCTCCTCAAATTGTTGTATATATGATTATCTTATTCTCTTTTTAGACTGTGAACTCTTTGTGGGAAGGAACATTTTTATTTTATCTTTGGACCCCTAGTGCCTAGCATAGTGTCTTGTGCCTTTATTATTGCTGTTTAGTTGTCCTGACCACATTTTGGAGTATTCTTGGTAAAGATACTGAAGTAGTTTCGCCATTTTCTTCTCCAGCTTATTTTACAGATGAGAAAACTGAGGCAAAACAGAGGTAAGAGATTTGCACAGTCACATAACCAGTAAGTGTCTGAATCCAGATTTGAATTCAGGTCCTCCTGACTCCAAGTTTGGTATTCTACTGCCCCACTTATCTATCCTCTTGCACATATTAAATGCTTATTGAATTAGATGGAGCTTCAGGTGAGCAGATAGGGATACCCTCTGATCTTCAGCAAATCTGTTGGATTAATAAAAAGAGATATCTAATCAAAGAGATTCTGCTAGTTGTTTAGAGAAGAGGCTGATCTAAATGAGGCATGGGGGAGATGTATATAACTGGATGGAAGTAGAATGATTGACAAATCTAAATAATAAAAAGGTGGCAAATGATATAGTACTAGAGGTGAGCAATGTGACTATTCAGCCCAGTAAGAAATTGAAGGGCTGATTTGAGCAGCATTGGGCAGGAATTTGACTCCCTGAAAGAATATTTTGAAGAGTGCTGAAAGCTAGCATGAATCACTGGGGAGGATTAAAATCCAACCCTGGTTGAGGGGCCTGCAGCTTCCTGAGGGACTTTGTCATTATAGGCATGAATGATTACCATTCCTTTTGATAAAATTCACAGATAAGACCCCTTCAGCATGGCCTCATTAAAGACAACAGAGAGATCTCCAGGAAAAGGAGAAAAAGAAAAAAAAAATTCTTTTCCTGGAAATATGAAGGACAACTACAGATACAAAATGTGCTGTTTCAGTGAAAGAAAGCCAGAGGAAAAGATCAAGATCACAATAGAAAAAAGGCCTGATGCAACAGCACTCAGGAAACTGCCTGAGGAGACTAAGGCAGCCTTTTTTGGGTGGTTGATAATATATTAAGGGGGAAAAATTCAAGAGAGAAAAATTGGCCCACTAATAAATGAGAGGAGAGAATTAATGCTGACGCCAACACTGAAGCTGTCTAGTGCACTTGGCAAATCAGGCCCTAATAAGAGAAACAAAGGAATGTGGACAATTAGGGAAGAATGAATACCTTGCAAAACAAGCAGCCAACATAAAAAGGTTTTGGATGTTTGGGGAAGTAAGACATGGAAGACCTGAAGAGAGACAGATACTATGGGCTTTCACTATTTTCCCCCTTTTCATTTGAGTCATAAAATCTGTGGAAAGAGAAATCCAAGGGAGTTTACATCTGACTAAGGCTAAAAATTCCTAAAAAAATTAGCAGCTGTTTATAATAATCAAAGAGGAAAATTTAATTACAGTAGTTGAAAATTAGTTGAAAAGACTGTAACTAAACCCTTGGTGAAGGCTCTGCAGTGATCGTCTAGAGCAAAGCTTCTTAAACTATGGGTTGTGACACTGTATGGGATTTTGTAACTGAATGTGTGAGTCACAAAAAATCAGCCTGTTCATCTTTTTTTTTTTATAGAACAATAATATTCCATTACTTTCATATGCCATAACTTATCCAGCCATTCACCAACTGATAAGCATCTACTCATTTTCCACTTCTTTGCCACTATAAAAAGAGCTGCCACAAACATTTTTGCACATGTAGGTTCTTTTCCCTCTTTTACGGATCTCTTTGAGATATAGAACCAGTATTGTGTTGTATAACTGAATGTGGGGGTTATGATATGATGATTTATCAGGAAATGTTTGATTTGTATACTGATCTTATATACTATATGCCCGGGACAAGTAAAAATTTCTTGGGAGAAAAGGGGTTCTGAGTGGAAAATGTTTTTAAATGAATATAAGTATTTAAAGTTTTATTAGCAGCTAGGTGGGACAATACCAAGAGGGGGAGTCAGGAAAGCCTGAATTCAAATATGGCCTTAGATACTAGTTATGTGACCCTGAGCACTGCTGGATGGAAGGTTATGCAAAGTTTTATAGCCCTGTGGGCATAGTTCCAAACTGCTCTCCAGAATGGTTGGATTTGTTCACAGTTCCACCAACAATGCATCAGTGTCCCAGTTTTCTCACATCCTCTCCTACATTTATCAATATCTTTTCCATGTGAGGTGGCACTTCAGAGTTCTTTTAATTTGCATTTCTCTAATAGTGGCAATATTTAATTTTATAAGATTTTGATTTTAATTTTTCCCTCCCTTTCTACTAGACTCCTTAAAATGGCAAGCAATCTGACATAGGATATACGTGTACAATCTTATTAAACACATTTCCACTTTAGTCATGTTGTGAAATTAGAATCAGAACAAGAAAGAAAAAACATGAGAAAGAAAAAGCAACAAAAAAGTTAAAGTAGTTTTTTATTTTATTTTATTTCTGAGACAATTGGGGTTAAGTGACTTGCTTGGGGTCCAATAACTAGTAAGTATTTGAGCCCACATTTGAATTCAGGTCTTCCTGACGCTAGACATAGCGTTTTATCCATGGTGCCATCTTGCTGTCTAGGTCTCTGTTACCTTGCTTATAAAATAAGAAGGTTGGACTAGCCTCTAAAGGGCTTCCAGCTTGAAATCTATACTTTTATGATTCTTAAGAGCCAGTGCCTCCTATGTGCCAGCAGAATCAAAGGAGCGCTAATGTGTGACCCATAACAACTTGGTTGGCCTTTCTAGCAGTGCCCTAAACTTCCTTGTAGACAGTTAAAATTTCACTTCTTTCTTATTATGAAAATAAATTAGATAACAAATGTGAAGTGGTCTTTAGGTTTCCTAAGAAAATAGTCTAAAAGAATCACAGGTTTATAAAGGTTTATCTTAGATTATAAATTACATGTGAGTTGCGTATTTATATCAGTTGAAGGAATTTCCACATTGGGAACCTCTCCTATACTTTCAAAATGTCAAATCTACTTCCTCCACCCCACTCATAGAATAATGTCTCTGGTTATGATGTTTCTCTCTCTCTCTCTCTCTCTCTCTCTTTTTTTTTCCTTTAACATTCACTTTTTTAAACATATATATTTATTATTGTAGCTTTTTATTTACAAAGATATCATGGATAATTTTTCAACATTGACCCTTGCAAAAACCTTCTGTTCCAAATTTTCTCCTCCTTTTCCCCACCCCTCCCCTAGATGGCAGGTAGTCCCATACATGTTAAATATATTAAATTATATGTTAAATACAATATACATATATATGTTTATACAGTTATTTTGCTGCACAAGAAAAATCGGGTTTAGAAAGGAAAAAATACCTGAGAAGGAAAGCAAAGATGTAAGCAAACAATAACAGAAAGAATGGAAATGTTATGTTATGGTCCACACTCATTTCCCATGGTCCTCTCGCTGGGAGTAGATGGCTCTCTTCATTACTGAACAACTGGAACTGATTTGAATCATCTCATTGTTGAAGAGAGCCACGTCCATCAGAATTTATCATCGCACAATCTTGTTGTTGCTGTGTATAATGATCTCCTGGTTCTGCTCATCTCACTCAGCATCAGTTCATGTAAGTCTCTTCAGACCTTCCTGAAATCATCCTGTTGGTCATTTCTTGCAGTATAATAATATTCCATAACATTCATATACCACAATTTATTCAGCCAATCTCCAACTAATGGGCATCCACTCAATTTCTAACCACTACAAAAAGGGCTGCTACAAACATTTTTGCACACGTGGGTCCCTTTTCCTCCTATAAGATCTCTTTGCAATATAAGCCCAATAATAACACTGCTTGGTCAAAGTATTATGATATCTCTTTAAGCCTATTTTGACTCCTTCGGACTGGCTCTCTTGGACTGTTTCGTCTCACTTGAAGTTGTTAATCCCCCTCTTCTTTCACCCCATACACTCCATTTCTTGTTCTCTAGGTCGTCCTTTGTTATTTTCTCTTTCCTATCTACTTACCATTCTGATTGAGAAGGGAAATTAAAGTACATAAAGACTAAAAACAAAAATAAAAAACTCTAAACTCTCTTAAAAACCCAACTCTGCAACTAATTAATTATTTTGCTCATTTTATAGAAAAGTGAGGAAAATGAACTAAAATAATAAGAAGAAAAGAACTTAATGCAACCAACTTTGACAAAGCAAATATTCTGGTCCCTGTAGGAGGACAGGCTGACTGGAATGCTAAAAACCATTCTGAATTTACATCTTTTTAAGTAGGGACTAATAAAAGCAAATATTCAGCATAAATAATTATAATATTTTGTATTTATTCAGGGCTTTTGTTTTATTTATTTCTTTACATTTAGCAAAGGCAGTGTTACCCAATGGTAAAGATCTTGTCCCACCAAATAGTTAGCTATGTGGCACACAAGTGTTATTGAGCTGGCATGACTTTTTCTTCTTTCCCATACTATTTTCATCATCATCATGATCATTTAATTAATTGTGATTTAAAGTGACAGAGGCCTCAAGGAATCTTCTAATGTTCACACTTTTGACTCTGCTCTAAAATCTCTTATGGTGCTTGGGGGAATAGAGAGATATGAGCTAGATAATAATATATTTGATATATTTAGGCAAATTCAGAACCAGAAGAATGACTAGATTCAAAGAATAGTCATTGATGGTTCAGTGTGAGGTTGGAAGTAGGTCTTGAGTGAAGGGCCCCAGGGATTTGTAGTTGGCACTTTGATGTTAAAATATCTTATCAATCATTTGCATAAAGGCATTGGATGGCATGCTTCAGATATCAGTGGAAACAGTGGATGTCCTTTGCAGATGTTTTTGAAATTTGCCATTAACACAAAGCTAGAAAGAATAATCAACTTTGGATGGCCAAATTTCCAGAAAGATCATTTGAAAACATTAAATTAAACAAAATTAAACTTGCATTTGACTGAAAAAGTACTTTCTTCATACACATAAATAAGGGGAGCATGACTAAATAATACTTTGTCTGGAAAAGTTCTGAGAATTTTAGTGGACCACAAGCTGAATATGAGGAAACGGTGATATGGCATTATCCATTAGATTGTGAACTTTTTCAAAGTAGACTTGTCTTTTGCCTTCTTTTTTATCTCTAGCACTTAGCACAGTGCCTGACACACAATAAGTACTTAATAAATACTTATTAATTGACTGATTTTAGTTTGAGTTGAGAGTCATAGCATCTAGAATCAGGGTGCAGACAGTCTCGTGTTCTGCTTCTCTGCTTCTGGTTTTAATTCTGCTGATGCCCTTCTCAGGTTAGGTTTATATCTGTAATCAGCACCATAAGTGAATGACCTCCCTCAGCCTCCTCTCTCCTCTTCTTAGAGGTCTGGAGGACTGAACACCAAGCTCTTCCCAATATCTTCCATTATAGAGAGCAGAAACCAGACTCTTAACTGGCTCCCCTTGCATCTGCTGCTCTGTCTGGTTTCTACTCCATGGAACAAGATCCCCCTGGGCTTGGTCTCTCCTGATTCTGCTTTCCTGCATTGAAAGTACCTTCAGGGGCAAGGACTGTCATTTTAAAAAAAATTAATTATATCCCCAGAACTTAGTTCAGTGCCTGGTATATGGCAGGTACTTAATAAATGTATGTTGGAATGGGGAGGGGGAGAAGTATTTTGAATTGGATTAACAAGCTAGAAAATGTCTTTGATTTTTTTGGAACATGAAATCTATGTTGTATACACACCCTTTCCTTCTGCACTCCAAGTGTTTCCCATTTTTCAGATTATTCATTGCCCGATAACTTTGTTAAATGATTACTCCTAGTCTATAATATCAAAGGTGCTTGAATTCTTATTGATCCCTATGAAATGCAGGATATTGGCCTGGTTTGTGACTCCCTTGAGTGGGAAGCAGAGAGAGGAAAGGAAACAAGTCTTTAAAAAGCACCTACTTTGTGCCAGAAACTGATCTAAAGTGCTTTCAACTACTCATTTGATCCTCACAGCAGCCCTATGAGGTAGAAGCTTTATTATCTCTTTTGTACAGTTGAGGAAACAGAGGCAGATAGAAGTTAAGTGACTTACCCCAGAATCCTGTAGCTAGTAAGGATATGAATTTGGTCTTGAATTCAATTCTTAAGGAATTGATCTGCTGTCCCACTTTGGGTGGTTTTATCTGATTCTAGTAGTTTAGGTATGTTGGGCTGCTAATATGTTCCCTGGTGTGTGAAGACCAACTTAGCACCCTAGAAACCTTAGAGTTAGGATAAGCAAAAGTCCTTGGTCTTTATTCTTTGTCTTTTGGAGTAGAAGTGAAGGGAATGGACACAGGATCTCTGTGACCTTCTTCATCTACCAACAAAGTACCTCTTCCCACAATTCTCTGTATACACCAAAAGATAGAGCCAGCACAGAACAGTGGGAAGGGCCATTTTCCAAGCATATGCTAATAGAGTATTGTTCAATCAGTAATTAGCCTTAAGTGCTCAATTGTCCAAACTCAGTGCATCAACTCAAGAGTTTCAGCCCTTTACACTGGTGGGGGGAACTCTCCTTTCTCTGTAGATGTTTCTTATATTAGAAATCATATTAGAATTCCCTTATATTAGGGAAATGATTAGAGAGAAAAGAATGAATAGAGAATTGAAGTTGGGACAAAGCCCAGGAGCTGCCTTTCTCTGGGTTCTATCCTTGAACCTCCTTCTTCCTGATGCCATGGTCTGGAAAACATCAAACCTCATACCTGTGGTGGTGACTGTGTGCTGTGCTGGTATCTCCTTTGGTTGGCCCAATTTACTCCTTTGTGCCCTCAACCATCTTCTGTATTATTCACCACGTTAAGGTCTCTTAGTACCATTGGCCAGCTCTCTATTTTTTTTCATTGTACAGACCTTATGAGTCTCCAGAATCTACTGTGATGCACGGGACATCTGGGAAACAATCTGAGGAGGGCAAAGCTCATATTTTCTTCATATTTGTTAGTTGAAAAAACTGGTGATGTTTTGGGAATGTAGAAGTCTTCGAGATTAGGGAACAGGATGTAATATTCAGCTGTCTTCAAGTATTTGAAAGGCTGATATGTGGAAAATGGATTAGTCTTCTTTTTGTTTGTTTGTTTTTTGGTTTAAGCTAGATCTAAGAGTAATGGATGCAAGTTATAGAGAGACATTTTTTAGATTTGATATAAGTGGGAAAGTTCCTAATAGTTAGAGGTATGTCAGAATGGATTGGGCTGCCTGGGTGTTAATGGCCTCCCCTTCAATGAAAGTCTTTAAGCAAAGCTTAAAGACAGATTATCAGGATTGCTGTGGAGGGGATTCCAGTTTAGATATGTCATACTAGGTGGTTTCTGTGGTTTGTTCCAAATCTCCATTTCTGTGATTTTGTAATTTTAATTTAGTAGGGCAAAAGACCCTGTGGACCTTCTTATCCTATCTGTGGGCTCCAACTTTTTTGTTTATAACCTGAGTTTGTGGCAGCAATCTCAAGCTGTGGTTGGTAAATTTTCAATCAATAAAACTACTCAGAGTAAATAGCACCCCCACTTTTCTCTGTTCTTGCTGTATTGGATGGGAACCTTGCCAAAACATGAGCACATTACAGTCTCTCATTTGGAATAAGCCCATGGACCACTTAAAATGAGAAAAATCACAGAATTAAAAAGTTGAATCTGACCTCATTTTACAGATGAGAATTTGAAGCCCCAGTTGATGAAGTGACTTGGTCCTGTTAAGCACAGAGGGGACTTCAGGATCATTGTTTCATTGTTTCCAAAGCAGCCTTATAGCTACTTGCAAATATATTTAGGTTATTGAAGAGCCTAAAATTCACCAACCCTCCAATTATGTGTCTCTTTGACTCATTTAACTTCTCTCCTTGAATTCAAGGAACAAGCATCTGCCTTGAAATGTATACTCTTGCCCAGAGTTCCCCTATAGACCTAGAAAACTATGGAAACCAAGTTTAATGAAAATGGAATAGAATTTAGAGCTAACCGTATTTATTTGAGGCTTGCTTTTCATTTTCCCTTAGGGATGGATGAGCATAAAGTTAAAGAGGGGTGACAGGAATGGAGGAGAAAGAGGCCTTACTTTACCTAATAGCTACAATTAATATTTTCCCAAATTACATGAATTAATTAATGGAATACATCTTCTTCCCTAACTTGACTTTACTATTTATATATACAGCTAATTACAACATTATATTGCATTTATTAATGTTTCATGTTTAATTGTTTTCTGATTATTTCTTAGCTATGTATTTTATTTTCCCAGCTATATACTGAATATGGTACTTTATACCAAAGGATGCTTAATATTCTTGATGAGTGAATAAAAGGATTGATGGCAGAGTACTGACCTGACCTTCCCCTGCTCTGCATTCTTGACTGGACACACTCATCATTTGACCACAGAGTAAGAGCTGAAAAAAGATTTTAGATGTCATAGAAGTCCATTTCTAGGATTGAAAGGGACTTTAGAGAAGATTTGTAGTATTTAAGAGAAGATCATATGCTTTAATTGACAATGCACAAGAGGTTTCTCCCTTATGAAAGGAGGGGAATCAAGGTCACACAAGAGAAAAATACTAGAGCAGCATCTACCCCATCTTTTTTCCCTCTCTTTCAAACTGGAATAGCATATGTTGCCCTCACTAGGGCTGTGAAGGGCAGGGATAAATAGAATTTTTGTTAGAGAGTCTGAAGTATGATGGCTTTTGGGGATCCTGAACACCACTGCTTGTTCCCTGATATTATCAGAGGAAGACAATATAACAGTGTAAAGAATGGCAGCTCTCAAGTCAGAACTGGTTGGGTTTAGCACCGAGATCACAAAATCTCAGAATCATAATGTTAGATGATCTCTACATCCATTTAGGCTGTGACTGAAAAAAATTTCTTCATTATCATATAACTTGACAAATGTTCATCTATTCTCTGATTAAAAGGAAGAGGGAACCCACTACTTTCCCAGATTTCATTTTAGCATTTCTTTAATTGGTAGAAAGATTTCCCCAGACTGCCCATCAATTCTTGGAGTAACTTTGAGTGAGTCCAATATCCCATCCTTGTCACATTAATATCATGTCATTGTTGCACAAATATGGTTACACTAATATCATGCCAATTCCATGCCAATATAATACATTTATCATGATACAGTGCCATTAATCACACCAACACCATGCTCTCCCACAATACTGCCATGTCAACAACATACGATTGTCACGCAACAACATGTCAACACCACATGAATGTTTATTCCACACTGTCACGTCCCACACACATTTCATGTCAACACAGAACACCACTCTCAGGGCATCATCATTCCAGGGCCATGGCATTTTCATGCCAACCACACACATCACACCAAAATGCCAGTATCATGGCAACTTAGTCAATGTCATGTCAACATGATACAGTTATGCAAAAATCACAAAATTCATGTCAATATATATATAATTTCATATAATTGTCATGCCAAAATTATACCATTTCACACCAATATCCAAATTTATGCCAATACCAAAATACCAGAAATGTCATGTCCTCCTGGACTCCTTTTTCCACAAAACCTCCTATAATTCCTTCAGTTCATGCAGATTTCTCCCTATTCTGAAATTTTATTCCCTTGTCACTTAACCATATGTTGTTTTATGTTACTTCTTAATGTGAAGGTAACTTCTTAATGAATTAGAAAAGGAAATAGCAAACCATTCCAGTATCTTTGCCAGGTAATCCCCAAATGAAGTCAAGAAAAACCGGATGTGATTAAAATGACTCAACAATCATTTCAATATGCCTTTCATATGCCCTTCCAAATAAAATTGGAAAAAAGGCCAGAGAATCTCCCATAGATTACTTTGGGGTTCCCCCCTCTCCAAGTTATTGGTACATATTAGATTGTGCGTAATAAATACTAGTTGGATTGGATTGAATTGGTGAATTAAGTTGGGGAGCAGAGTTGAATATAGATGACAGAAGGTCTGATTGCTCTTGGATGTGCTGCTTTGACAGATTAAAGTTACTGAGAAAGAGTCATGGGGGAAGAGCTAAGTGGAAGGAGATCCACTCAGAAAGGGGATTGTCTGTCTCTCTTTTTAGCGAATGCTTCCTTGACATCTGACTTTGTTCTCTCATTATATCTTTGGAATCATCATACTATTATTATTATTTTTGTGTTCAGGCTTCATTTTGAGGGGATCATCAGGCAAACCATGTATGTCCTATCCGGTCTTTCACTTGATATTGACGGTGGGGATGAGAAAGGGAAGGAAAAACAGGAAAATTTTTGAGAAAGTGAGGAAAAAAGGGATAAGAAAAGGAAATAAAGGCACAGAGGGTGAGAAAAGCAAGAAGGGAGAAAGGGAAAGATGTGGAAAAAAAAGAGGGACTGAGTGAGAAATATGGAAATAAAATAGGAACAACAATAGGAAAATGAGAGAGTATGCATGTGTCTTTGATGTGTGGCTCTAATTATATGAGCAAGATTCTACCTCCAGCAAAAGAAATTGTATGACCAAAAGACAAGAAACTGAAACGGTCCATCAGGAGATAAAAGACATCCTAGAGTCATGTTAGTTGCCTATAACAACAATGAAGGAAGGGACTGAGGCTGGGCTACAGTGACTTTTGGAGACAGAGAATCTTCATCTTCATCTGCAGGTATCTTGCTTTGGGATACTTGACTGGGAATGACTGAGGTCTTTGAGCTAGGGATAGCAGCAGACAGAACTTGGGGTGTTTCATGAACCCCATTCTTTTTCAGAGGAGAAGAATGAGAGGAGTTGGTACAAGGAATGCAAGTCTCCTTTTGGTTGGATGGGAGTACCATTGCTTTATTTAAGAAGCTGTTTGTGGTGATTAAAAAATTTGAGAGACATAATTTCTGAGTAATTTAATTATTTTATTAATAAGGCCAGCACATTTATAAACAAAAGGATGATCACTTGGGTATCTTTCTTATACCAAAGACAAATACAAAGCAGGCAGGCTCCCAGTTTATATACCCTTCTAAGAGTAGGTATTCCACAGTGGGAATCAACTTTAATTGGTTAGCAATTAATGAGAGAATAAACATTATAATGAGGGACTGGAACCAAACTTTGATTATGCTATCCATTTCTAAGTTTTCCCCAGCCTTAAAATCTATTAAAATCTATTAAATATTAAATCTATTAAAAGAATTTATGCCTCACCCAAGTCTGAGCAGAAAGCAAGAGCTACTTCACTTGAGTGGAGTCTGAAGAAAAGTTAGTCCAAACTCATTACCAGCAATGTTCTTCAAGAGACTGAAATTTTAAAAATTAGGACTTTAGGAAAAACGAGGGACTCTGGGTTTCCTTAAATCATCAGCTAATAATAATTGTTTGTCTCATATGCGATTTGATGGAAAGAAGACTTGAGTAGAAATCAGGAGATATTCAAGTTTGTATATTATCTTCTGATCCTTTGGTTTGCCATTGAAGGCTCATTCATCTGAATGGAACAATAATACCAGTGGTTCTTCAAATTAGAAGGTTGATATAAAGATGAAATGAGATGAGATGTTAAGTAAATTGCTTATCAAATTTTAAAGCATTGTAATTGTAAGAGTAGGATCAGAAGCAACACATCCCCTTTTAGCTTTTGCCTTTACTAGATGAGAATATAGCTCAGTCAATCAATTACTTAGAGACCTTAGACTAGCAGTTCTCAAAATGTGATCTGAGGATCCTTGGGAGTTCCCAACATTATTTGTCTATCAACCTACTCATCTCTTTTTTCAACTAAATATCTGTGTGAGGTTATACTTTCTTTACATACTTCATTGAAACAATATGTTGCTATAGATCAAAGGTAAGCAAAGATGAGAAACCAACTGATTAAAGAGATTTGCAAAAAACAGATAAAATAATGCCATGCTTCTAATTTTTTGTTTTGGAAAATAGTGATTTTTCATTTGTTAATGTGAAATCAGTTTATCATTGTAATTTAAAAGAAATTAAATTATTTAAAATTTATCAATTTTCAGATGAATATTGGTAGGTATAAGCTATATAAATAAAAGATCTTTGGAATCCTCCCTTATTTTTGAGTATAAAAGATTTCTCAATGATTTTTTAAGAGTGTGAATGGATCTAGAGACTTAAAATATTGTGAATCACTACTTTAAGTGCTTCTGGAATGGTTTCACAATAATTTTGTTCAGAAAGGCAGAGGAAACTTGACCATTTGCTAGGGATTATCTATAAGTTATCAAAAAAGTCGAAGAGAGATTCAATGGATAGTGAATCAAGCCTAGAGTCAGGAGGACCTGAAGTTCAAATTTAGCCTCAGATACTCACTGTGTGACCCTGGGCAAGTCAATCAACCCTGCTTGTCTCAGTTTCCTTATCTGTAAAATGAGCTGGAGAAGGAAATGGCAAATCACTCCAATATCTTTGCCAGATAAACCCCAAATGGGGTCATGAAGATCTGGATGTGATTGAAATGACTCAATAGCAATAACAAATATTCATATGTATATGTAGTATGTCCCTTCAAAACAGGAAACATGATGTGGTAAATAGAATCAGGAAAAACTAGATTCAAATCTGTTCTTTGTAAACTCTGGGAAACTTATTTAATACTCAATGATCCAGACAACCCTTCAAGAACATAAGTTGCAGAGTAAGTGCTGACCTGAATTAGTGGAATGCTAACTCACTGGGAGTTCTCTGTAGCTATGAAATCACAGGTCCAGTTTAATTACCACCATAACAATAACAAAATCATCAAAAATAGCAATATTACTACACAACAATCACTGATAACAACCAACAACCATCAAACCAGCCAAAAGCCACAGATTTTGTAGGGCAGAGGTTAGGAAAAGATTCCAGGCATAGGAAACAATGGTATGGAGCTGGAATGTAGAATGTCATATTTAGGAACAATAAGTCAGAATATATGGTCCATTGCAAATGTAAGGGGATATTGTATTAAAAGACTATCCAGATAGGAAGGGCCAGATTGCAAAGGACTTTAAATATCAGATAGAGAAATTTCCATTTGATCCTAAAGGTAGGAGGGAGACATAAGAACTAACTGAATAGAGAAGGGGGGGTGATATAATTAGATCAATACTTTAGGGAAATTACTTTGACAGCTTTGTAGAAGATGAGGTAGAGACACCAAATAGTTCAGGATAAGGTGACTCTGTAAGTAGACAGAAGATGTATGAGAGATATAGGAAAATAAATTACAATAAAATGCAACAAGGGGTCATGAAGGACACCAAGGTTGCAAACTCTGATGATTGGTAGGATAGTTGTGCCCTTGACAAATACAAAAATTTAGAAGTGGGATGAGTTCAGAAGGACAGACAGAGAAGATAATGAATCTGTTTGGGATTTTTCAAATCTGAGATACCTAGATTGACATGTTTTATATCTATCAAGTTTGGGATGGGAATAGGGGTGAGGAAGAAGTTGTGTTCCTGGAAGGATTGATATCAAGAAATTTCCAAGTGAGTTAGAAGGAAAGGGAAAGCAGAGTGTTGGTACCTATTCTGGGGAGCCCTGAGTGCCACACACCTCTCTATTCAGACTTGAGCCATGAGGAAGGAATATTGTATGGGAAATATTTCTAGCTATTCTAGTTCTCTACGATACTCTATTTCCTCTATTGACCTTACTCTACCTTTTCATATGGTGAGGATGCCCAACCCAATACCCCTTACTGATGGTTCTAGAGACATTTGAATCATGAATTCTGTTTAAGACAGAAAACCTCGAAGTTCCATCTGTAACAAGACTCGAAATAATTACAGCTGATGATTGCCTGGTACACTCAGCCAGAAAAACAGAACAGATTTTGGCCTCCAGCAATTACAAGCAGCACCCACTTCAGCACAGACAGGACTTTTAAATGAATACATGAATACATTGCGGAAGATCACAAGCATAAGAGTCTGTTGGAGCAAAGGGTGAGGGGGAAAATGAGTTGGCAAAAAGGGAGTAACTTCACCCACTGCAGAAGAAGAGATTCCCCCCTCCCTCTTGCCAACTTATAACTGTGAAATAGCAAAAGGATCTTTATTTAATTTCTTTGAGAAGCCCAGAATTCCAGTGCCTCTCACACCCAATAGCTTCTTCTCCTTGATATACCACAGATGGGAGACTGTTAGGGTCACTTTGGATTAGAGTCACGATTCTGGAAAGGCTTCTCATTTCTTTTCCAAAAGATCTTTCTAAATTCTTACTCTCGATAGATTGGGCTATATCATTTAAGGTGGACTGGGGCAGTCGGGGAAGCTTAACACTTTATTTAAACTTCACGAAGTTAGGAGCCAACTTTTTTAGTGAGAGAAGCATCTGAATTCTCATAATTCCTCTCCTAATCCTCATCTCATATTTTTGAAAGCTTACTACACTGGTTTGTGCTTTCTGCATATTCCTTGGATTAGGAGTTCCAACCAGGACTGAGAGTAGAAGTCTGACACTCTGGTGAGCTTTTCTAAATTTCCTGGATGAACCCCCAAATTTCATGGTAATTAAGCCATCTGATTTGAGGTTTCCAAATTAAGTTTTGTAGACCATACCATTTAGATGAGTTCCATGACACTTTCACTAACTCTGAATCAAAACTCCTACTTATATCTCTGCATTCATTTATATTTTGAAGGCCACTTCTGTTCCCCACAGAATGGAGCCATCTAGAATAGGTATACACAGACTAGCCTCTTTGGAAACTCTTTGATGGAGAGTCTTATTCCAAGGCAGGGAATGAGCTTAATGAATCTGGCTTTGAACATTGCAGCCTTTTCTTGTGCCATAACTGTACCCAACTCCTTCCACTCTAGATTCATTGAATTTTCTTTAACTTCATTATCAGGTGCCTGTATGCACTTTTTCTCTGCCTTCTTTGACATTTCCTAATAATTACAGAAAAGAAGAAGCATTTATTAAGTATTTAATATGTGTCAATAGCAACAACAACAACATGCCAGACACTGTGCTAAACACTTTATGAATATTTTATTTGATTCTCCCAACAACACTGGGGAGTAGGTGCTATTAATATCCCCATTTTACAGGTGAAGAAACTGAGACAGAGATTAAGTGATTTGATTAGGGTTATACACCTAACTTCTGAGACCAGATTTGAACTCAGATTTTCTTGACTATAGGGCCAGCATTCTATTCACTGTGCCATATAGCTTCCTTCTCTTTTTTAAAAAAATTCTTCAAGGATCTTAACAATAATGTGATTATAGTCAGCTAGGTAAAGCAGGAGATGGAGTGTTAAACCTGGAGTCATGCATGCTTGTATTTGAATACCACCTTAGACTTTTACTACTTTAGTAGAACAATGGAAGCATTCACATAACCTCTCCCATCCTCAGTTTACTTATTTGTAAAATGGGAACTGTAATAGCACCTGCTTCATGAAATTGTTTCTCCAATAGGGAGAAATAGAGAGGAAATAATAGAAAAAAGGTCATTTGAAGAAAAATGATCCTATTTGAGGACCTTTATTTCATTTTCTTGGCTCCCTATATTGTGTCAGGTCTTTGCTACATGGTACCTTCTTCTTGCCTTCTCTTCTCCTTGCCCTAGGAGGGGATGTGGAACAAGTTTCTTGCTCTTCTCCTCGTATATGATATTTCATCTTTCTCTGAACATAGGTTGCTTGGAATGAACTCCATTTTCCTCTTATACTCCTTAGCTCCAATTAAAGCTCATTTCAAATGCTGTATCTTATATTGGGTTTTTCTGATTCTTTAAGCCACTAGTACCTCCTCAGCCCCCAAACTGTGTTTTATTTATTTTTGTATATATTTTGCACATACTTATATGTATCTCTCCTAAAAGAATTCCAATTATGAAAACAGAGACTTTCATTTTAATCACCCTATCATTACTCTCTGGCACACAGTATGCTCTTAAAATTGCTTGGTGATTGATTGATTCTTTTCTAGTGACTACAGTGGAACACAAGAGAATGTTGAGGCTTTCACTAATGGGAGGTTTGGGAATTATAAATACTCTTATAATTCATAATATTTATGGAATATAAATACATTTTAATCATTTGTACTTTCCCTGCTCTGGCTATGGATTAGGGGTTGTTGCTCATATTTTACTAAACACTATATGGGTGCAGCTGGAAGGAGATACTTGAAATGAGAGTTAACATTCCTGCTTTCATATACACTTTCCTTCTAGTACTCATTAATTATATCCTGGTGTCCTAGCACATTATTCATATCCACATATCCATACCTATCATATATCTATATATACATATCATATATTCCTTAGGATTTGGTGTTAGGGGCAGTGGTTGAAATCCTCCCTATCCTTTAAAGTCTAGTTCAAATGCTTCCTGAACTACTGCAGCTGAGAATAGCTATTTTCAAGGGTTTTAAAAGCTTTATAATATGTACTATATAAATGTAATATACTTGGAAATGTACTTGGGAGATATGCAACTTTAGAGACGTCTCCACTTCAAATGTTCACAGGAACTATTTGTCCCTGACCTGTGTAGAGTCATTCAAGTGTGTATTGGTCTGATCAGCCATAATTGACCTCAATACAGTGTTGCCATTTTGGTTCTTTTTGAGAATGAAGGGCAGTAATCAATCAACCAACCAATCAGCTTGGGAATGTAGGCACACTCTGAAAAATCAACATTTCATATTTCTGTTACAACTTTGGGATCAAAAGCTCTGCCATTATCTAATTTCATTTCCTTTTCTCCCATACTTTCTATTCCTTTACAGTATATCTTCATTTTACATTTATCTTGAACTTTAGTTCCTTGTCCTTTCCTTTTCCCTCTTACACAACCTTTAGTTGTTCTCTTTTCCCTTGACTTTATTGTCTGCCCTATTTGTGACTCAGTTAAAACCATACAAGCCTTTAAGATCTTTTGTTACAAGATTGTTAATACTCAACACCAGGTAAACATATTCTGCTTTTACTTGCTTCTGCTTCTGGCTTGCTGAAAATTGCTAGATTATTGTTCAGTTATTCAGTTATTTCTGACTCTTTGTGACCCCATGGATCATAGCATTTCATTCTGATGTCATATCTCTAAGCATTTTTATATAGTCCATGGAGTTTTCTTGGTAAAGATAGTAGAGTAGTTTGACACTTTCTTCTCCAGTGATTCAGAGTTTATCTGACCTCTCCACTGTGACCTGTCTATTTTGGATAACCCTACACAGGATAGTTTATAATTTCATTGAACTATGCAAGCCTTGCCACCAAGAGAAGACAAGGATAAAAGAGGGAAATATTGGTGGATAAATTCACAAAATTTAGTTGTTTTTTACTCATTATTTATTTATAGTATATAGTTTTATTTGAGTCTTATTCAGTTGGGAAGACTTTTCTTCTATTTGGATTAACATTTCTTTTTTCTCTTATTAAATAGTCTCCTTTCTCTCTATCCACACCTCTGTTTATCATACTTACAATGGATTGCTTACTTCTATTTCATTGCTTACAGTCTAATTCACTAAGAAGATTATACCTTTGGGGAAGCATTCTTTTTTCGCAAAATCCTTCTTGGTAACTCAACCAGCACAAACATATATGGTCTACCATGCCCAATCAGTTCTAGGCCCCAGATCATGCTTCACATCCTACATTATTGTCTGTTCTGTCAACCTCCTTGACAAAAGCTCTCCTGCCTTGACTCTAAATTCCCTCCTCTTTCCTCCTCTTGCTCTGGGAAAAGTAATACAATCAATACTACTGCTTCTAGAAAGTTGCAAGTTTACTCCCTTATAACATTGTTTATAATATCTATGAAATCCTAAACACCCTTCTCTGTGCACCATTCTCTTGGTTATTTTTCTCACTTAAATCCAGTTCATGCACAAATCAGGACACAGCTCTCATGATGTCATTAGTACTCTTTTAAAACAAAAGATGACAAACAATATAAGCTCTTTGAAAGTAGGGAATATCATGCTTCTGTATTTGTATCCCTGACATTTAGCACATTTGTTCACTAGTGCACTCATTCATTCAATTTATTCATTTCTTTCATTCTCTATCTCCATTCTTTGAAATTTCTTCATATGGCATCTCTCCCTCTCTTTTTTCAGGTGTTTATTTCACTTTCTTGTTTTTTAAATTAATTTTATAATTATAATTTTTGACAGTACATATGCATGAGTTATTTTTTTTAAACAACATTATCCCTTGTATTCATTTTTCCAAATTTTCCCCTCCCTCCCTCCACTCTCTCCCCTAGATGACAGGCAATCCCATACATATTAAATGTGTTACAGTATAACCCAGTGTGTAAATCCAATTTTCTTGTTGCATGGTAAGAATTGGATTCCTAAGGTATAAGTAACCTGGGTAGAAAGACAGTAGTGTAAACATTGGGAACTTAGATGCTATACCACTTGGTGCATATATGTTTAGTATTGATATGGCTTCATTGTCTATGCTACCTTTTAGCAGGATATAGTTTCCTTCCTTATCTCTTTTAATTAGATCAATTTCTGCTTTTGCTTTATCTGAGATAAGGATGGCTACCCCTGCTTTTTTGGCTTCACCTGAAGCATAATAGATTCTGCTCCAACCTTTTACCTTTACTCTCTATGTATCTCCCTGCTTTAAATGTGTTTCCTGTAAACAACATATTGTAGGTTCTGACTTTTGATCCAATCTGCTATCTGCCTCCCTTTAATGGGAGAGTTCATCCCATTCACATTTACAGTTAAAATTACTAATTCTGTATTTCCTGCCATCATATTATCCCCTGATTATACTTTTTTTCCTTGCCCCCCCTGAACCCCTTCCCCAATATTGAATTTATGGACCCCACTTGTGATGTGTAGCTCTCCCTTTTTAGTTTCCCTCCCCGCTCCTTTTAAGTCCCTTCCCCTTTCTTGTACCCTTCCCTTATTCCTCTTTTCCTTTTCCCTTTTCCTCTCCCCCCTTATAATGAGGTGAGGGAGAATTCTCTGAAAAACAAATATGTCAATTATTTACTCTTTGAGCCTCTTCTGATAAGAGTAAGATTCATACAATGTTTCTCCCCCTCTCTAAATTCCCTCATGTGTGGTAAAATTTCTATGCCTCTTCCTGGGATGTAGTTTCCCTCTTTTTATCTCTTCTTTTCCTTTTTCTGATACTATCCCCTTTCCTTTACTACTTCCTTTTTTATGTTATATCAGTAAAATCAAATTATCCATGTGGACTTTCTGTATATCCACAATAGAGATATAGTTCTCAAGAGTTCTTTTTACCTTTTTCTGCTTCTCTTGAGTCTTGTGGATGTAAATAAAATGTTTTGTTTAAGTCTGTTTTTTTTCTTAGAAACAAATGGAATTCCTCTGTTTCATTAAATGTCCATCTTCTTCCATGGAAGAAAATGCTAAACTTAGCTGGGTAGTTTATTCTTGGTTGCAATCCTAGTTCTTTTACCTTTCGAAATATCAGGTTCCAGGCCCTTCGATCCTTTAATATGGAGGCAGCCAGATCTTGAGTCACCCTTATTATGGCCCCTTGATATTTGAATTGTTTTTTCCTAACTGCTTGCAATATTTTTTCCTTTGTTTGGTAGTTCTGCAGCTTAGCCACAATGTTCCATGGAGTTCTTTTTTTTAGGGTCTTTTTCAGAAGGTGTTTGATGAATTCTTTCAAGGCCTATTTTCCCTTCTGTTTCTATTAACTCTGGACAGTTTTCTTTGATGATTTCTTGTAAAATGGAATCTAGGCTCTTTTTTTTCATCATAATTTTTGGGAAGTCCAATGATCCTCAGATTATTTCTCCTAGATCTATTTTCCAGGTCTATAGATTTTCCCAGTAAATATTTGATGGTATTCTCTAGCTTTTCTTTCTTTCTTTCTTTCTTTTTTTTTTGTTTGACTGATTCTTGATTTCTCAATGAATCATTCATTTCTATTTGTTCCGTCCTGATTTTTAATGAGTTATTTTCTTCCTTCACATTTTTTAGTTCTTTTTGTATATGCCCAATTGAGTTTTTAAATGAATTATTTTGCTCTGTTGAATTTTTTTCCATTTCACTAATTTTTTTTTAGTGAGTTATTTTCTTTTTCCAAATCACAAATCCTACTTTCTTGGGAATTTTTTATCTTTTCCAATTCAGAAATCCTACTTTCCTGTGATTTTTTTTTTTAACCTTTTCTAATTCACAAATTTTGTTTACCTGCACCTCCTGTGAATTCTTTATTTTTTCCAACTCAGATTTCAGGACATTGTTATTCTCTATCATAGCTTCTCTTTCCTTTCCCCATTTTTCTTCAAACTCTCTTAACTTTTTAATAATCTCTTCTAGGAGAGAGTTATGTGATGGGGGCAGGTATCATTCCCCTTTAGGTTGTTATCTGGAGACTCTCTGCTGTTAGCCTCCTTGGGGTTGGATACCTGCTCTTTCTCTGTATATAAGGTGTCAATTGTTCTCTTCAGTTTTTTATTCATTGTTAACACTTTGTGAGCTAAGAGAGAACTCTGGAAGAGAGTTCCCTCCCCACCTCCCCCCCCCCAAATGCCTCAGAGGTGATACGGCTGTACTGTGAGGGTTACCCAGTGAAGGACCCCGCTGTGTGGCCTAGTGACTGCCCTGAGGTTTAAGACTGAACAGTAAAGGCAATACAAAGCCCAGCCAATGCCTCCCATTGGGCCATGGGTGTTAGCAGCTGACGGGAAAAGCCCCTGTGCTCAAACTGGAACTGTCTGTCCAGAAACCACGGTCCCTGATGCAGAGGTTCCACTGCTGCTGGAGTTTTGCAGCTGCTAGAATTCCACTGCCTCAGGCTGAGCTCCAAACTATGTGGATTAGAGGCTGCCTCGGGCTGTGTCCCCCCCACTGTTCAAGTTCTTAACTGCCCCAAGGAGTAGCCCCGGGCAGCAGAAGGTGGCTGCACAGCCGAGCTGAGATTGGTGTTAGGTCACTTCTGGTTTGTAGCAGAGAAGATCTATCAGCCTATGCCAGATTCCTCTATCTCAGTGGCTTCTCTGATCCCAGAGTTCTCCCCAGACCAATCGGCACAGTGTGCTAGCCCCTAGTCCAACCCTCTCTGTGTGGGTCTTATTTTTCCGCCCCTCGGAACCAACCTTTTCTGTTGAAATTCCAGATTCTCTTCAGCTGGTAAATTGTGCTTCTAATCCTTGTGGTTTTTATCAGTCCAGTGTTATTTTTGAGGCTAATTTAACTAGTTGATATTGAGGGAAAAAAGGAGCTTAGAAATTCATGTGTATCTTCTCTGCCATCTTGGCTCCCATATGTCATATCTCTTAGCATTTTTATGTGGTCCATGGAGTTTTCACATTGTCTCCTTCTATGTTCTTATTTCAGAAGAAAAGGTACCTACATTACTGGATGATTGAATAGAGAAGTAGAAGGAGTATGTGGCAGCCTTCTGTGAATAGCATGATCAGGTGGGCTAAACCATATAGACATAACCTGGCATTACATAAGAAAAAGACTATAGCTGTCTATAGTAATCAAGAATGATGTATGTTGATGACAGTTCCCCCCCCCCCTTTATATGCTTTAGTTTTATCAGAGAGGAGGAATACCTTCCCAAAACTTATCTCAGTCTTTAAAGTCTCCGCTTTATATTTCTGTTTAATTAGTATGGACTTCAATCTTAAGATAAAGGCAAATTATCATAGCAAATTTGATTTAGATGTCTGGGAAGCCAGAGAGAGAGAGTAGTCATTAGCAAAGTATCCAGAAGAGAGAGAGGAAGGAGCAGGAGAAAAAAATTGCTCTCTGTTGGGATTGCCTGATGTCACTATGGTTGGAGACTTAAGGAAGAGAAAATCTTATTGATTTTTATGTTTTTATTACCTTCCCAAAATGGGGTAAAAACTGGATTTTTCCTTAGGGGAAAATGAACCTAAAACAATTGGTTTGGTGGTGATTGTATTAAGGGTCTGGGTAGTTAGTTTATTAAGTCACCTACGTTTCTTATTGTTCTACTCTATACATGCTCAAAAAGTAATTAGTTGGGACAGTGGATAGAGTTCCAATCTGGTCTCAGATACTTACTAGCTATGTGACTTGGTCAAGTCATGTACCCCTGTTTGCCTTAGTTTCCTCATCTATAAAAAAGAGCTAAAGAAGGAAATGGCAAACTACCCAGTAACTTTCTCAAGAAAACCCCAAAAGGGGTCATGAAGAGTCAGTTGCAAGTGAAAATGACTACATAACAACAATATATGTGCTCAAAGTAAAATTCTTGAGAGAATGGAACAACAGGAAGATAGTACCCAGTGAGAGGATAGAAGGAGGGTTTGGAAAGGCCTGGCAACTTTCACCTTTCAAATGGAGAATTATCCTCCTCTCCTTTTGCAAGTGGTTCAACAAGTGAGCTTTTCTCCCTTCTAAAAGCATCCCCCCTCTGATGTACTAATAACATGATCACAAATATGTAGTTAGAAGGGACTTCAGAAGTCCCATAAAACAATTAACATTCCTTACTTGTGAAAGAGGTAAGTGATCAGCCATACCAAAATACCAATCTACTTTCTCTAATATTAACCAATTATAAAGTTCTCCAATTATCCAGACCCCCTCCTTTCCTTCATGTTGATAAAAAGAATCTACTTTCCCATGTGGAGTCAATGGCTTTATTGAGGTGATATATATATATATATATATATATATATATATATATATATATATATATATATATATATATAGTTATACACACACACACACACACACACACACACACACACCACACACACACGAATAACCAGTTTTCCTCAGAGACATACCTTAGTTTAACTCTATTGCATTTTTACTCCCCACAGTTTATAGATCCCAGATTTAAATCCCTCTTCTAGCCTGTCAGGTTTTTGGTATTCTAATTCTCTTAACCAATATGCTAGTTATTCCTGAAAATTTGACGATATCCCAAAGTTTTCACGAGCACATTTCCTATAGCTTGGAGAAACAACGTGGAATAATAGAAAGAGTGTAGGACTTGGAACAAAAGAAGATCTGGGTTCAAATACTGCTTCAAACATTTCCTGGTTATATAACCATGGCTAAATAATTTAACTTCTAATCACTTTTTGCCTCATTTTTTTTTGTTCTCTAAAATGGGAATCATAATACCTTAAATAAAATAAAATGATATAGTATTATAAAGCACTTGGTAAATCTTAAAATGCTATATAAATTATTGCTTAGCTCAAAGAATTGTTTTAAGGAACAAATGAAATAATAAATGGAAAGTACTTTGCAAACTTTAAGTATATGTGAGCAATTACTGTTAATATCAGTAACCCTTTTTCTTTTTTTATTATTTTAAATAAAAATAGTAGTATTTTATTCTTCCAAATACATGTAAAGATAGTTTTCAACATCCATTTTTGTAAGACTTTATGATCCAAATTTTTCTTCCTCCTTCCACTACCCATAGCCTCCCAAATACAGCAAGCAATCTTGTATAGGTTTAATATGTGCATTATTTTAAATATATTTCCGTATTTGTCATGTTATACAAGAAAAATCAGATGAATAGGGAAAAACATGAGAAACAAACAAAGAAAAAGATGAAAATACTGTTCTTCAATTCAGTTTCCCTAGTTCTCTCTCTGGATGCAATTGGCATTTTCCATCCCAAGTCTATTGGAATTGTCTTGAATCACTCATTGAGATGAGCCAGCCCATCACAGGTGAACATCACATAATATTGTTATTACTGTGTACATGTTTTCCTGGTTCTGCTTATTTCATTCAGTATCAATTCATATAAATCTTTCCAGGCTTTTCTGAAATCAGATTGCTCCTCATTCTTATAGAACAATAATATTCCACTATATTCATATACCATAACTTATTCAGCCATTCCCAAACTGATGGACTCCCCAACTGATCCACTCAATTTCTAGTTCCTTGCCATTGAAAAAAGGGCCACTATTTTTGCCCATGTAAGTCCCTTTACCCTTTTTATGATCTCTTTGGGGTAATGATCTAGCAAAGAGATTGCTGGGTCAAAGAGTATGTGCAGTTTTATAGCTCTTTGGGCATAATTCCAAATTGCTCTCCAGAAGAAAGAACATTCACAACTCCACCAACAATGCAACACCTTCCCAGCCAACCCCTTTCATAAGACATAAACCTTTGCTGAGATGTGACCTGGTAATCACTTCTGCAGGTATTGTAGTACCTGTTTCTACTTTATTAGGAACAGCTAACAAAGTCCGGGAAAATAGGGACTAAACACCAAAGTCCTTGGTGCTTTCAAATGATTAAACATAAGCACCCAGTAGATTTTTTTAAATAGTGAAGATAAATTAAAGAAGATTCATTATCATCTGTTTTGCCACTGTATGCTAAGATCATAGAGTCTTTCCATCTGACTGGAAGATGACCTTCTATATATGTTACCTTCCATTAGAATGAAAGCTCCCTGAGAACATGGATTGTCTTGTATTCTTATTTCTGTTTTCAGCATGTATCATATAATAATTGTTTAATATATGTTCATTCATTGAAAGTCATAGAATAGGGCAAATTCAAAGTTTCCCCAAATTTGATGGCATCTTTATCAATGGTATTCCATCTTTCTCTTCTTTGACTCTCTATACTCCATCTGAACTAGACTACTTAGTGTCCTCCATATATTCCTTGACCTTTCCTTTAATCATACCTTTGCTTATACTGTTCTCAATACCTGGAATGTCTTTCCTAATTCCCAATTGAATTCCTACTCAAATCAAATGCTGCCTTTTTTTACCCCAGTGAGCAACCCCCTATTTGGAGTCCCACTCTTTTTCTTGTTATCATTTAAAAATATAATTTTGTATAAATATAATACAAATAATATGTAAGTAAATATATAAAATAATATATTCACTTACATATCATTTTGTATTATATTTATTTTTGCTTATACCATATTCTATTATATAAGAAGTAAAGGCCACATCTTCTCTAAAACTTACATTTCCTTTAATGCCTAGTGGGAGTACTGGCATATAATAAGTGCTTAATAAATGTCCTTTGAATGATTAATAATTGTTATTACTACTAGGATATGAACCCCATCACTTATTGCTTTGTGGTATTAACTTTGTTATGTGTGTATATCTTATGTTCCCACAGAGCCTAGAGGAATAACTTGTGCCCAATAGGTAGGTCCTACAAAATAGATTAATTAATGAATCTGACTCTTCTCTTTTCCCTCTCCCAGAAAACAGGAATGTGGTGAAATGCAAGAAGTATAGAATTATGCCCCTCTTTAGAAGCCCCCCAAATCAAAGCAATAAGCAAATTTGTCAAATGTTCTGTAGAAGGAATGCTTCTTCAGGTATCGATTGTACTAGATGGTCTTTTTTCTGCCCTGATTCTGAGCATTAGATTGAGAATCTAATGCTTCCAATCTGAGCATTAGATTGGGAGAGTCGAGTTCCACTTCTTGATCAGCCCCTAACCATGTTGCTAGGGACTAATCACTTACTTTCTCATTTCTGTTTCTCATCTGTGAAATGAGAGAGTTGGATTGAATGATCTTTGAAGTTCTTGCCAGCTCCAAAATATTTATGATTCTAAGTGTGTGTGAGCCTCCATCTTGTCCCTCCTTAGGGTGCCTGGAGATTCCTAAACCTCCCTTTCTCCAAACTAATTCAGCCTTTCCTCTGGCTGCAGCTGGCATATCACTTCCTGATCAAGTCCCTTTTTGGAAAAATGGCCAATCCAAAGATAAGGGACATGAGCACCAGGGGTTGTTAACTGGGTTGTGTGCTCCAAGAGGGTTTATTTCTATCTTTTCAGTTTTGTGTTATGGGGACCCCTCTGAGACCCCCTGCCTCGTAATGGGGATGGTTGGAAGCTGATCTGGCAGCTTGTTAACAGTCAATTAAAGCTCTTCTCTACAGTATGGCATTAAGTTTTAAAAAATTTATGTTTGCAATTGAAGTGGGATTAAAGTGCAACTGTGGTTTTCAAAGTGGCTCATGTGAGGGAGACTGTGAAATTATTCTCATCTGCCCGGTGTTCACTTTTCAAATTTATATATGCAATCGAATTGGAATGAGAGTGCCGTTTTTAAGGTGCGTACGACTGTTGTACATGGCACAGTATTAACCATTTTAAATTTATACATGTAATTAAAATGAGATTACTTGGGAATTAAAGCACACAGGGAGAAAAAAACCCCACATACTTTTTCTTAGGTTTCTGTTCTTTCTCTTTCCCATCTTCTCCATCTTTGTTGCTGAAAAAAATGTGAACCCTGCATCCCAAATTCCTTAGAATTATGAGTTTCCATTTGGAACCTTTTGAGACTTAAGTTTTCTTTGTTTCCTTTAGGCAATGTGGTAGAGTGGAAAAAGTGATGGAGTTGGGTTCAAATCCTGATTCTGTCACTTGTCATTTTTGTGATCCTGGGCATGTCATTTGAATTTCCTCAGGTTTCTACAAAATAACGAGGAGGAATAGAATTGGATATACTCCAGATTTCCATCTAGTTATAAATCTATGATACCATGATTGTCTACCAGTGTTTAAGTTTCTCTGAGTTGCAAGATCAAAATTGCTGTGCTTAATATACTTTCCAATGGGCTCTGAAGGTTGCTTATAGGATATGTTCATTCATTTAAGATTGAGAAAACCTCCTTGTGTTGATTAACATGGATGACATCATTAGAGCACCTGGGAGTTGGAACATTAATTGAGCCACAGAATTTGGTATTCATGGAATTCTCCTTTCGGTGTCTGTGTCCACACTAACAAATTGAGTGGAGCTGATATCAACCAGAGGTGAATTCACTATTCTCCCAAACTTTCCATCTGAATGTAGTATACTTGCTAATCAGGTAGATAGGATTTTAGATGGGATTGGGAGAAAGCAGTTAAGTCAGCTTGATAGACTGGTCAACAAGTCATTTTACCTCTTTATGTAGCTGATATATATAATCCTGCCTAGCTTCAGTTCCCTAGCATAAGATGTATTTCCTAGGATAAGCTCATCACATTTAAAATCATCACCATGCTGCTATCTCAGGCCTTGATTGACACTATTTCCCTCAACTTCCTCAACCTTCGGATCGGAGTATTGGACAGCATAGTGCCAGACTCCTCTCAATACCTTCCTTTATAGAGGGCAGAAACTGGGTTCAGTTTTCTGCACTTAGCATCTGCTGCCCATGAACTCATGAATAGGATGCGCCCATGTGGCAGAAGATACCCTCTGGTATTCTGCCATCCCTTCTACCTTCTTTTCCCTTTAGATTGTAAGCTCTTGAGGGCTAGAATGGATTTCTTTTCATTAATTGAATCCCCACAGCTTAGCATGGTGTCTGGCACATAGCAGATGCTTAATCAATGTCTTTTGCATTGTACGACATTGGGACAACTCTCAAACTTGTCTCAGATCGAGCTTGGATCTGCTGCTGGGGAAGGGACTTCCTATCTTGGAAAATGCTTTAAATGATATCCTGAGGCTGTTTTTTGCATGTTTCTAGGCCTTTAGAAATTTTATTTATAGAGTATAGCATTTTTCTCTCAAATTAAACTGAGGTCTCCAAGAGCAACAGACGGTCCCTTTTGTTTTGTAAGGACAAGTCTAAGTGATTTGGAGAATTGTCAAAGTCTCAGGATAATTTTTGTATTGTAAATGTAGCTAGTTTGTCTAATGTAAGCATAGAGAAAGTATATCTTTATGGTCTCTGTTTCAAGAGCTTCCCCTGTCTGTAAAACTTCCCTTAAGCTTAGACTTTAACATATTTAACATATATTGGTCAACCTGCCATCCGGTGGAAGGGGTGGGGGGAAGGAGGAGAAAAGTTGGAACAAAAGATTTTGCAATTGTCAATGCTGAAAAATTACCCATGCATATATCTGGTAAATAAAAAAGCTATAATAATAAAAAAGAAATAAAATAAAATAAGGAAGACCTGAGTTCAACACTGACACTTAACTAGTTCAGTGACCCTGGGCTAGTCATTAACTTCAAAAACAAACAAACAAACAAACACAACACAAAACAAAACAAAACAAAACAACTTCCATTAAAGCAAAGAGCTCATCTTTACTCTTCTATCACTCCTTCTTCCCTCCTTCATCACCCACAGCTATGAAATTGGCTTTACTCTCTCACAATTAGGCTCTGACATAATTGGTGACTTTGGTGTCCAATGTGTTCCCAAATGTCTCTGCCTATTTAGAGTTATTCTGACTACACAAGCAGTCTGAGACTCCCCTCAGATCCTCCCCACCCTGCTTTCCTTCTCTTTTCCATGTCCCCCAGGCTGACAAAAAAGGAGAGAGGTAGGAGGTAGGGTTCTACCTCTTTGTGTCTGAAATCTAAGCCCCTTTATCATTCATCCTTGTCATTTGCAGATTTCTTTGAGTCCAAACCCTTTTCTTCTTCTTCTTTTTAAAAATAACATCTGCATGCTCATTGAGGCGAAAAATTACATGATTTCGAGATTGCACTGACTCTGGTCCCAGACCCTGTGCCTACTTAGCATGGCCATCAATGTTCAATTAGGCTGGGATTTGCAAAAAAAGAGACTTACTTGCAGCAGGCAGCCTTTATTTAAAATTGACATTGCCCCAATCTGAAGACTTTTATATATTTTTATTACCCTTTGGATTAGTCATCAACAGTTTTGATTTTTCTCATAGGATCATGGGGAAATGTATTTAGAACTGAAAGGGATCTTAAAGGACAGCAAGCTCAACCCCTCAGTTTTTAAAAAAGCTCAAAGTCAATTTAATATTTATATTTTCATATATATACATATATACACACATATATACATACATATATATAAATATATATAAATCCCTCCAATTATGTTATAACAATTTTTAGCATTTAAAAAAAAAGTTTTGAGTTTCAAATTCTACCCCTTCTTCTTTTCCCCTCCTTCCCCCCAGACAAAAAGCAATCAGATATACATGCACAATTATGTAGAACATTTCCATATTAAGAAGACTCAAATAAAAGAAAAAGAATGAAACAGAGCGAAAAATAGCATGCTCCAGGCTGTATTCAATCAATATCAATTCTTTCTCTGGAGGTCGAGTATGCTTCATCATTAGTCCTTTGGGATTGTCTTGGATCATTGTATTGCTGAGAATAGCTAAATCATTTACAATTCTGAATCTAGCAATGTTGCTGCTATTGTGGACAATATTCCTGTGGTTCTGTTCACTTCACTTTGCATCAATTCGTGTAACCTTTACAGGTTTTTTTGAAATCATCCATTTGTCATTTCTTTACTCCATTACAAACATATGTCACAGCTTGTTTAGGCATTTCCAAATTGATGGGCATCTCTTTGTGTCCAATTCTTAGCCAACACACACATAAAAAGCTGCTATAAATATTTTTGCACAAATAGGTCCTTTTGGCCTATGTGTACATATTTACAGTAGCTCTTTTCTCAAGGCAAAGAATTGGAAATTGAAGGAATGCCCATCAATTGGGGAATGGCTGAAAAATTATAATATATGATTATGATGGAATACTATTGTTCTATAAGAAATGATGAGTAGGATGCTCTCAGAAAAACCTGAAAATTCCTCCATGAGTCCAAGCAAAGTGAAAAGTACTGTGTACAAAGTAATAGCAATGTTGTGGGAGATTATAAGCTGGGAATGATTTTGCTATTTTCAGCAATACATTGATCCAAGACTACTCTGAAGAACTAACAAAGTTAAAAATAAAGATAAAAATATTACCCATACCTAGAAAAAGAACTGATCATGTATGAATACAGATTAAAATATACTCTTATTTTTTACCTTATTTTTCTTGAGGGTTTTTCCCTGGGGGAAAAGGAGGAAATCTATGTTTTCTTCTGCAACGTGACTTTTATGGAAATGTTTTGCATAATTTTACCTTCTCAAAGGGAGATGGTATGAAGAGGAAGAGAGGGAATTTGGAAGACAAAGTTTTTAAAAACAAATGTAAAAAATTATTTTACATATAACTGGAAAAAATAAAAATATTTTAAAAACCCTAAATATGTTCTTTCCCCATTTTGGGGGATGTTTTTGGGATATAGATCTAGCACTAATATTACCATATCAAAGAGTATGCATATTTTTATAGCGCTTTGGGCATAGTTCCAAATTTTTCTCCAGAATGGTTAGATCAAGTCACAACAACACTAACAATGCATTAATGTTGAAGTTTTCCCACATCCTTTCCAATGTCCATCATTTTACTCCTTTTTTTTTTTTTTTTTTTTTTTTTGTCGTGTTAACCAATCTGATAAATGTAAAGTGGTTCCTCAGGGTTATTTTAATTTTCATCTCTCTGATTAGTTGATTTAGAGCTTTTTCCCATATGATTATGGATACCTTTGATTTCTTTGTCTGAAAACTACCTGTTGATATCTGTTGTCTTTTAGCAATTGGGAAATTGCTTGAATTCTTATAAATTTGACACAGTTCTCTCTATATTTGAGAAATGAGGCCTTTATCAAGAGATAAGTGGTGTAAAATCCTCCCCGCCCTGTTTTCTGCTTTCCTTATATTTTGGTTGCATTAGTTTAGTTTATAATCTTTTAAAATTTTATATAATCAAAAATCATCTATTTTATATTTTATAATGCTCGCTATATTTCTTTGGTCCTAAATTTTTTCCTCAACGATAGATCTGATATTCCATATTCTCCTAATTTGCTTATGGTATCACCATCTCTTAGTAAAACATGTACCCACTTTAACCTCATCTTGGTTTATAGTATGAGATGTTAGTCTAAATCTAGTTTGTGCCATATACTGTTTTCCAGTTTTTGTCAAATACTGAGTTTTTGTTCCAAAAGCTTGGAATTTTGGATTTATTATATACTAGATCACTATGGTCATTTACTAAAACAAAATTTGTAATTAATCTATTCCACACATCCAATACTCTTATTTCTTATCCAGTACCATATTGTTTTGATCCACTTTACATTTCAGTTTGAAATCTGTTATGGCTAGACCACTTTCCTTCACATTTTTCATTAGTTTCTTTGATATCCTTGACTTTTGTTCTTCCAGATGAATTTTGTTATTATTTTTTTAGCTCAATAAAATAATTTTTTGATAAATAGATCAATTTATGTAGAATTATCATTTTATTACGTTGGATCAGCCTATTCATGAGCATTGAACATTTTTCTAATTGTTTAGATCTGACTTTTTTCATGAAAAAAAGTATTTTGTAATTGTGTTCATATTGTTTCTGTGTGTCTTTGCAGGTTGGCTCCCAAATATTTTATATTATTTCAATTATTTAAAATGGAACTTCTTTTTTTATTTCCTGCTACCAAATTTTATTGGTAATATATAGAAATCTAGCCCCTTATTTTACAGATGAAAAAACTGAGGATGAGTGAAATTGTTAATGGCAGAATTTGAACCAAGCTTTCTTACTGCAAATCCAATGTTCTATCCACTACAGCACATCAATATTAGAGATAAAAATAAATCTTGCTGCCACCTTATCACTACCATTAAAATTTAAATCACAAGCAACAGGGGGCCTATTGCCAACCTTGATACTGAGCAGGAAGGTTGGTGAACTTGCCTCTGATGTGTGTGAAGATATATAATAGAAGGGCCCTCCATGTGCAGATATATTTTAACAATTTTTTGTCCATTTACATTATGATGAAGAAAAGCTATTTATTTGGTCACCGAATTAGAACTGAATGTATATAACAAAGACTAAAACAGAAGAACATGACCTCTCTTTCCTCCCTGATGGATGAGTTATCAGAATGACTCATTGACCTGAGGAGGACTGATGAGGGGAAGTATCTTTCCCCATATTGGTCCAGTCCATGAACACATGGTTTCTTAGGCAAGCCTACATCTAAGATGAATGAGGTTGCTTCCTATTTATGTTTTCTTGCCTTTGATACAAGGATTTATAAGATCTGAAAAGTTCAACATCTGAAAAATCTTCTCTGAAGAGCAAACTTACTTGATTCATCCCAGCAATGACTTTACATAGTAGCCTAGATACCCTACTCTGTGAGCAAGGGAATTATTATTGTTCCATTGTTTATGTCTCTCATAGAAGTGAAAGTGACAATGAAAAATTTTGTATTAATCACTTTAAGCCCATATTTACTATCCCAAGGGACCAAGATGACAGTGTGCTTCCAGTTCAGTGGAAATATATTTGTACTTCTGTTGTTCTTATATATTTTTAAAATAAAAATCCCTTTCTAAAGCTTCTTTAGTATTAATTATATCAAGGAGACATCAAAAAGTTAAGTGATATTTGAATGCTAATCAGAGATGATATTGAAGGAGAAGCACCTCAGTATTTTTCAGTGGTTATTCCTTGAATCCAGGAGTTTGATTTAGGCAGCTGCTCTCTAAAGATCTTACCTGCTATGTTGCATGTGGTTTGGGAGAGTAATTTGCTATACATATAACTTTTAATATGTAAAAGTGGACATAAATATTCTTCCTCTTGCTAGAACTCAAAATATCTCTCTCTCTCTAGTTCTACTACTCAGAGTATTTTATGTCTTCAGAAGTCCAGGCAAAACTGTTGATTGGCAAATCTAAAATATTTGCTTGCATCCACCCCTTCTGAGTTACCGTTCCATATCACAAAAAACAATTGATCAGTTGACAAATAATATAAGTATGACAAAAACAATTATATAATTTAATTAATTTATTTTAGCATGCTTCTATTTTATTTAACTGTGTTTAATAATATTTCTCTTAGACTACAAGTACCCCAAGGGTAGGGTCCATGGTATTTTTTTGCTTTTTGACTTTTTAACTCCCATCAACAATATTTAGTGTTTTGCAATGACCAGAAGTAAGAAAAATGGTTTGGCCTTTAAAAAAAGCCTCCAGAAAGAAAGTGTTTTGCTTTTAAACTACTGATGTAAAAATAATAGCGCACATTTATATGGTGCTTTTTTGATTACAGATTTACCTAGATTTACCTCAAGAGGCTGGTGACCTTTGTCCAAGTCTCAGCTTTGATTCTTAATAGCAGAAAGTAGCTAAGGGGCAAATAATATTTCTTTTTCTGCTGAACTAATACTGTCTGTTATCTGTCCTAAGTGTTATGAATAGATAGAACCAAAGGACTATGTGATTTGGACATCATTCTCTGGTTTTCAGTTTGGGTTGGACAATTCCTTCTCAATTTATGTTTCATACTTCTAGAGTCTGAAGCCTATCCTTCCTAGTTTCTAATAGTTTCTAGGATAAAGTAAACAGGAAAAAAATAATTAACAATACAAGATATGATGTCTTTAATAACATTGGTCTAAACAAAGTACTACTAGAGGTGGTCAGAGAAGGGAGAGAGTCCTAAACATAAAAAAAACAACATAATCTAACAAATTTTTTTTGAAATAATATGGTCATAGATATAGAGTTATAAATGATTTCTTATTTTACAGGAAAGAAAACAGAGACTTCAGGAAGTTGTGACTTGTAAAGGTCATTTAAATCCAAGTCCATTAACTACAGAGGCAATCTCTTTTTTATCACAATGTACGAGGGGGAGTCTAATCTTAGTTGTTTAAGTCTATATTACAAAATAGATTTTTTTTAATGCAATTAATAATGAAATAAAATTTTGCCAAATAGGTCTTGCTATTAATTAATGGATAAGTTAAACAATCAGTATTTATTAACTTTGTGCCAGAGACTGTATAAATGTTATGGATACAAAGAAAAAGCAACAACAAGAATCTTATATTTTAATGGGAGAGAGAAAATATGTATCAGAATATTTCATATAAATACAGAATAGATGAAAGGCATCTTTAGAAGGGAATGACATTAGCAGCTAGGGTGGGGTGACCAGAGAACGCCCCTTACAGGAGTTGCCAAATGATATTATTGCTTGAAGGGACCTCAGAGAACATCTGGTCCATTTCCCTTGCTTGACAGATGGTGTGTTTGAGGTCCAGAAAAAGAAAAAAGATTGACTCACAATCATATGACTTTCAATGTCTCCTCATTCTTTCTCACACCTGCTTTTCTCATTTCCTTTGGGAAAGCCTACATCTTCTCTGCCACCTAGCTTACTTCTACCTGTAGTCCAGGATCCAGGCCAAGTCCCATGTTGTTTATGAAACTTTTCCTAATTATTACTAGAATCAGCTTACACCTATCTTTCTTCTCTTGATACCTACTATGTCCCATCAACCTGTCCCATCAAATTTAACACATGCCATTTTAAATCCTAGAATTGTTTCAAATGTGTTAGGAATATCTTTTAAACTATAATCTATGTGTCCCAAGGACAAGCCTCATGTCAACAAACCAATAGATATTAAGCACCAACTGTGTTCAGGCACTTTGGTAATCAATGAGGATACAAGGTAAGACAAAAACAGTCTCTTTCTTCCAGGAGCTAATGGGGCAGACAATTTGCAAAATACAATGCAAACAAGAGATAGACTGGATAAATTGGGAATTGCTTCAGAAGAAGATCAAGGAGGATTGAAAAAAGACTTCTTACAAAAGCTGAGACTTCAAGGAATCCAGGAGGCAGAGATGAGTAGAGAGAGAATTTCAAGCTTGGAGGATAGCTAGGGAAAATTCTTGGATACAGAAAATGGAGTTGTATTTGAGGACATAAATACTGTATTTGAGAAGTTAAGAGAACTACTGCATTATAAAGCATGGGATTGTAGGACTCATAGTGCCTAACACATCAATGTGAACATGATAGAGCCTCCATATGCTTGTTGATTCACTTAATTGGCACTCTAATTGTTTTTATACAATTGCCTGAAAATTTAAGTTAGGGTTATTTTTATTAAATAGCTTAATCTTTACTTCCAAAGTCCTTGTTTATGCTATTCATTTGTCTACAAACCTGTTTTACTCTATTCATTTCTGTAATGGACTCTATTTTCTTTTCTTTTTTTAAGTCAAGATTTTGTCTATTTTATCTTTTCCAATTACATATAATAATAATTTTTAACATTTTAAAAATTTTGAGTTCCAAATGTTTTCCTTACTTCTCTCATCCTTGAGAAAATAAGCAATTTGATATAGATTATACATGTGCAGTCATGCAAAACACATTTCCATATTAGCTACATTTCAAAAGAAAATAGACCAAAAAATCCCCAAGAAAAATAAAGTTTTTTTTTTTAAAGTAGGCTTTGATCTTCATACAGGCTCCATTAATTCTTTCTCAGTGTGCTTTTTATCACAAGTTCTTTGGAATTGTTTTAAATCATTTTACTGCTGAGAGTAGCTAAAGTCATTCACAGTTCTTCATCATGCAATATTGCTTTTACTGTGTACAGTGTTCTACTGCTAATACTACTAGTACTAGTTCTACTCATTTCACTTTGCAACAGTTCATGTAAGTCTTTCCAAGTTTTTCTGAATCCACTTTGCTCATCATTTCTTATAGAATAATGGACCTTATCTTCATAAATAATGATATAGAGCTTATTTTCAATCTCAGTTTCCTGGCAAATCAATCAACAAGTATTAAAAATGGATCTCATGCATCAGATAGCATGCTGAATATTGGGTATGTAGTAAGAAAAAAAGTATCTTTACAGTCAAGAAGATAACTTTCTATCAAGAGACATGTCAGGGTTATATATAAAGAATACACAAGGCAAATACAAGGTAATAAGTGTGATAATTAGGAAGCTTTCATTTAGGAAGTGGCTCTTAAGCTGACCTCCTAAGTAAACTGGGATTCTAAGAAATGGAGGAGAGGAGAGAGTGTTTTCCAGGCATGGGGAACAACTTGGTCAAAGGTATAGAAATGGAAGCTAGAAAGTGGAGTCTGAGAAATACCAAATAACAGTTTAGTTGGGTCTGAGCTTGCATGAAGAAGAGCAACATGCTAGGATTCTGGAAAGATAGATTGGCGCCAATTTGTGAAGGGCTTTAAATGCGGAATAGAAGTTTATTTTGATTCCAGAGGTAATAGGGGGGCACTATAGATTTTTAAGCAGACAAGCGATAAGGTCAGGTCTGAATTTTGAGGATAAAACTTTGAGAGTTTTGTAAGAAATGGAATTAAAAGAGAAGAGAATTGTAGTAGAGAAACCAATTAGAAGTCCATTAAAATAAGTAATAAAAATATTAACTAAGATGTGGAATGGAAGAAAGAGGATGTATGGCAGGAAAGTTATGATAGTAGAATTGATGAAAATTGGGGACTAACTGGATATGAGGGGTCTTAAAGAAAAGTGAAGATATTGAGGTTGGGTGAACTTGGGTGATTGGTTCCAAATAATGGAACCCTCCATAGTAATAAGAGAATTAGGTAGAGGGGTAAATATTGGGGAAAGAATAATGATTTCTGTTGTGTACATGTAGTTTTAGCTGTGTATAGCACATCCAGTTCCAAATGTCCAATAGGTAGTTATTGATGGAGGATCAGAGCTCAGGAGAGAAATGATAGATCTGTGTACATCTGGGAGTCATAAGCAGAGAGGTGAGAGAGCCTAGAAGGATTAATGAGATCACCAAGAAAGAGTGTAGAGATAGAAGAATAAAAGTCCCAAAAGGGAAACTTGGGTTACACCCTCAGTTAGGGTTATAATATGAATAATCAGCCACTGAGGAGACTGAAGGGAAAACAGCTAAGCAGGCTGGAAGCAAACCAAGAGAGAGCAATGTCTTGAAAATCTATAGAGCACCGAGGATACTTAAATTAAAGAGCCATCATAAGTGTCCCATTCTACAGAGAAAGCAGAAGGAATGAAGAATGCAAAAAAGCATATAAATAGTGATGAAAAGTTGGCTCATTGGGAAAGAATGTTGGCTTTGGATCTGAACCAAAATTGGGTTCAAATTTAGCTCAGGTTTACCTGTGTGACTTTGAGCGAATTCCTTCACTTTTTTGGGCCTTAGTTTTTTTATATGTGAAATGACAACTTTTGATTACATGATTATTAAGGCCCTTTCCAGTTCTACATCCTAAGGATAATCATGATATTTTCATATTGCACATTTATGAGATGTTGAATTAGTGCCTATTTAGCTTCTTCTGGCTTTAAAGTGTTTGTATCCATTTAGTATACTATTCATGTAACAACCCTGTGAAGTAGATAACATGTATTCTTGTTTCATTTATGAATAAGGAAACTGAGGTTCCAGAGAGATTGAGCCATTTTTTCACTATTACACAATGGTGCAGGGATACAATGACAGACATTTCTGACTCCAAGTCCAGGCTGGGTCACTGCTGTCACCAGGACCACCCAAAGTTCTGTTTTGTCTTTTCCAGGCAGGAACAACCCTTGGGCCTAGGCCATGTTCTAACTTATCTAGTACAGTGTCTAACTTAGCTGCAGGCCCTTAACAAATGTTTATCATCATCAATAAGAAAGAGGAAAAATGGGATCCCTCCTGCCACCCTACACAAGAAAAGGTAATCACTGCTTGGGCTGGTATCAATTCAGACCACGCTGCCATGGCTGAGACAAGGACTGTGCCTTATCTTGAAGCCATACAGCAATGGAAAGCTCCAGGCCAATGTAATTTGCTGGCGCTTTTAAACTCAGCAGCCGTTTCTCAGTGTACACATCAAACCCTTAATGGGGTTTTTGAAAGTAAATCTCCTGTTTGAAGTGAGAGGGGAAAGAAATAAACAGTTATTATTTCTTTTCTTTCCTTTTTTCTTTTACATTTTTTGGGGGTGGGGTATTGGGAGTGGAGAAAAGAAGACTAGATGGAAATGTGGAAAATGATCCAAGAAAGCAAATAAGCGTTCTGTCAGGAAATCAACCTCATCCAGCCGCTGTTGTGCCTACGAGCCATACGGATAAAATATTAAGTACCACCACTAGCAGCAGCAGCAATGGGGCTGCGGCAGACATAATCAGATGAGTAGTTAAAGGTCTGGCGTTCTTTAGGGACACAAATGATTGATCAACCCTGCAAAAAATAAATAACCTGGCTCTTTAGATCTGTGTCGCAATTTTATATATTTAACAAATTTGTATGTATGTGAAGGATATGTCCTCACCCTGCTCCCTGCTCCCTGTGATTTTTGGATGAATTTATCAGATGTGCCTTTTCAGGGACTCTGGCTCCAGCAGATAGAGGCGGGAGGTGTCATTTAAAATTCCTGTCCCATCATTTTCTTGGCACCATGTTGATCGGAGACTATGGCTGTGAGCAGCCGTGTTGGGAGGCTGTGCATTTTTGGAGGAGGCTGTCGGGGGCGGTGGGTGCATCTGGGACATTGGCACATGTCTTAGGCATCAATCACAATGTGGGAGTGCAGCTGGGAAGCAGCGCAGAAAACCCAAACCATGACTCGGGCTCATAGACACAGGCAGTCTCCCTGGCGCCTGCCTCCCCCTCCCCTTTAGTGTTATATAGGTGAGAGTCTCTGGCGTGGGCAGGAAATGGGAACCAGAGCTGTCACTGTGGGAGAGACCTTAGAGGTCACTTAGGTCACTCTTCTTTTATTAGACCCTACCCTGAGGCTGGCAGAGATGAAGTAATTTATCCCTCTTCACATGGGTAGGAAGTTGTTCAGTAGGGATTCGAACACAGATCCTCTGGTTCCAAATTCAGTTGTCTTTACAGTATTCTATACTACTTTCTGTTCAGATTGCATAGTACATGATGTACAATGAGATCTATAGGACCACAGAGCGCGGGAATGGTAGGATCCAGTTTTTAGTCTAGTTTCTACTCCTAGTTACTATGGTGGAGAACTAGATTAGACCCTAGAGAGTATCTACTTTTCTCTCATGTCCCTCATTGATACCAGTAGAGAGAATGGTTTTACTATTCAGTTAAATGAAGCCCCAATTTGGAAGTGCAACAGATAAAGGTGCAAATTCTGATACTTGCTACTTGTGTGATGTTAGGAGTGTTACTTAGCCTATATAAGTTTTAGTTTCCTAATCTATAAGATGTGGCACAGTGGATAAAGGAACAGGTCTGGAGTCAGGAAGACTTGGAGTTTATATATGGCCTTGGATACTTATTGAATGTGACCTTGTCAACCCTTTTCACCTGGAAAATAACTGAAGAAGGAATGGCAAATACCTCCAGTATCTCTGCCAAGAAAACCTCAAATGGGATCACAAAAAATAAGAAATGACTAAAGATCAACAAAAGGGGATGTTAGGCGTGTCACTTAACCTGAATAAGTTTTAGTTTCCTAATCTATAAGATGTGGCACAGTGGATAAAGAACCATGTCTGGAGTCAGGAAGATTTGGAGTTCATATATGGCCTTGGATACTTATTGAAGGTGACCCTGGCAACTCACTCAACCCTCTTCACCTCAGTTTCCTCATCTGGAAAATAACTGAAGAAGGAATGGCAAATCATTCCAGTATCTCTGCCAAGAAAACCTGAAGTGGGATCACAAAGAATGAGAAATGACTAAAGATCAACAAGAGGGGAAGGTTAGACTAGATGAACAAGAGGGGAAGGTTAGACTAGATAACCTCTTATCATCCTTTTAGCTCAGAATCTCATGCTTCTATGATTCTTTATGAGGTCTATGAAACAATACTTGAGAATAAAGCAGTAATTCCCCCTGAAATTCTCATTGCTCTCCTGCTTGTGCAGGTGGGGAGGTGGTTCGGTGACACGTATAAAAGGAATAGTAATTGTGCTAATTTTGGTGGGAATGAGTATAAAAAAACCTGATATGATGTGATCAAGTGAAATGATAATAATCATGATTCTATTGTGTTCTAGGGTTTACAGAGTGCTTTCATCACAACAGCTCTGTGAAGCAGATGTGAGAATTAATATTCTTTTTGCCCTATTTTGTGATATTCCCTACTCAGAGCTTCTGAGAAGTGAAATGACTTGCCTACAGTAAAAGAGCCCAATTCTGAGTGGGACCTAATTTAATCTTAGGTCTCTTGACTCTGAGCACTTCACTCTTTATACTAACTTCTTCCAACTCACCACCAGTAGCCCCTACACACTTCATATTTAGTACTGACCTATGGAGGTACTTGGAGTGTAATATTCTGATATACATGTACAGGCCGTAGCTATAGCTGCTTGCTTGGACTTGGGACCCTGACATTAATTTCTGGCCTTTTGAGGGGCATGTCAATGAAGGGAAATATAATGAATGGAATCCATTTCAGTGGCTTCCAGAGATTTCATATGGAAATGACTTAATCTCTTTTTAGTTGAAAGGTCCTTGCATCATGGTACTAGTAACAAAGAACCTTGAGATCTCTTCTTGTTTCAGAGTATGTATAATTTTAAAGCGAATATCTATATGTAGTCCCCCCAGCTCTAATGAGGAAGTTTAATCTGTTTTAAAAGACATAGTATCCATTAGGGCAGTTGGATGGTGCAGTGGACAGAACATTAGCTCTGGAGGAAGGAGGATCTGAATTAAAATCTATCCTCAGGTTACTTTGTTAGCTTTGTGACATTGGGCAAGTCACTTCACCCTGTTTGCCTCAGTTTACTTATCTGTAAAATGATATGGAGAAGGCAGTGGTAAAGTACTCCAGTATCTTTCTCAAGAAAACTCCAAATGATGTCACAGAGAATTATTTGTGACTGAAATGATTTAATAATTATAATAGTGCCCAAATCAGGAAGGTAGATGATCTCCCCAAATCAAGTTAGATTCCATATTCTGTTATGGGAGGGAAAAATTTAGGAGGTAAATTGACAAGCTAGAACATATCCACAGTAGGAGGACCAGGATAGTTAAAGATATAAAACTTTTGCTTGTGAGGATCTGTTGAAAGAAGTGGGCATTTAGCATGGAGAATTTTTCATGAGTTTCCTCTATTTCCTCTCTTACTCACAAATAGAAATGGGAACCACTAAACCATATATAAGGATCCCTGTGGGTCCATATTGAGTTAGAAAACCATGTATTAGCATTATTTTTATTGCGTTTTTATTTATTTTGTTAAATATTTCCCAATTACATTTTAATCTCGTTCACACTGCATTCAGAAGTGTTATAGGCTGCATGTACTGATGGCTGTTTAACACCTATGTTATATACCATAAAGGACTAAGGCACATTTTGTTCCATTTTATTCTCTTTAGCTGTAGTCTCTGATGTAATAAGGTGATCCTCCTTCTTGCCAACACCATCTTCTTCTCTACTGGTGCCTTTTGTCTTCTCTCTTCCCATCTCATATACAAACTTATCCTTATAGGGGCAGCTAGGTGGCGCAGTGGATAGAGCACCAGCCTTGAATTCAGGAGGACCCAAGTTCAAATCTGGTCTCAGACACTTAACACTTCCTAGCTGTGTGACCCTGGGCAAGTCACTTAACCCCAGCCTCAAAAAAAAAGACCACAAACCCCTCCCAAAAAAAAACCCAACTTATCCTTATAATCATGTTTGCTCTAATATTTTTAAAAATAGACTTTTGTTGATAAGTTTTGTGTTTATATTGCTTAGATTTCTAAATGTATATCTGTTTCCCCTTACAGAGAGACATCTCTTATAACAAAGAAATTTTTTAAAAATGAAAAGAATAAAACAAAAATATCAGCAAGACTGATCAACTTATTGCAAACATTTGATGTAGATACAACATCCTTAACCTACAGGCCTTGTCCCCTGCAAAGAAGTAAGGGAAATTGATTTCTCATATTTCTTCTTTGAGGCCCTCTTTACTTTTCATTCTTGCCGTATCTGTTGGCTCCATGCATGCTGCCTAAAGGAATGTCTAAGTTTCTAGTAGTAGTAAAACAATAACAACAAAAACAAACAAAAAAAAAACCCCCAAATTTTCATGATTCCTTATCATCTCTTCTAGCTATTTTCTTTGGTTCTCCTGTCTTTCTGTTATTCTCCTCATTTCTTAGTCCATTGCAATTATGCATCCAGTCTACCACCCAACTGAAATTGCTTTCTCAAGATGGCAAGCAATCTGATATAGGTTATACATGTGTAATCATGTAAACATATTTCCCCATTACTCATGTTGTAAAAAAAAAAAAAAAAAAAAGAAACAGAACAAAAGGGAAAAGCCAGAAAAAACAAAAACAAAAAAAAATGAAAATAGCATGCTTTGATCTGCATTTAGACTCCATAGTTCTTTCTTTGGATATGGATAGCATTTTTCCATCATGAATGTTTTGGAATTGTCTTAGATAATTGTATTGCTGAGAAGAGCTAAGTCTATCATAGTTGATTATCATACAAAATTGCTGTTACTCTGTACAATATTTTCTTGGGAAGGGGAAATGGGAAGGACAGAGGGAGAAAAAAATTGGAATTCAAAATCTTATAAAGAATGAGTTTTGAAAACTATCTTTACATTTAATCAGTAAAAAAAGTACTCTTTACAAAAAGAAAAAAAAGAAGTTGCTTTCTCTAAGATTAGAAACATTTGTCAATTTTAAAATTTCACAGATTTTTCTCAGTCTTTATTCTGGTTGATCTCACTGTAGACTGTAACACAGATGCCCACTCTCAAGGTCCCAGGGTTTTCATGATACTGTTTGCATTTTTACCTGTTTGCTTCTTCTCAATTCATTTGCTTGCTCAAATTCATTTATCCATTACCCACATTCTGTTCCTTAACCATGACTATACCAGAAGTCTTTGCCCTGGATCTTCTATCCTCTCTCTCTCTCTCTCTCTCTCTCTCTCTCTCTCTCTCTCTCTCTCCAAACTCTAGTGATGATTTTATCAACTCCAATGGGTTAAATTATCATCTACATGTAGTTGGCTCTCAAATCTATATTTAGGAGATAGAGATTCTTAATCTCTCTCCTGTATGATTGTTGTAATTGTTGTTCAGTCATTTCAGTTGTCTGACTTTTCATAATCTCATTTAAGATGCTCTTGACAAAGATAGAGGAGTGATTTGCCATTTTCTTCTCTGGCTCATTTTACAAATAAGGAAACTGAGGCAAACAGGCTTGGGGTCACAACACTAGTAAATATCAGGGGCCAGAATTTGAATTCATGAAGATAAATCTTCCTGACTTAAGATCCTACACTTTATTGCATCACCTAGCTAATCCTTGTCTGTACTTTATTTCCTTCCATTCTCCAACTGAATATCCCTCCAGATAGTCAACATGCCCCAAATGGACCTCATTTTTCCTTCCCCTTTGCTTAACTTCTTTATTCTTTTATACTATTTTTCAGGAACCTGAGTTTCACAACTTCAAAGCCAATCTCAGAATTTAGTAGTCCTATAGCACCCAATGTAAAAAACTTGCCATGCCAATTCTATCTTCCCTGTTTCTCCATATTTGTTGCTTTTCCCCCATTCATATAGCTATCGACCTAGTTCAGGCCCTGACTTCCTCTTTCCTAGTTTACTTAAATAGGGTCCTCATTGAGCCCCTTTCCTTGTTTCTTCCCTGAATTCGACAATAGTCAAAATATTTTTCTTAAGGCATTAATCTAACCATTTCTCTATTGCTCAAGAATCTTCAATGACTCCCTCTCACCTTTAGCATAAAATACAAACTCTTCATCTTGTCATTTGCAGCATTGTATTTTGCCATTTTCAGGCATATTTCAGAATATTTACTTGCATGTCCTCTCCTCTGTCAAACTGACTTATTTTTTATTTTCTAAATTCAGAATTACATCTTCTCATTCATACCTTTGCTTAGATTGTCTGTTCCCTTTGCCAGGATTGTACTCTCTTCACTTTCTACTCAAGAATTCATGACTTCCTTCAAGGTTCAGATCATGTACTATCTTCTTTGGAAATTTTTTCTTGATCCTCTTAATAATTAGTGCTCTTTCCCTTTTCTAAATCATGAAATAATCATGAAAATTTCAATTTAATATTATGAGTTGCCTTATAGAATGTTTACTCCATATGGAGAGGGACTTTTGTTTTTGTTTTTGGTTGTTATTTTGTCCCTAGCATCTAGTTCAGTGCCTTAAACTTGGTATTACAACACTATTAGCTTAATAAATGTTTGTTGGATTGGTTGATGAGTGGGGCACATGAGAGCTGTTCAAGGATTTGAAGGACAATTACATGGAAGAGTGATGAGATTTGTTCTGCTAGGCCCCAGATGGAAAAACTAGGACTAATAGTTGGAGTTGCAGAGAAACATATTTGGGTTCTATTGAAGGAAGAATTTTCTTTCCTTTAGAAAGAGCTGTCCAAAAATGGGAGGTTGGAGGTAGTGAATTTGCCATCATTACAAGTGTTTAAGCAGAGCCTAGGTGATCATTTGTTGGGAAAGTTGTAGATGGGATTTATGCATCCAGTAGAGGCTGAACTAGATGGCCTCTAGAGTTCTTCACAATTTTAAGATTCCATAATTTGATGATTATAAGTCATTGACTTTACTTTTAACTGGGACTTTAGTATATAGTCTCCTATGGCTTACTGATTTGTTCTCTTAAAAAAGTCAGATAGTGAAGAAAAAAAGTCAGATGACAGTTTACACTATTAAGATTAGAAGCTTTGATGGTATGAATTGAATAGAAGAATACTGATATAGGACACTGATTTGGCTGTTTCTCAAAAGCTCAGGACATAGGTTTTAGTGAGAAAGAGAGAAGAGATGTCCCTTGGGATTTAAACAACTTTTATTGGTGCTTTCCAGTTGCATCTGTCTCTTCTCACCCCAATGAGGATTTTCTTGGCAAACATGTTGGAGCAGCTGGCCATCTTCTTCTCTAGCTCATTTCATAGATGAAGAAAACGAGGTAAACAGAGTTAAATGACTTCCTTAGGGTCATACATCTAGCGAGTGTCAGAAGCTGGATTTGAAAACAGGTCTTTCTGACTCTAGTCCCAGTGTTTAATTTTTACACTGAGCCATTTAGTCTTTTAAAAAAATAGGCAGCACCCTAAGCAGACTCTCATGGGAGTGTCCAGATGAATGCCTGGATGTATGAATGGGGAAGCAGGCTTAGCAAGTCCAAAGCAGACCTTGTGAAAGAAGGCAGATGGAGAGGTGGATCCTCCTACTTAGGTCTTTCTCCTTCCTGAAAGGGTAACAGATGGCACCTCGACTATGGACAGTGTCCGACAGCCAAATTAGAGTAAGTTGGGGCAAGCAGTGGGCTGAAAGTAGACTCTGGTTGCCTTGGGACCACTGGGCAATGACATCATTCCCCAGGCCTAGAATAGCTATAGGCAGAAGAGGGATACAACATTCTGGGAACTATCTTTATGTTTTGCAGAAGAAATGGGGAGAGCCAGAGAGAGCCAAAGTGAAATTGAGAAGCGGTAGGGAGGCTCTGATGGCTCACTTTACTGGAGTGACAGCTGGCAGGCAGCTGTAGAGAGATATTGCGTGTGTGTTAACAGCTACAGCGACTGGGTGTTTATTGAATTGCTGTGGATTTTCTAAAAGCAAAGCAAGCATACTAAATTGCTGCAAATTACCAAGGGCTTTCCTAATGCTCAATAAAAGAACTGTGAACATTTAAGGACACAAGCTCGGCAAACCACTCTGATGGTGGTTGGAGGGAAGCTCTTGCTCTCAGAATAAGCACACTGTCTTTTCAGTAAAAATAAGTGGAGTTAATAGAATGATAAACTTACCAGAAGCTGGGCATTTAGAATTCAGGATGGTTTCTTCCTTCCTTCCTTCCTTCCTTCCTTCCTTCCTTCCTTCCTTCCTTCCTTCCTTCCTTCCTTCCTTCCTTCCTTCCTTTCTTCCTTCCTTCCTTCCTTCCTTCCTTCCTTCCTTCCTTCCTTCCTTCCTTCCTTCCTTCCTTTCTTCCTTCCTTCCTTCCTTCCTTCCTTCCTTCCTTCCTTCCTTCCTTCCTTCCTTCCTTCCTTCCTTCCTTCTCTACCTCCTTCCCTCCTTCTTTCCTTCCTTCCTTCCTTCCTTCCTTCCTTCCTTCCTTCCTTCCTTCCTTCCTTCCTTCCTTCCTTCCTTCCTTCCTTCCTTCCTTCCTTCCTTCCTTCCTTCCTTCCTTCCTTCCTTCCTTCCTTCCTTCTCTACCTCCTTCCCTCCTTCTTTCCTTCCTTCCTTCCTTCCTCTCTCCTTCTCTCCTCCCTTCCTCCCTTCCTCCCTTCCTCTCCCTTTCTTCATCTTCCACATCCTCCCCCCCTTTTTTTTTTTAAAGTTTCTTCTCATGTTCTTTTCAAACTTGTCTCTTATTGAAAAACTTTTCTGGCCCATTTTTCAGATCTATGCTTTGGAGACTCCTATGGAGACTTTCCTATCCCAGGATAGTGGGTATAAATGAGGTATTGAATCTTCAGACTATTTGGCACTCTAAAATGGATAGAATGCTACATAGACTTGGTGTCCGGCCAACCTGAAATCTTCACTATTTTCAGGACAACCTCGGTGTCCTGACCTAGTAGGTCAGGCAAGCACAATTGAGATGTAAGTGGACCAATGGTCTTTGGGATCCCCGGATGTGCTTAGGAGTTGAGTACTTAGGGATTTCCTTCATGGGTGGCACTTCACCCATGGCAGAAACCCAGATCCCGATCTGAAGTCTCGGTCAAGTTCAGGATGTAACCTTCATTGTAGATTGGCTTGTGTCTGTGACCTCATTGACCCTATTTAAGCTCTGGACAGGAAGAGCACTTCTCTCTCTCTCTCTCTCTCTCTCTCTCTCTCTCTCTCTCTCTCTCTCTCTCTCTCTCTCTCTCTCTCTCTCTCTCTCACACACACACACACACACACACACACACACACACACACACACACACACACACCCCCCCAACTGGAGCTTGGACTGGGAGGGCACTACCCCAAGATAGGTGCAGGAGGTCATAGAGTACATGTGATCAATGTGAATAAAGTCTAAACTTGTTCATCTAAACTCTCAGGTGCTTTGTTATGCATACAAAGTGCTTCCCTATGAGACAGCAGCCAGAGGATTCTGAGGACCTCAAAACAGAAGTAAAGTTGATATTATATTTACCATTTTCTTGCTGATAGGCCTGGGAATAAGGACTAATTGGCATTACTTAGGCAAGAATAGGCCTAACACCTACCTCCAACATTTATTAGCTGTGTGGCCATAGGCATACTCTCTGAATCTCTTTCCCTATTTTCACAATGCAGATAATTTTTAATACTGATGTGGGGCTTAAATGAGATAACATATATGTAAATTGCTTTGCAAATTTTAATTTTTAAAATAAATTCTGTTACCGTTTGTTTTTTGTATCACCTACATTTCCCATGAGATTCTCACTATTCTCCCTTATAGCCACCTCTTATAACAATGTAAAAAAAAAGGGTGAAAGCAGTTCAACAAAACTAGCAGTATTGAAAGTTTTAAAGCACTAAATGTCATTTGCTATTATTATGCTCCAGTTACTATAGAACCTCATTAAAATGGATATAAATTAGTGAATTTATACTCATTTTAATGAGTTCTATAGCATTCTTCCACTCTATCTTTTCTTTCAACCTTTCCTCCCCTCCCAATAACCTAGAATTAATCTATCAGGTGAGAGGAAACATCAATATTCTGAAAGATAGTGATGTGAGTTTGGGGGAATAAGACACCTTTTCTATTTGATATTCTCATTCTCTTTTGGCCTATGGTCTTTTTTAAAGGCTCAAATTAATTTCTTTTTAGCCTTAGGGCTCATTTTTCTGGCTGGATGAGGTAATAGTCTCTGGATGAAAATTAACATCTTTCTCTTGAATATTTTATTTTTTCCCCTTGAATCCTAGACTTATGTTGAAAGGTGGCAGACAGAGACCTGGGATTATGTGAATTAAATCACACCCTAGTTTAAAAAAATCAAAGGAAAAACTGCATTTTGGGTTATATCAGTTCAAAGCATCAAAAATATTATTAGAAACATCTGAAGGACACAGCAGGTGATTTGGTTTGCATTTCTTAACCTGTATCATTTGATGCTTATTTCTATATTAAAGAAGTGAGAAATTTCAGTTCCCTTTGGCAACACCCCTCTATCTGTTTTTGGTAGTTGCAGATGAAGATTCAGGGATTGAATATCCTTGTCTAAAGTCAGATTATAACGATTGGGGAACTGCCATTTTACCTAAGGGAATGATCTTCCTGGATAACCTTCCATTTCAAACTCCAAATATTCACATACAATGTAAAGGTTGCTATTTTGGTGTCTCCTCTTGGAATTGGACATAGACAACCTTCAGATATTATAAATTAGGAAATAGTGTCTCAGCTGGGGTTTGTTAATTTAGGGTACATGAACTTATTTTCTTAAATATTTTGAAAAAACCTCCATTGTGTTAGTGATTCAGAAGGGATTCCATTGGCTATTAAAGGAGTCTTATTACATCAGAAAGAAGAAAACTGGGCAAAAATAGATATCAACTGAAGGAAGTGATCAAGTAGTGATGTAATAAGGACTACCTAGCAAAGATTTAGGACACAATTGGTATGGGAAATGTATCCAGAGAGGTCTCCGGTGCCTTTTGCCAGCTCATGAAGCACTATCTGGACCATGATCCCAGATGCGTGGACAAGAACTAGGGGTGAGACAAATAGGAGAAGACAACCAGTAATGGGATAGTAACAACAGATGTTTTCCCTCAAGAACAATTACTGAGCAGTAATCACAGGCGGAGGCAGACTCCTGTTGCAAGCAGATGGACTTTATTAGCAGACTTACAAATTGGTACCGGGAGACCGATAGGGATGGGGACTGGACCTATGAATTCATTGGGATAGAGAACTTTCAGGTGAGGAAACTTTTCACTGAGGCAGGTAGGCAACCTTCCCTTTCACTATAGTTGCTTAGTCATTGGATGGGGGAGTGAGGGTGGTTAAAGGGCTTGCTTGTCTAAGATCACATAGCTGATGTGTCTCAGAAGCAGGGCTTGGATCCATGTTTTCCTGACGACTCTTGAAACCAACATTTTATCCCATATGCCATGTTTTTTTTAGGATATAATCAGTCCTGAGATTGTGCAGGACTGGGTTACCTTTTAGTGGACAAAATAGCCTCATTTTCCGCTTAGGCAATGAAGAGCCTCCTATGAACTGCTGACTTCAAGGGGAAAAGGGTAGCACAAAACAGCAGCCCTCTAAGAAGGAGGAATATAGACTAGGGTGACTGGCCCTTTAATCAGATGCAGCCAGGCAGAAATATCCTCTTCCCAGGGGAGGAAGGAAGCAGGAAAGGAAGAAAGGAAATAGAAGGAAGATGCTGGGGGGAACTGCATGCAAGAAAACTCATTCATACTCTTCTCTAAATTCCTGGCACTTGTGTATATCTCAACACTCGATAAATATTTATTGAAGAAATTAAATTTTTTTTAACAGCTGTAGTTGTTTGTGTCTATGTTTGTTTGTGTCTGAGCTTCCTCATTGGGAAAATCTGCTGGCCTGAGAATTAGAAAAAGGTATGGATTCTTGTCCAACTTAGCTTTGTGACTTTGAGTTTAGGATTGGAGGATTCAGAGCCGGAAGGTCATTAGAGGTCACTTGTCCACCTCTTTATTTCATGGATATGGAAAATGAGAGAAAAATGAATTGTACACATCATGCAGGTTGTAAGTAACAGAATCAGGATTTGGATCAAAGTCCAAATCCATTCTAAGTTAATCTTTACCTCTTTGGGACTTAGCTTCCACATGAAAAAGCTAGTCTTCATCAGTGGTCTCCAAACTTTTGATCATGTATCTAACGTGATATAATATGAATATATTTACTTATTTATAAATGATGTACAATTCCTATTATATTGATCATTATGAACTCATAGAAACATAACAATTTACAAAAAAATAAGATAAAGATGAAATAATATTTTTTTCCTTAGAACTAACTGGGAGCCATTGAAGTCTGATCAGGGAAGTGACATGGTCAGAACTGAACTTTAGGAAAATCGCCTTGTGTGGAAGAAGGATTGGGGCTGGTAGAGACTTGACACAGAGGGACTGTTTAAGAGGCTAATACAGTAGTCCAGGTCTGAGAAGATGAGGGACTGAAAGATGGTGGTAGCTGTGTGAGTAGAGAAAAGAGGACAGGTGGGAGGAATGCAGAAATAGAAACACAAGATTTGGCATCTGATTGGATATGTGGGTGTAAAAGAGAAGAATAGTCAAAGCTGTGAACTTGAATAATTAGGAGGATGCTGGTATCCCCATCATAATAAGGAAGTCTAGAAGAGGCTAGACCCGATTTGTGCAAACCAACCATCTGACTTCCCCAAAGTTACTCGGTACAATAATGGAACGTAAGGGGCATATTGTAGAAACATTCCTATGTTAAGGAAGTGCTGGAGTCTCTAAACCCTGTTATCTTTTTAGAAGGTGTGAAAAGTTTATTTGATTGAGTTAGAAGGAGAATTTGACATTGACAAGAGCTTGAGTGATTTGTCCAAGTTCACACAACTAGGAAGTTTTGGAGTTAGAATTTAAATCCAATTCTTCTTCACTTCCAGTCTTGCACTCTGTTTACTCTATCATGTTTCAATTTCAATCTGTCCTGGCCAAAATGAAAAAGGGAGTGTTGATGTAGTTACTGATTACTGAGAGCCATCTTTCTGGAGAATCTCCCATAACTAGAAGACTATAGGGGGGAATAGGATGAAGGTATCCTGGAAGGAAAGGAGCAGAATTTTCCCAATAGCAGATGCTACCTTTCGTTCTACTCCTTTAGGTTTTTAGTAGTTGTGAGGTTATAAATATCCTGAAGAGGTGCCTACTTGGTTCAGAAAAGGGGAGGTGATAGGGTGTACAGTGGAGTTAAGGTATCTAGATCAGAGATAATAGTAGGTGATATTGAACTGGAGACATGTCACAATTAGCTATTGCAGAGCAGGTGGGATGGGCACACTATTTTCACTTTACTAATTAGTTGATCACATATCCTTTGGGGTCAGTTACAATATCTATTTTTTGAGCACACTATTGTCAATGATTTCTGTATTCCAGCAGCTCGTGAGCAGTACAAAATGAAGTAGGATTACCATTTTACAAAAAGGGAAACTGATTTGCCCAGGGTTTCAGAGTTTCAATGGAAAGATTCAGGGTGTTATAGGTAGCATGGAGAAAAGTACATTGGATTTGGAGTGAGACAATATGGGTTCCAATCAAGTTTAAATTTACTTCCTGCCTATATAATTTTAGAGAATTCACTTCACTCTTTTTAGGATTTAGTTTCCTCATTCATGAAATGAAGGGGTTGGGTTAAATTATTTCTAACTCCTACGATTCAATGACTAAGATCTAAGCTGTGCTTAACTCCCTCAAGAAAAGATATGGAAAATTGTGAGACAAACTTCTCTATAGCTTTTGGGATGCTTTAGGTGAGAAAGGAGTCTCTCTCCCCAAGGAGAGAAGCCCCCTCCCCCTCACTCTAAATCCTAGACCTTGGGCCTTTGGATAAGTTTTTTGTTGAACAATTCTGTTTTCTAATTTAGGTCCTGAAAGACTGTTAAAAATCCAGCAAACACTGATATCTTCTAAGTAGAGCACAAGTCCCAGGTGTTGCAATTGTTGAGTAAACTTTGTTCCTGTCCACAAGGGACCTTTAAATCTAGTAGGTGGAGAAGAAACCAACAGAGACCACTCAACTACACTAGATAAGAATAGTAGGTGCAAAGTTGAAAGTATTATGTGAAGTTTGTGGGAGGAAAGTCATAACTTTGAGAAATGGCTTCATGGAGAATCCATCTTGGGAAGTTCAAGTAGGACTTTAAAGGATGGCAGGCAAAGAATAAGGGCATCTCATACTCAGGGAAACTTGTAAGCAAAAGCATGGAGATCTGAGAGTGTTGGGGGTTTCACAGTATGGATAAGTGTTAGAATTGTCCATTTTGACTAAAGGTAAGAGTGAGAGTATTATAATTTAAGAATGGGAAGATAGGATGACCCCCAGATTGTGGAGGGCCTTGAAAGCTAGGAAGAGGAATTTGCGTACAAAGGGTAATAAAGAGAAGTTGAGTTTAACCCAGGTCTTTTAGCTAGAAAGCTAAAGCTGTTTATCTATAGGTTTAATGTTTTTTTCCTGGCCTAGATGAAGACAATTGTTGATTGTTACAGAAAATTGCTTTCCCCCCAAGGTTATAGTTCTTCTTGCTCCTTTTAGCTGGCTCATAGTTAGGAAACCAACCTTCCTCATTGAGTTGTATGGACCAATGGCATTGTGCACTGTCTCAGAATCACTGTACCCTTACACTCAATTACAGCTCTCCTGAGCTTTCCTGATAGAGTCCCTCCCGCAACTGCCACTTCTCATATCCCTTCAACTTCTTCCCAACTCAACAGTCAGTCCCAGCCTGTCTGATCCACTTATTCTCTCTTTATCCCCTTCTGTACAATTAGACTTCTGGTCTCTGATCCTGGAAAGCATTTGTAGTCAAGCAGAAAACAAGGGACCCTCAACAAGGCCTACTCATAACTTCAGGAAGTGAATCAACACATTTGCATTTTGAATTTCTTTTCTTTGTCTTAAGAAACAAAATTAAAACAAAAAAAAACAAAATCCTCACATCATTCTCTTTCCTTCTTCCTTAATTCCAATATCAAATTGCCAAGTCCTTTCCATCTTATGTCTTCCCTTTTCTCCACTAACACAGTCTTAACTCTAATGAAGACCTTTATTTTCTCTTGGTCCTCATATAGAATATTCATCTCTTCTTTTCATGTCTTTGTCCTGGCTGTCCTTAATAGCTGGGAGGACTTGGTTCGCTCTCCCCTGACTTTCAGTCTAGTTGATTTAATGAAAGTAAGGAGCATATTGTAGAGTTACCAGGGATTCCCATGTTAATGAGATACAGGTCTCTAAGCCTTGTTATTTTACCTGAGATAGAAGGGGAACTTGGTCTTGACTAGATGAAAAATTTAGACAAAATTGGCTATGCCCTTGGAGGCCTTTAAAAAAGCTAAACCTGCCAGGCCCTGGAAGCATTTAAGGCAATTCTGACAGGGAAATCCTTGTATCTCTAGTAGAAGGCATTCTCCTCTCTTCCTATTACTTGTGTCTTGCTGTGGAACTACTCAGTCAAAAGTGGGGAGACAGACATAGATAATCAAGGGAGGAAGCAGCTTTGGGGAGCATGGCTTCTGGTAGCAAAAAAGAGAGCTGATTATGCCGTCCAAAGTCAAGCCAGGGAGCCTACTAAAATGAACTACTCAGAGAAGGCCCTGAGCTCAGGAAAGAGAAACATGAGTTTATCAGAAAAAAGAGAAAAGATGTGGAAATCTCAAAGTTTTAGAGATATGAGTTACTTTGGCTACATGCAGTCTCTATAAATATGCTTCCTTACCACCATATTCTAGGTTTATCCCCACTTTTCTCATGAGTTCTGAGTTAACCCATTGATTTATTATTGTTGCTATTTTATAGTTCAATGTACTTAGTTTCAAAAATGATTTATATTGCATTAATTGTGCCTAGTGGCTGATTTTTTTTAAAGGTAAACTCATTTACCTTTGAGGGCTCAAGAATTACATGTAGATCCACAGTGTGCTCTTTGAACTCTCACTAGTTGTCACCCTTCTAGGGACTCAACATGAAATGCCAAGTTAGAGGTTACCCCAGAGGGAAGGTTATACCCAGAAGGTCCTCTCTCTTCTGTTTTGCCTCTTGGAATCCCTGGTTTTCTTTAAGATTCAGCTCAAGTACCACCTTAGCTTTTCTCTATTCTCCTACAAAAGCCAGCAACTTTTCTCTCTAATTACCTTGAATGTATATGTATGTTTTATTTCCCCCAGCTATATTGTAAGCTACTTAAGGTGAGCGATTATTTTATTTTTGTCTATGTATGCACAGTTCCTGGAACATGCATGCTTAAGAAATTCTTGTTGATGAATTGACTTGGAGTATTACAGTAGCCATCTAATTTGTCTTTCTGTCTCCATTGTCTTTTTCCTCCTCTAATCTATCCTCCACTTAACTATTCCATTGATTCTTCTATAACACCCATCTGATCATGTCACCCTTCTACCCCCCAAATTACCAATGGCTTCCTATTGCCTCTACAGATAAAATATAAAGCTGCCAACCTCCTATTTAAAGCCCTCTCCAATCTGGCACCCTCTCATTCCTCTATTCTTATTTCAGATTATTTCTTTTTTGCCTCTCCAACCTAGTCAAATTAGAGATTACCTATTTCTTATGCAAAAATTCCATTTCTTGTCTTAAGGCCTTTGTACAAGAGCTGCCACATGTCTGGAATGCATTTCTCCTTCATCACTGCCTTGTAAATTAAGAATTCTTAGCTTCATTCAAAATACACTTTAGTTGCAATTTCCTACATGAAGGCTTTCCTGATTTCTACCTTTTCCTATAGTTAGTATTCTCTCCCTTTTGAAATTACTTTGAATTTGACATTTCTTTGCATTTACTTGGGTTCCTGCATGCTATTGCCTTCTTGCCCCATCCTTTTAATGGAAGTTTTCTGAGGACAGAGTATTTTGTTTTTGCCAAACTGATGCAGGGCTAGAAACTGAGGATAGATATTAAATACATGCTTGTTAGATAGAGTTAAATCCTTTCCCCCTCCTCTCCTTTTTGTTAGTTGCTCTATTATAACTTTGTTTCATTTAATTCTTTAGCAGGGGGTAGTGTATGGGATGTTCAGGGAGGACTAGCATTTCTGGTGTGAAGGCTTGTTGAATCTTTTCAGGATTCAGCAAGATTTCAGGAATCTTTTCATCTATCTTTGATGTTCACTTTCACCCAACTCTCACCTGGGGTTCCAAGAAGTTATAGCAGGGACAGCAGCTACACTCTGAGAGGTCCATCTCAGCAGATGGGTTAAACCAGGTTGAGTGTAACCAGTAGGTCTCAAAGCCCTCAATAAATTAGGATGTCTACATTAACCAAATGAAGGCTTCCTGGTGGAATGGACAGATGAGAACAATTGTTCCAAAGTCCCGAAGACTGCAAGTCCTGTGAAGCATTTAGAGTTTGATCAGGCAATATATATATATATATATATATATATATATATGTATATATACACACACATATATATATACACACATATATATACATATATATATATACACACATATATATACACACACATATATATATACACATATATAATACATCTGGACCATTGCTAGTCTTCCTGACTTTTGTCTTGCCACTGCACTCTGATGACTTTGGGAGGAAGAGTGATAGTGCTGACTTTTTACAACTCTACTATTAAAGCCAATTCATGCTTGAGTCAAGACATCAACTCTTGATATCATTGGTTCTCTTAGAAATTAAGGATAAACAATATTGTCACAATTCTTTATAGAACTTCTTCCAGCTCCCATTCTTCAGACATCTTTGAGACTTTCAATATGCTCATACTATATGCCTCCACATTAAGTGAATACTTTTTGAGTTCTTACTAGAAGAAAGCTGTTTCTCTTATCTCAACATCTCATTCCAGAAGTTTTCTATGACTTACTGGAAAGAGAAATATGAGAGAGGTTATCACTATACCAAACCACCCTTCTTTCTATCATTTGTCCATTGACTAATTCTCTTGTGACTAAGTGTGCTGATGTAAATGTGGGTCAAAGGGGCCCCTATTCCAATCCCCTCACCTATTTTAGTTGTTGGGTTGATTTCTTTATGTTTGGGTCTCTGTAACCCCATTTGAAGTTTTCTTGGCAAAGACCCTAGAGTAGTTTGCAATTTCCTTCTCCAATTCAATTTACAAACTTTATAGGAGGAAACTGAGGCAATCATGGTTAAGGGTTGCATAGCTAGGAAGCTAAATTTTAATTCAGGAAGATGAGTCTGATATTATATTTACTGTACTGCCTACCTGCTCACATCTATTTCAGTAATCTCTCCTTATAATGAATGACTCTTTTCCTTAGCATCAATGGAAAACATATTTTATAATTATGATACACATAATAGAGGATGTTCCAAAACTCTTAATGAACTTTAATCCAATTCTTTTTCTTCTTTAAACTTGGAGTTCCTTTTCATCCACCCCATTTAAAGGTGATGAAATCATTTCTCAGAGGAAGAGCCAACCCAAACCCACTACAATTTTACACCAACAGACTGTATAGAGTGTTCCAAAAGTCTGATTGAAGTTTCAAATGAGTATATATTTAAACAATTAAAGTGCAGTACACATGCATCAAGCCCCTTCCAGGAAACTGTAGCAAAATATGTGATCAAGCGTATATAGGAAAGGAGTCCAGTTAACCCCAGGAAACACTGTGCCATGTTTTGTTGGCCATAAATGGTAGACTAAGGAACTCTCAAGATAAAGTTCCCATGCATTGTAGTTCATCAATCATATACTCTTTAGATGTATTTCATTTTACTCTTGTTTCCTTGTTCCTCAAGCAACAAGTATTTATTGAACATTTACTATGTGCTAGGTAGTAGGAATACTGTACAAAGCACAAAACTAAATAATCCTAAATAATACTCAAGGAGCTTACATCATATCGGGCAAACAATAAATAAAGATATTGTAAATAGGAAAATATATTTTGGAAGGGAGCAGGAAGAACTAATAACTGGGAAATCTCAAATGGTGATGTTGAGTGAGTTTGAAAGGCAAGTAGTAGCATTATATGCAAAAAGAAAACTGGAAAGTGGAATATCTTATGCAATAGGAGCAGCAGTCTTCTTGTGTCCTTTCCTTAAAAGACTATAAGCTGTTCTTGGGACTCTCTTAGCTCCTTTCTCTTGTTATGCCACAGTTCTCTTTTATTGTCCTGACTCAGTTTCCCTAATTACCCTGACCCAGTCCTGACTCAGTTTCTCTGCTTCAGTTTATAATTATCAGCTTAAAGCTCAGTCCTGCAAAACCTCCTCTCCCTCTTTAGCAGAATATTTGATAAGGATAAAAGATCTTATGTTTTAGAATATCAGAATGCCTCTCCCCATCCCAAGCTATTGGAATGTCAGATACCATCTTATCAAGATGCCTCTCCCCATCAACGGGGTTCCTCCCCCCCCATTGGCTCATCCCATCTCCCATGCCTCCCCTTACCCTGTCAGAACAGGATTGTCAGAGTCCTGTTTCCACTCTCAGCACTCTGACTCCTCCCCTGCCTCAATCAATGGCTAAGTCTGAGCCATGTGTATATAAGTCATTGAGAACTCACATTTTTGGCTGGATTCTTGGAGATGATAGTCTCATTCAGCCCTGGGACCAAACCATGGATCCATTTGGTTCCAGTAAATTTCTCCCTTTAAATAAATTATTAAATACTCTCTAATCTCTATCTTGCCTCAGTTTCTCCGGCATTACACTCTTTTGACACAGTTTCCATGTCATCTAAGGTCATAAAATTTCCACCTATGCACAGTCAGAATCCATCTAGCTTTGCAGATATATGAAGAACATGAAAGACAGCACACCTTGCCTTGTTGAATACTTGTCTGTATAGAGATAGGAGGACATCTTCAGAGATAGGGTACCTCTATGGGAGGCAAGGACCACTGCATCCCTTAAGGGTATCCTCACTATATTTGGGCTAAGTGGCTTATGAGTGTCTCCTCAAGCCACTAATGTAGTGGCAGCATCCAGCCTACCCCAACATGATGAGAAATAGCAAATTGCTTAGTTTGATTGAAACCTAGAGAGTACAAAGAGGACTATTTAATAAGTCTGGGAGAAAGTAGTTTGGTGCCATATTTTAAAGGGTTTTAAATTTCGGTGTGGAGTTTATATTTTATCTTTATGGCAATAAGGAACTTTTTGAGCTGGGAGTGTTATGGTCAAGTCTGTGCTTTAGGAATATCACATTGGAAGCAGAAAATAAGTTGAAGGTGGGAGATAGTATCTCCCTTGAGGAGGCAGCTCCCTTTTGGCAAGGAACTATGTTGTTATTGTTATTTTAGTTGAATACAACTTTCTGTGACCTCATTTTGAGATTTTCTTGTCAAAGATACTGGAGTCATTTGCCAATTTCTTCTACAGCTCATTTTATAGATGAAGAAACTGAGGCAAATGGGTTAAATGAGTTGCCTATGGTCACACTGCTAGTCACACAGTCTGAGGCTGGATTTTTAACTTACAAAGATGTGTCTTCCTGATTCCAAATCCAGTTGTTAGACTATTGCAAATAGTACGTGAGAGATGTGATGAGGATTTTGAAAAGGGTGGTAGGTATGTGAATGGAGGAAAAAGGGAATGTATCTGTGGATGAAGAATTTTTAAGACTTGAAAATTGATTGGATATGAGACAGACACTAAGAGTGAGGATAATTCTAAAGGAGCAGACACAAAAGAATATTGCTGTTCTTGACAGTATTAGGGCAAATGGTAATGCGATGTAGGTTTTTTGAGGAAAAAAGATGAATTCTATGTTGGACATGTTGAGATGCTTATCACTTGAAACTGTTTAGTAGGCATCTGGTGATGGGGGACTAGAGCTTAGGAGAGAGAGAATAAGGCTAGAGATAAATAGCATAGATTTGCTAATCATCTGCATAGAGAAAATAATCAGACCTATGGGAGCTAATGAGATAATAGTGAGAAAGGGTTTTAACAAAAGAAGAATGCTCGGGACAGTACTTAGGGACATAACCTCATTTGATGATGGGACATGAATGTTGATCTATTCAAGGTGACTGAAAAGGAATAGCTAAACAGGTAGAAGACAATCCATAAAGAACAGTCTTGAAAAAAACAAAAACAACTCAGAGAGTATCCAGATGGTGAGGGTGGTCATTGGAAATTAAGAGATCATTAGTTTCTTTGGAGAAAGCATTTCCAGTTGACAAATTATCAAGGAATGAAAAGTGAGTGAGAGCATGGAAAGCAATGCATCAAGACAGTTCTCCCTCCCCTCCCAGGGTTTGAGGGACTCTCAAAGAAAGGAAAGATATCAAACAGAAACTCAAGGGATGGTAGATTTTGGTATTCACACTGAAGAATGGGGGAGACATGAGAATGTTTATAAGCAATAAGGAAAGAGCCAGCAGTTAAAGAGAGTCTTATTTAAGATCAACTACTATCTTTGAAAAACTAAGGAAATAGGAAAAAAAGGAAATGTCCATGTTAAGACCAGTAGAATCTTGAAGCAGACATCCAATTAGGAATCCCAGTTAGGGGGTACATATTAGTGTTAGTAGGAAAGATATAGGAGGTGCCATTATCTTAGAGCTTCAGCGAGAAAATCTCCTTAAGTATAAAGTTGGGTCTGAGACATAGTTGGGGGCTGTCCACTTCCTATCTGATATAATTTCCATCTTGATCTCTCTACAATCCTGCCAGAGAGATCAATTAGCAAAGCAGATAAAATGAATATTCTTTACTACTAGTTCACCAAGAATTGCTACTTGTACTTTTGTTGTTCATTTGTTTCAATCAAGTCTAACTCTTTGTGCCCCCCGTTGAGGTTTTCTTGGCAAAGATATTGGAATGGTTTGTCATTTCCTGTTCCATCTTATTTTACAGATGAGGAAACTGAGGCAAACAGTTTTGGGCAAATGATTTGCCCAAGGTCACATAGCTAGCAAGTATCTGAGGCCATATTTGAATTTAGGAAGATGAATCTTTCTTGACTTCAGGCTAGTACTTTAACTGCATCATCTGAGTTCTCATATATGTCTTAGATTTGAAAAATCTCTCACGCCAACAACTGTCATACCAGGTATATCATATCTTGCAATTAATGTTAGATTCTTCAGTCTTTTATAGATTTTGCTGTTTTAAAAATTGAATTTAATCTAGAAATTCCTTATAGCTGTCTCAAAAATCATTCCTTTTCCTAGTGGAAGAATATGAGAAGGAAGGAAGCAAAGGAGAGGTATGATTTAAGGAGTTTAGGTTTTCTGAATACCATAGACAAAACCTCTGAAGTACATATAATAAAATGGAAAAGTATGTCTTGAAAGAGATGGTTAGAGAATGAACTACATTTTTTGCCTTATTTGGAAGAAAATGAAAGTTCAACCTTTCTGGATGACAATACTGTAAGGATTGATTTCATTATTATAGGGAGATAGTTCTTTCTTGAGGCAGAATGTTTGGGAGTTTCTGAAGGAAAGTAAGAGGGAGAGAAAGGGACAGGGAGGGAGAGGGAGGGAGAGAAAAGGAGGAGAGGGAGGGAAGAAGGAGGGAGAGGGAGGGAAGAAGGAGGAAGGGTGTGTGTGTGTGTGTGTGTGTGTGTGTGTGTGTGTGTGTGTGTGTGACAGAGAGAGAGAGAGAGTGTGTGTGTGGGTGTGTGTATTAGACTACTAAGCAAAATGAAGGTCTACAGAGCTGTTGTGCTGACCTCATCATTTTTTGCCTGTGAAGCCTGGACATTCTACCAGTGCCATGTCAGGAAACTGAGTCACTTTCATTTGAATTATTTTAGGAAGATTCTAAAGATCACTTGGCAGGATAAGGTATCAGATGCTGAGGTCCTTTCTCCAACTAAACTGCTAAGCATTCCAACTCTAGTGCAGAGAGCATAACTCCCTTGGGCTGGCCACATTGTGCAAATGCCAAAGGTAAGCTTGCCAAAAGGACTATTTAATAGAGAACTCACATAGGACAAGTGCTCACAAAGTGGTCAGAAAAAGCAATACAAGGACATTCTTAAGGTCTCTCTTAAGAACTTTAGAATTGATTATTTGACATGGGAGACCCTGACACAGGACTGCCCAGCATGGTGTGCCCTCATCAGAGAAGGTGGCTGTGTGTTCTTTAAGCAATATTGAATTGAATTAGCTCAGAAGATTTTGCAAGATGCACAAAGTTAGAGAAGTCACCCCAAATGTTCATAAGGACCATCTGTGTCTGACTCATGGCTACTCATTTGGAGCTCATATTGATTGACCAGCCACAGTCAGACACATTGTACCTCAATCTTAACATAGTGAAATCATTTTGGTCCTTTTTGAGAACAAAGGACAACCACCAAGGCCCTATTTACTTCACAGATTTCACTGACCAACAAAAATTTTTTCAACTATGACAAACCCAAAGATCCCAAATTTTGGGATAAGAATTCATTATTTGACAAAAACTGCTGGGAAAACTGGAAATTAGTATGGCAGAAACTAGGCATGGACCCACATTTAACACCACATACTAAGATTAGATCAAAATGGGTCCAAGATTTAGGCATAAAGAACGAAATCATAAATAAATTGGAGGAACATGGGATGGTTTACCTCTCAGACTTGTGGAGGAGGAAGGAGTTTGTGTCCAAGGGAGAACTAGAGACCATTATTGATCACAAAATAGAACATTTTGATTACACCAAATTAAAAAGTTTCTGCACAAACAAAACTAATGCAAACAAGATTAGAAGGGAAGTAACAAATTGGGGAAAAAATTTTTACAGTTAAAGGTTCTGATAAAGGCCTCATCTCCAAAATATACAGAGAATTGACTTTAATTTATAAGAAATCAAGCCATTCTCCAATTGATAAATGGTCAAAGGTTATGAACAGACAATTTTCAGATGATGAAATTAAAACTATTTCCGCTCATATGAAAGTGTTCCAAATCACTATTGATCAGAGAAATGCAAATTAAGACAACTCTGAGGTATCATTACACACCTGTCAGATTGGCTAAGATGACAGGAACAAATAACGATGAATGTTAGAGGGGCTGTGGGAAAACTGGGACACTGATGCATTGTTGGTGGAGTTGTGAAAGAATCCAACCATTCTGGAGAGTAATCTGGAATTATGCCCAAAAAGTTATCAAAATGTGCATACCCTTTGACCCAGCCATACTACTACTGGGCTTATACCCCAAGGAACTACTAAAGAAGGGAAAGGGACCTGTATGTGCCAAAATGTTTGTGGCAGCCCTTTTCATAGTGGCTAGAAGCTGGAAGATGAATGGATGTCCATCAATTGGAGAATGGTTGGGTAAACTATGGTATATGAATGTTATGGAATATTATTGTTCTATAAGAAATGACCAACAGGATGAATACAGAGAGGCTTGGAGAGACTTATATCAACTGAGGTTAAGTGAAACGAGCAGAACCAGAAGATCATTATACACTTCAACAATGATACTGTATGAGGATGTATGCTGATGGAAGTGGATTTCTTCAACATAGAGAAGAGCTAATCCAATTCCAATTGATTAATGATGGACAGAACCAGCTACATCCAGAAAAGGAACACTGGGAAATGAGTGTAAACTGTTATTTTTACCTTATGAATCCAATTCTTCCTGTGCAACAAGAAATTTGGTTCTACACACATATATTGTATCTAGAATATACTATAATATATTTAACATATATAAGACTGCCTGCCATCTGGGGGAGGGGGTTGGGGGAGGAAGGGAAAAAAATCTGAATAGAAGTAAGTGCAAGGGATAATGTTGTAAAAAATTACCCATGCATATGTACTGTCAAAAAATGTTATAATTATAAAATAAAATTAAAATTAAAAAAAAATTTTTTTCAACTATGGGCCATCATTCTAACGAGGAATTAAATTTCATTAGCTTTGTCCTTAGATGACTAAATACTAAAAAAGTATTTTCGATGTGGGAAGTCTTACCAAAACTTTTACTGAGTTCTCCTCTCAGGGTCTCCTCTTTTCCTTGATGAAGAAGGAATCAAAGGGAGAATTAAGAGGGGGTTGGATTACATATGTATTATCAATCTGTGATGCTCTTTACTAAGCTTTGGTAATCTTAGCCCACATAAATTCATGTGCTTGAGCTTCCCAACAATAGCACAACTCTGCTAAAAAAATCTAGTTTTTTTGGATAGTACTTTTTATTCAAAATGGTCTGACTTCTATTATATAATATTTTTTCATACCCTTATGAAATAGAGATCAGGTATTACAATCCCCAGATTATATTGGAGAAACCAAGGCACAAGAAGACTGATTTGCTTTAGTGATTTAATTATCTCATCATCCAAGCCGGCCAGAGATTGAGTGGAAGCTGGTATGTTGAAGGAGTGGGAAATAGGAAATGGGGTTTACAGACAAGGGGAAAGATTCTTAAAATCTCATTAGCCTTTTAGATTTCCCGACAGGTGCCTGGAGTCTTTTTACCCTCATGGACATTTTCCACTTTGGTTTTCTTCTGGAATGTTATTTGCTGTTCCCTCATGAGTTAAGCCTCACTGGAGCTGTTCTACCAGTGACCCCTTTATGCTGGAAACCATGGTGTGTTCAACGCACTGTTTTCGTTCTTCCTTCACTCACTCTCTCTCTCTCTCTCTTTTTTCCTCTAGATGCAATGCATGCAAAAGGTCCTTTCATCTGAGGAGCTCCCCTCCAAGGCCCTCCCCTCAAACACACACACTTTCTTTATTCCTTTTTTTCTTCCCCCTTTGGGCAACTGGAATTGAGAAACAAGGTTAAAAGAACGAGAAATGTGCACACGCATCGACTCATAAAAAGGAACACAAAATGAAACAAATTAAATGCCACCCAGCAAGAGTAGGGAACCTGAAAGAACAGAGATGGAGGAGGAATAAAATGCAGATCAAAAAAAGCAAGAGAGAGCAAAGGAAAGTCCGACTGGCAGCCAAGGTTTCTGGGAATAGAGGCATAGCATGATGGTGAAATAATTGTGCCCCTCCTGATGAAGTCTTCCTCATCATCCTCCACTTGCCAAGCAAAGTCTGCTATCCTCTGTTAGCTCCCGCAATATTTTATCTTCTGGATGTAACCTTCATTCACTAGGGTGGAGAGGACTTGATTAATTAGCGGAGATCCCTTTCACACAGGCAGAAGCTCTGTAGAGATCACTGGTGCTATTTAAGGATGAAGATGTAAAATAATTTGTGCTATCTTTTCCTACATCTCCTGCCATTCACGGAATATGCATACATAAAGACAGACACAGAAACAAACATATATATATATGCATATATATATGCATTCAAATTTCTCTATTGACTTGTCTGAAAATCTAGTCCTTTGTCTTTTTTTCCCCCTTTGGGGGTAATTTCTGGGGGAAGAGGACCAGTCGATGAGAGGACATTTTCTGTGCTAGAAAACGGATTGTGATTACTGGTGATGGGAGATAGATTGTTTTAAGAGGGTGGGTTCTTACCAACCCTTGGCTCTTTTTGTATAAGCTAAGCAATTCTCCTAAACTATCAAATTGGACAGAAGGGCAGATGGGAAGGTGTGGAGTGAGAAGGATAGCATCCCTTTCCAATCCCTGCTATAATCATCCCTCAATCCAGATAAGTCTTAGAAAGCACCATTTGCTCTTTATTTCTGTTTCCCTCCACCCCCTTCTTTAATTGCTTTGCTCCCACGAATAGGTCTCTGGAGTTGAGGGTTTCCCCATTTTTCAGGACAAATGTAACTGTCTGGGGTTCGTGGCAGGGGGCCCCCTACATTCCTCAGCTCATTAAGAGAAAGTCTTGCCTTCGAGTGGCACAGGTAATGAAGCATCCGCGGGGTGCCTGCCGGCTCTAATAAGATGGAATGAACTGAGGAAGAGAATTAACCTGGTAGGATTAGTTCATTCTGTGGCAAGATGCCTGGAATCTCATCTTACAGCCCGTGCCAGGAATCTTAACACATTCCTTTCGCTGGATGAGCCTTGTGTGGGGAGGGAGAAATCCAGGGCAAAGCAGGGTAAAGGAAGCAGGGCTACAGAAGATGGGTGGTGTGGCAAAGGAGAAATAAGCCTCGGGTATTGGCTAGGAGAATCTTGGAGGTAGGTAGAGCTGAATTATAACTTCAGAGACTGAAAGAAATCTTCCTCCTTTTCCTATCCACCTCTTTTCTTTACTTCTTGCCCTGCCTGGGGAAGGGAAAACATATAGCCAATCCTTTCATGGCCCCACCACAATTTATTATACTAATGTTAGCAGCTACCAAATGTTCAAAGCTCTGGTTTGGAATTTCGATGCTAATTCTTAATCTCCATTCTCACAGGGGGAAGCAAATCCCCTAGGACTCAGAGCTGGAAGGAATCTTAAAGATCATTGATTTGATTCCATCTTATTTCATAAATTAAGAAACTGAGGCTCTGATGAAGTTATCTATTCAAGGTCACATAGGTTAATAGGAGCAGGATTTAAATTTAAGACTTTTGACTCTGAAGATAGTACTATCTTTACTTCCTTTCTCTACCCTATGTCACTGGAAAAAGTAGAAAAAATAGGAGATGATATAAACCTATCTAACTAAATAAATATAACATTATTGAAAGGTATTCATTAAACTGTTTATTCATTTCATGCTCCTCTACCAATTGAGTTAAGTAGTAGTCCCTACCTTGATTGCAATGGTAAACATCAATGGTTCCAAATAGTTGCTGTGGGGGAATTCAAATTTTGCCTCAGACATTTATTATCTCTGTAACCCTGGACAAATCCCTTAAATCTCCACCTGCCTCAGTTTCCTGTGAGATGTGAAATGTGGGTATTATCACTTATCTCCCAGAGTTATTGTGTAGATCTTAAGATAATCTTTGTAAAGTGCTTAGCATAGTATCTTAGCATAGTAGTAGGTGCTTAATAAATTTGTATGTCCTTTCTTCTTATCTTCTCTACCCTCTGAGGCTACCTGATAACACCCTCCCTATTCTTCAAAGCCTAGCTCAAACATCATCACACCTACCCTCCCCCCACATTTATAGCTACTAAATAATGGCTAACATTTATTTGGCATTTATTGTGTGTCAGACATTATGCTAAGCCCTTTACATTTCTTATTTGATCTTCACAATGACTTTGAGAAAGTAGGTGGTATTATTGTCCCCATTTTACATATAAGGAAACAGAGGCAAACAGATGACATGATTTCTCCAGAATCACACAATTCATAAGTGTCTGAGGTTCAACCTGAATTCATGCCTTTCTGATTCTAGGCCCAAGGCTCTATTATACTGCCTGGATGTCTTTATAATATACCAATATTTATATATCTTACATATAACATAAGTATATTACCCATACATATATGTATATAAGATATATTACACACACATAATTATACACGTGCCATTCCTTTTACTTGATTCCAAATTCCTGGCAGACAGGGCCCTCTACATTCATGTATGCATGCATACATTTGTACATAAAATAGATATGAATGCATATATAAATTAGATATGGAAGGTGCTATCTAAACAATTTCATATATATATATATATACATATATATATATATATATGTATGTATGTATGTATCATTCCTTTTATTGGATGTAAACTCTTGGAGGACAGGGTGTTCCAATTCACATTTTCAGTCAATTTCACTCAGTCAATTTGTGACCCCATTTGGGGTTTTCTCAGCAAAGATACTGGAGTGATTTTCCATTTTTTTTCTCTAGTTTATTTTATAGATGAGAAAACTGAGTCAAACAGGGTAAAGTGACTTGCCCAGGGTCATCTAGCTAGTAAGTATCTGAGGTTAGACTTGAACTCAGATCCTCTGGATTCCAGACTGGGCCTCTTTCTCTACTGCATCACCTCTGCCCCTCATATTTTCCTATATACATTTTTATATACATGTGTATGTTTTAGTAGTTTTACAAGATTTTTATTAAATTGTAAATTCCTTGGGGGGGAGGAATCATATCTTACTCATTTTTTCGTGTCCCACAACCCAGTGCATTGTATCAAATAGGTACTTAGAAAAGCTGTATTATTTGGTGAAGGAATGATGACACTGACAGAATATCAACAGAATTTTATTAGGGCAAGTACCATTTAAAATATGGTAATTTATATCGATAAGACACTTTTAAAAGTTTCATAACAACTTAGTGAGTATTATTCTTTCCAGCTGACAGATAAGGAAACTGAGGATTGGTTAGGATTGTTGGAACTGGAATTCAAATTAGATATGTCCTAACTCTGAGACTAGGAATCTTTCTATTACTAAGGGAAATCGAGTCATCCTTACTTCTGGTCAGGATATGATCTACATGAACCTCATACCTTTTAGTTAGTACTAATACATTAGATTAGCTCTCATTTATGCTGTGCTTCAGAATTTATAAAATAATTTCCTTGCAAGGAAAAATAGAAAATATAAATATTCCTAACCACATTTTACAGGTTAGGAAACTGAGGATCAGGGTGATTTTTCCAAGATTTCACAGTTAAGTTTAAAGCTTGGACCAAAGTTGCGTTTTCTTTCTCCAATTCTAATAGTGTTTCCCCTGCTCCAGGCAGCTTCTGTTTTCTCATTGTGAGGTTATAGGGGAAGACATGGGTTTCTGATCATTAACATATAGATAGCGGCAATCAGAAAGGGACAAATCTTGTCCCAGGAAATTGTCAGAATCTATTTCTCAGGGCTAGCCTAGCCCCAGAGAATTCTACTTAACAAGAGAATGTTAACCAAGGGGCACAATAGCTTTCCTAAAAGCTTAGGTCAAGGTACCTTTTCCCTTATAGGGTCATGATACCTTTTTTCAAAGCTTAGCACCTGCCTAGCACAGAGATACTCTTATTTCCTAATTTGTTAAAAAGAAAAATTTTCACATACCCTGAAATATCATGTCCCATCCCTACCTCCTCAAAAGCCTTCAGAGGCTGCCCAGAGTCTGAATTCTTTTTAAAAAATTATATACATATATATATTTAAATTTAAGCTATTTATTCTTTTGTTTGGGGTGGGGTGCAATACAATTGGTAAGTGACTTGCCCAGTGTGATACAACTAATAAATATTAACTGAGGACAAATTTGAACTCCTGACTTCAGAACCAGTGCTCTATCCACTGCCCCATCTAATTGCCCCAAACCTAAGCTGTTGATCAGATTCCTCCATAATGTGACTCTACCTTACCTCTTCATCCTGATTTCCTATTGCTATGAAAGATTACGAAATGTAACAGAAGGAGATATGAGTTTGAGGTCCGGCTCTACTACTCACTAGTTAGTGTGACTTTGTATTATCCAATTCATATCTCTAAGTTTCAATTTCCTAACCTGTAAAATAGGAATACAGACATTTGCTTCATCTACCTTATAAGAATACTATGAAAAATGCTCTCAAATTCTATGAAAATATGAGCTAATGGAACCCCTACAGGAATCCTGTAGAGAAATCAGATCTGTTTTCTTTCTTTAAAAAAAAATTCCATCCATGCCCCTTGTTCAATCCTATTTCTGCCTCTGCTCATGATCTTTTCCACATCTGGAAACATCTTCCTTTTTTTTTTTTTCTACCAACTACAGACGGTGGCTGTTCCCTGTTTTTGGCCCCATTTTGAGGAGCTAGCAGAGGAAATATTAATTTACCACCTTACCCCCACCATCCTTTAAGTAAAGTAAAGTTCAATCTTCCCCCTTTCTCAAGAAGCCTTCCTTAACTATTTCATATCTAATAATTTCCCTTCTTCTCTAAACTCTTATAACCCTTATAGTCTGGATTAACAATCCACAGTTACAGATCTTGTATGCTATCTATCCTAAAGGCTTGGGAAGAAGTGAGTTCTTCCTCACTCTCACTGGATAGCTTCAAGCTGACATCAGGCAACTGCTTGCCAGAGTTGTGGCAGAGAAAGTTCCTGTTTAGGTTTGGACTGGACTAACTGACCTCTGACATCCCTTTCTGCTTTGAGACTATATAATCATCATATCCCTTTCTATTATGCTTCACAAAACACTGTCTCTATAACAAGGCTCTGAAAGAGGGAGCATATGAAATTCTTTTATCTGCATTGTACAGATAATGGGAAAACAGACTCAAGGCTTACATTGATTAATCGACAGATATTTATTAAAAGTCTGTTATGTGCCTGGAACAGAGCTAGGTGCTGGGGTTGCAAAGAAATTAATGGAATCATTTCTTCATCTTCTGTTTTAGATGAGCTGTAGCAGAAGAAGTAGTTAGTGGGAGTAATGCAACATTGGGGTTACCAACTGTGTGACCTGGGCAAATAATTTTATTTCTATTTCCTTTAGTTCTTCATCTATAAAATGGGGACACGCTGGAGAAGGATTTTGGGATAAGAATTCATTATTTGACAAAAACTGCTGGGAAAACTGGAAATTAGTATGGCAGAAACTAGGCATGGACCCACATTTAACACCACAAATCTCCTTATCTGACAATAACCTAATGGTCAAGGGATTGGAGATCACAGTGCAGAGAGACTTTTGTAAGGGGAAGGCAGAGGGAGAAAGTGAAAAGCCATTAGGTTATTGTCAGATAAGGAGATTTGGAATTCTTAAACATGGAGGCAGTAATGGTGGATAATGACAAGATTAAGGGTATGATCATCTTTGTTTGTGATTGAAGCAGTGTGGAAGACATAGCTAAGTGCTTTACAAATATTATATCACTTTCTCCTCACAACAATCCTGTGAAGGAGGTGCTATTATTATCCAAGTTTTACAGTTGAGGAAATTGAAGTAGCCAGAGTTTAAGTAGTTTGCCCAGGGTCATGCATCTGGTAAGTTTCTAAGACTGGATTTGAATTCAGATCTTTATAATTTTATGCCTAGAGGTTTAGTCATGACAAAGGAATGACATTAAAGTTGTGAGGCTGAGAAACTGGAAGAATGATAGAATTAGGTAAAAAGAAAAGAGGCGCAAGGAAAGATAATGAGTTCTACTTTGGATATGTTGAATTTGATGTGTCTATGGAACATCAAATTTGTTATATATTTATCTATTACATATTTCAATGTTGTGGGACTAAGAGAGATTGGGACTAGATAAATAGATCTGGGAATTATCTTTGAAAAGATAAATCCATGGGAGCTGATGAGATGGGAGGGAGAAAGGGGGTGGGGAGAAAGAGGAAGAGAGAGATAGAGGGAAGAAGGGAAGGAAGGAGGGAGGAAGAAAGGAAGGGAGACACAGAGAAAGAGACAGAAACAGATAGAGAGAGATAGAGACAGAGACAGACAGAGACAAAGAGCGAAATAGACACAGAGAAAGATTCAGAAAGACAGAGAGACCCACACAGAGAGACAAAGAGAGAAACAGAGACAAATAAAAAGAGACACACAAGAGAGAGACACAGAGAGACAGAGTGAAACAGAGAAAGAGACAGAGAGAGAGAAAAAGAGAGGAAAGAGAGAGAGAGAGAGAGAGAGAGAGAGAGAGAGAGAGAGAGAAGGAAGGGTGGGGGAAGGGAAAAAGAGAGGTAGGCATAGAGAGAGAGAGATATATAGAGTGAGAGGGAGAAGGAGAGGGAGAGGAAAAGGAAAAAAGAATGAAGAGAGTTGCAGGAGAACACCCATGTCATTTTCCTAGGGTATACTCACAGCTAGGGGTCAGGATATGGATAATGATTGGTCAATAGAGACTATAGAGGAATGATGGGATAAATAGGAAGAGAGTTAGCAAAGAATAATGTCCTGAAAATACAGGAAAGAAAATATCTGGGAAACTGTGGCCAGTAGTGTCAAATATTTTGGAGAGATACAAGGATGAGGATTGAGAAGAGACCTTAAGAGATGATTGGCAGCTTTGAAAAAAAGCATTTCATTTGGATGATAGACAATAGATAGTCAATATTGTCAGATAGACGATAGTCTGTAAAGGGCAGAGAAGAAGTGACATAGTGTAGATCACTTTTTCTATTAATTTGGGAAACAGAAGGAAAGATATTAGATGATAGTTTTGCAGATGGTAAAATACAGTTGTTTTTTAAAGGATAGTGGAGAAAATGGCATATTCATGGACAGCAAGGTAGAAAGAGAGAGGCTGAAGATTAGAGAAAGAGGAGATAGGGATGATAGTGGAAGAAGTATGACGGTTAAAGATAGAGGAGAATGGGGTGAGGAGATGGCTTTAGCAAGGAAGACCACATCAAAGACTGAATAAAAGAGGAGAAATTAGGTAATAACAGTAAAGAGTTAGGGCATTGAAAAAGGCGGCAATTGTGGCGAAGAGTTTTCATTTTCTCATTAAAGTAGGAGTCGAGATCATCACCTGAAAGGGGGATGGAGTAGGGTGGGCAGGGGGTAATGTAGGAGATCTGATGAAAGAAGAGGTTTGGAGCAGTATCTGTTGGGAAAAGGATATCAATTAGAGAGGAGTAAAAAGACTATCTTGCCACAGTAAGAAATTGAGAGAAGTTAGATAATGTGAATTTATGATGGACACATACAACTTGGTTGTATGACTTCCTCTAGTTTCCTTCTGTTTTTAAGTGAGCAGGAATAAGAGATAGAAAGTGGGCATAATACAGGATGGGTTTGGTAAATAAGACATAGGTGAGTATAGGGCTCAGGGCCAGGGACTTTAGAGTAGAGGACAGAGTAGAATTTAACAAGTTAATTCTAGGTTCAAGATAGGGAAGGAAAAAAACCGAAGTCAAATCAAGGGTGATGGCCTAAGAAAGTATTGAAAAAAAGGTGGAATATTTGGATAGCTAAATGAGAATGAAGAACAGGTTTAGCATGGATAAGACATAGAGATGGAATCATTCAGTTAATAAGCATTTATTAAAAGTACTTCCCCTATTCCAGGCATTGTGTTAAATTTTAAAGATATGAAGAAAGGCAAAAATAGTCTCTGCCTTCAAGTGGTTTACATTCTAAAGTGGGAGATAAATGTGAAAAAATATATACCACAGCATGGTTGGCCCATAATGTCAGGTAGAAAATGTTAGTAGCAGGGTACTGCGACTGTAGCACTGAGAAAGACCTGCAGAAGATGGGACTTAAATTGAATCTAAAGGGAAACAAGAGAATCTAAAAAGTAGAAGTAAAAGTAGAAAAAAATTCCACATGCGGGATTCAGCCAATGTAATTATACAAAGAGAGGACATTGAGAATTTTGTAAAAAGATCATCAAGTTGGTGAGTGTGGCTGGATAGTAGGAGACAAGAAGGGAATGTGCTTGGGATGATTAAAAGGGGCCAGGTTGTGAACATCTTTCTCATATTGGATCCTAGAGAACATTGGAGTTTTAGGGATAGGAAGGAAGTGTGTGTGTGTGTGTGTGTGTGTGTGTGTGTGTGTGTGTGTGTGTAGGTGAGACAGAGAAAGACAGAGAGAGATATGGTCAGAATTACATTTTGGATAAATTAACATGGTAGCTGATTGGAATATATATTAGAATAAGAGAAGACTTGAGGCAGGGAGACCAATTAGCGTAGAAAACAATTACAACAGTATAAGACAGAGATATGAGGGTCTGAACTAGAGTGAGTGAAGGAGGTTGCATTATCTATCTATCTATCTATCTATCTATCTATCTATTTATACACACACACACACACACACACACACACACACACACAGATAGATAGATAGAAACAACCAGATTTGACAATAGATTGAATATGTAGTGTGAGAGTCAGAGGTTGCTGATAAACAGGGTATGGGGCTGAGTCACTAGGACAGTACCTTCAATAATAATAGTAAAGATTGGGGAAAGGGATAGTTTGGAGGAAAATGTAAAGAGTTCTGTTTGGATATATATTTGGGATGACTGTGAGACTTTTAACTTAAGATATCCAAAGGGAATTGAGATTGGATCCCAAAGGAAGATACAAATAGATAGATAGTTAGATAGATAGATAGATAGATATGAGAATCATCTATATAAAAGAAGGTATTGAGAACAGAGTGACAGAGTCACAGAGAGAGAGAGAGAGAGAGAGAGAGAGAGAGAGAGAGAGAGAGAGAGAGAGAGAGAGAGAATGAATATGAATGGTAATTCAAGTACTAGAGAGGGTGCTGGAGAGAGTGGCCAGGGATATAGGCCCCACATTCTAAAACTGTAACTGTATGTTGTGACCCAATATGGAGGTCTCATAACTGAATATGAGGGTCACAAAATATTATTAATTATCAGTAAATGTTTGATTTGCAGACCTGTTTTATATATCTATATACTCTGTATGGTCACATAAAAGTTTTTTGGACAAAAATATCATGAGTGGAAAACATTTAAGAAGCCCTAGTCTAGAAGATGCTAGGTATCATTACAAGCCAGAAGGTTGAAGGAACATAAAAAAGCTCAAAATGAAGAGAAGCTTCTTAATTATAGAACTGAAATTCCAGAGTAATAAATGTTGGTAAATAACCTCACAATCACATAGCTGATAAGTCTAAGAGCTGGGCCTCAAATCCAAGGATTCTTCTGTAAGTTAAATGCTCTTTACCTTCATAACATGTTCAAAATGGGATCAGAATTCAATGAGTTCAATTCTTACGTAAATTAGAAGTATGACCCAGTTTGGAATATTCCCAAATATCTAGATTTTGTTATCACTACTGGGCTAGAAACAGGAGCTATCTGGCTAGGAAAAAAAAGAAATCCAGCTGTTCAGAGCAGCTGGAAAGCATCTAAGGTCTATTTTGGGATGAGAGACTTTTTTGCTTCTTTCAAACCAACTCATAAAACTGTACCTGGGGTGGCCATGCATCGAGGAGACTAAAAAGGAAAAAAGAAAGAAAAAAAAAAGTAACAGGGACAGAGAAATACAGAGAACAACACTTTCAAGGAAAGACAAATGGACTTAATACAACTTGGCTTGAGTGCCCAGATGTTTTGTGAACAACGTCCATATTTTTCAGCTGTCTCTTCTGTAGGAATCATGCTTAAGGAGCAGCTCCTAGTCTCAAGGAATACTGATAATTTTCTTTTGTCAATCTCTCCGGGATTAACCTTGCCAATTAACTTTAATCTTTTAAGTTTGTGTTTCTCATCTTGGATATATAAATATAGATAAACACATGTGTGTATACACACATATAAACCCAAGTCTGTGTGTATGTATATACACATATTCAAACATATAAAAATGTATGTATATATACATATAATGCACATATTCACAGTACATATATGCATAGGGAGAGAGGGCCAGAGAAAACCAGAGAGAGCTAGAATTAGAGAGAAAGACGAAGAAATGGAGAGAGTGGGGTGGGGGAGGTGGGAGAGAGGGAGAGATAAAGACAGAAATAGAGGCACACATACACAGACAGAGAGACAGAGACAAAGAGACCCAAATAGACAGAGACAAGACAGAACAGAATATTGACTCTGCCTTCCTAGAGATTTGCAGGCACTGAAACCTGAGGGTACCACGTGATAGGTAAGACCTGTCTAGATAAAGGGGTGAAGGGGAAAGGGAATGGATTAAAGCATGTTTAAAAAAAAGTGCTAGACTTTTTTTTTTTCCTTGCAACAAAAGAACAAGACTTTATTGTATGGCCAGATTGCAGATGTGGAAAGGTGCTCATAATAAAGTCAGAATATTAGGATTTCATTGTGTATCTGGAATACCATAGGATTTCACTATTACCAGAAGTGAGTTTTAGACAGCCTCAGCTTTGTGATTCACTTCAGATTCAGAGAAATGATTCTTTTTCTAAGTTCTGTATGTGCCATTCATCATCATATTGTCATTTCTTTAATCCCAAAATGATTTACAAAGTTAAGATATTTTTCTTTCTAATTTTTAAAAATTTTATAATTATAAATTTTTTGACAGTACATATGCATGAGTAATTTTTATAACATTATCCCTTGTATTAATTTTTCCAAATTTTCCCCTCCCTCCCTCCCTCTACTCCTTCCCCTAGATGACAGACAATCCCATACATTTTACATGTGTTACAGTATAACCTAGATACAATACATGTGTGTAAATCTAATTTTCTTGTTGCACGTTAAGTATTAGATTCCGAAGGTATAAGTAACCTGGGTAGATAGACAGTAGTGCTAACAATTTACATTCAATTCCCAGTGTTCCTTCTCTGGGTGTAAGTTATTTCTGTCCATCATTGATCAACTGGAAGTGAGTTGGATCTTCTTTATGTTGAAGATATCCACTTCTATCAGAATACATCTTCATACAGCATTGAAGTGTACAGCGATCTTCTGGTTCTGCTCATTTCACTCAGCATCAGTTGATGTAAGTCTCTCCAAGCCTCTCTGTATTCCTCCTGCTGGTCATTTCTTACAGAGCAGTAATATTCCATAACCTTCATATACCATAATTTACCCAACCATTCTCCAATTGATGGACATCCATTCATCTTCCAGCTTCTAGCCACTATGAAAAGAGCTGCCACAAACATTTTGGCACATACAGGTCCCTTTCCCCTCTTTAGTATTTCTTTGGGATATAAGCCCAATAGCACTGCTGGATCAAAGGTTATAAGTGCTAGGCTTCTATGACTTGACTAACACCTTATTTTTCTTGCTGTTGTGGTTCATCTTTTGTTCTTGAAGACTAACTACATAAGAGGGTAGTGTCTTGATTTATGCATGAACTGGATTGGACTGAGGTAGTGCCATGAAAAGTCATCAGCCTCAGTGGCTCTTCCAGTGTCTTTGAAATCCAGTGGCAAGACATAGGTCAAGATGACTGGTGATGGCCTGGGCTGCAGTGGGTAATTTTGACATTTCTAAATTAGGGTCTTTTCCAGGTCTCAGTCTTATCAGATCTATAAAACACGTTCCCCAATGATTCTTTTTTTTTAAAATTTTTTATTATATATATATTTTTATAATATTATCCCTTGTATTCATTTTTCCAAATTATGCCCCCCTTCCTCCATTCCCTCCCCCCCCGATGACAGGCAATCCCATCCATTTTACATGTGTTACAATATAGTCTAGGTACAATACATGTGTGTGAATATCATTTTCTTGTTGCACAATAAACATTAGAATCCGAAGGTACATGCAACCTAGGCAGACAGATATTAGTGCTAACAATTTACATTCACTTCCCAGTGTTTCTTCTCTGGGTGTAGCTACCTCTGTCCATCATTGATCAACTGGAAGTGAGTTGGATCTTCTTTATGTTGAAGATTTCCACCTCCATCAGAATACATCCTCATACAGTATCGTTGTTGAAGTGTACAGTGATCTTCTGGTTCTGCTCATTTCACTCAGCATCAGTTGATGTAAGTCTCTCCAAGCCTCTCTGTATTCCTCCTGCTGGTCATTTCTTACAGAGCAATAATATTCCATAACCTTCATATACCACAATTTACCCAACCATTCTCCAACTGATGGACATCCATTCATCTTCCAGTTTCTAGCTACAACAAAAAGAGCTGCCACAAACATTTTGGCACATATATGTCTCTTTCCGCTCTTTAGTATTTCTTTGGGATATAATCCCAGTAGTAGCGCTGCTGGGTCAAAGGGTATGCATAGTTTGATAACTTTTTGGGCATAATTCCAGATTGCTCTCCAGAATGGCTGGATTCTTTTGCAACTCCACCAGCAATGTATTAGTGTCCCAGTTTCCCCACATCCCCTCCAACATTCATCATTATTTGTTCCTGTCATCTTAGCCAATCTGACAGGTATGTAGTGGTATCTCAGAGTGGTCTTAATTTGCATTTCTCTGATCAGTAGTGATTTGGAACACTCTTTCATGTGAGTGGATATAGTTTCAATTTCTTCCTCTGAGAATTGTCTGTTCATATCCTTTGACCATTTATCAATTGGAGAATGGTTCGGTTTCTTATAAATTAGGGTCAGTTCTCTATATATTTTGGAAATGAGACCTTTGTCAGAACCTTTGTTTTTAAAAATATTTTCCCAATTTGTTACTTCCCTTCTAATCTTGTTTGCATTAGTATTATTTGTACAGAAACTTTTTAGTTTGATGTAATCAAAATCTTCTATTTTGTGATCAATAATGATCTCTAGTTCTCCTCTGGTCATAAATTCCTTCCTCCTCCACAAGTCTGAGAGGTAGACTATCCTCTGTTCCTCTAATCTATTTATTATCTCCCTCTTTATGCCTAAATCATGGACCCATTTTGATCTTATCTTGGTATATGGTGTTAAGTGTGGATCCATATCTAATTTCTGCCATACTAATTTCCAGTTTTCCCAACAGTTTTTTCCGAATAATGAATTTTTATCCCTAATGTTGGTATCTTTGGGTTTGTCAAAGATTAGATTGCTATAGATGTACCCTTTTTTGTCCTTTGTATCTAATCTGTTCCACTGATCTACCGGTCTATTTCTTAGCCAATACCAAATGGTTTTGGTGACTGCTGCTATATAATATAGCTTTAGATCAGGTACACTTAGACCACCTTCCTCTGAGTTTTTTTTCATTAGTTCCCTTGCAATTCTTGACCTTTTATTCTTCCATATGAATTTTGTTGTTGTTTTTTCTAGGTCATTGAAATAGTTTCTTGGGAGTCTGATTGGTATAGCACTAAATAAATAGATTAGTTTGGGGAGTATTGTCATCTTTATTATATTCGCTCGGCCTATCCAAGAGCACTGAATGTCTTTCCAATTATTTAAATCTAATTTTATTTTTGTGGCAAGTGTTTTGTAATTTTTCTCATATAATTCCTGACTTTTCTTTGGTAGATGGATTCCCAAATACTTTATACTCTCAACATTTGTTTGGAATGGAATTTCTCTTTGTATCTCTTGCTGTTGCATTTTGTTAGTGATATATAAAAATGCCGAGGATTTATGTGGATTTATTTTGTATCCTGCCACTTTGCTGAAATTTTGAATTATTTCTAGTAGCTTTTTAGCAGAGTCTTTGGGGTTCTCTAAGTATACCATCATGTCATCTGCAAAAAGTGACAGTTTAATTTCCTCATTTCCTACTCTTAATTCCTTGAATCTCTTTCTCGGCTCTTATTGCCGAGGCTAGCGTTTCTAGTACTATATTGAATAGTAATGGTGATAGTGGGCAACCTTGTTTCACTCCTGATCTTACTGGGAAAGGTTGCAGTTTATTTCTATTGCATATTATGCTTACTGAAGGTCTTAAATATATGCTCCTGATTATTCTAGGGAATAGTCCATTTATTCCTATACTCTCAAGAGTTTTTAGTAGGAATGGATGTTGGATTTTGTCAAATGCTTTTTCCGCATCTATTGAGATGATCATATGGTTCTTATTAATTTGATTATTAATATGGTCAATTATATTAATAGTTTTCCTAATATTAAACCAGCCCTGCATTCCTGGAATAAATCCTACTTGATCATAGTGTATTATCCTGGAGATGATTTTCTGAAGTCTTTTTGCTAATATCTTATTTAAGATTTTAGCATCAATATTCATTAAGGAGATTGGTCTATAATTTTCTTTCTCAGTTTTCGATCTACCTGGTTTAGGTATCAGTACCATGTCTGTGTCATAAAAGGAGTTTGGTAGGACTCCTTCATCCCCTATTTTTTCAAATAATTTATATAACATTGGGACTAATTGTTCTTTAAATGTTTGGTAGAATTCACATGTGAATCCATCTGGCCCTGGGGATTTTTTCCTGGGGAGTTGATTAATAGCTTGTTCTATTTCTTTTTCTGAAATGGGACTATTTAAGCAATTTATCTCCTCCTCTGTTAATCTAGGGAGCCTATATTTTTGGAGGAAGTCATCCATTTCACTTAAATTATCAAATTTATTGGCATAAAGTTGGGCAAAGTAACTCCTTATTATTTCTCTAATTTCCTCTTCATTGGTGGAAAGATCCCCCTTTTCATTTGTAAGACTATCAATTTGATTTTCCTCTTCTTTTTTTTTTTGATCAAATTTACCAAAGGTTTATCTATTTTATTGGCTTTTTCATAAAACCAACTTTTGGTTTTATTTATTAATTCAATAGTTTTTTTACTTTCAATATTATTGATTTCTCCTTTTAATTTTTGTATTTCAAGTTTAATTTTTGGTTGGGGGTTCCCCAATGATTCTAGGAGGGATTATTGTTCCCACTTTCCATTTAAGGCTCAGAGAATTAGAGTGACTTGCTCATAGTCACATTACTAGTCAGTGTTAGAACAAGAATTTGAACCCAGAATTTCATATTCTCTGCTCAGAGCTCTTTCTATTGTTCAGTACTGACCTGACTCCTTGAAGAATGTAGCAGTAGTCCCTTATAGGTTTGGTGTCCTTAGCCATTTATTCTTTGAAATGCTGCAGTTCTCTTCTGTTCTGATTACAAATTTCATTACTCTTCCCTTCCTTCCTTCCTCCCTCCCTTCCTTCCTTCTTTCCTTCCAGGTCAAAATAGTATGCATTGATCCACATTCAGTTTCCATCATTTTTAGTCTGAGTGCAGATGGAATTTTGCATCCCTAGTTTATTGGAATTGCCTTGGATCACTGAATTGCTGAAAAGAATCATAGTTGATCATCACATAATTTTGTTGTTGCTACGTACAATGTTTTCCTGGCTCTATTTGCTTCACTCAGCTTCAGTTCATCTAAAGGCTTTTCTAAAATCAGCCTGTTCATCATTTTTTGTAGAACAATAATATTCTATTACTTTCATATATCATAATTTATTCAGCCTTTCCCCAATTGGTGGGAATTTTCCAATTCTTTGCCACCACAAAAAGAGCGGCTACAAACATTTTTGCACATGTGTGTCCTTTTCCTTCTTTTATGATGTCTTTGGGATACAGACCCAGTAGTGGCACTGCTGGATCAAAGGGTATGCACAGTTTTATGGCTCCTTGGGCATACATAACTCTAATCTTTAGGCAATTTGAATTCTCAATCTTGTCTCCACCATAGACTTGGGACTTGAATAAAGTCTTATTGCTTACTTCTTTCAGCATTAGTCTTTCTATACCTTTTTGAAATCATCTATTTCCTTATTTCTTATAACAGTAGTGTCAAACCCAAATAGAAATGGCGTCCACTAAACCATATCTAAGGATCCCCACAGGCTTCTTTTTGATTTAGAAAACAGCATACTGATATTATTTATATTCTATTGGATTTTTATTTTATTGAATATTTCCCAATTACATTTTAATCTTGTTCCCATGAGCACTACAGAATCTGCTACCTATCTGACATCCCTGTCTTATATGGTACTCTATCACATTACAATTAATATTATAACATTAAGATTATAAAAATGAACAGTTTTGATGACAAACTGTTGAAGAATAAAATGAGTACAACTAGTTAGCAATTTCTATTATAAAAGCATTGTAAAGACAAACAACTCTGTAAGAAGTATAATCAACACAATGACAATTCATTATTCCATAGGACTAAAGATGAAATATGCAAATATATGTATGTGTGCATATATGTACTTAAAGCAGAAGTGATTTAAATCAGAGATGTCAAATGTGGAGATCATGGCCATCTGTGGTCCACAACACTCCCAAGTACAGACCAAACCAGATTAAAGTGTAATTAAAGTGTAAATAAAAATACAATAAAATACAGATATTATATTTGAAAACTAAGTCAATGTGCATCCTGCAGGGATCCTCCCATATGGCTTAGTGGCTCCCATTTCTATCTGGGTTTGACAGCACTGGTCTAAACTACTACACATCAGTTTTCTGGCTGGCATCTTGGGAGTCTGACTGTCCAGATTTATGGATACCAAATAAGCAAAAATCCTTAGTTCCCTGTAAAGGGAATTGCATCCTTGGTTTCCCAAGCCCCTGAACAATAAAAAATCAAAACAAAACATTCTTAGTAAGATCTTTTCTCGCATAGGTATGATGGTGATATGTTCCTTATAAATAAGGTGTTTTTAGCCTATTTTTTGTTGTAGACATTTTTGATAGTCGTAAAACCTATAGACTCCTTCTCAGAAAAATGTTTTTGAATAATTGAAAAATATGTTAAATTTCAGTTAGAAATTAGTGATAATAAAAATGTATTTTTTTTCCATTCACATCCTAAGAGCAATCCATGGATACCTGGGGATTCATGGACTCCACAGGAAGAACCTTTGTTCTAAATTTTAACAAAAAACAAGCAGAAATGGGCTGTAGTTGTCACAGGAGACGTAAGAAATTAGGTGACTTCAATTCAGCTCAAAGGATGGCAGTGATAATCTCAAGCTTAGCAGGTTGCTCCCTCCCCCCAACTTCTGTCACCCCCCATGACCCCAACCAAATAGAGGTGGATGCTAGGGGAACAGACAGATGGGAGGTGGGAGGCAAGCCTGGGAGGGTTCAGCCCCAGGTCTTGGTGACATACAGCTCCCCCACAGCTAAGGGAGCTTTCCCAAGCACTTGCTTCCCATTGGGCAGACAATCCCCTTTGCTCTGTTGATACCATTTAAAGTTCCCATCCCTCCTTTCTCCTCCTCAGAGATACAACAGGGTTTTCTCTCCCTCTGGGTATTGCATGCATACTAATGTGATCTTCTCCCTGCAAAGAAGCCTTTCCCTGACAGATTCTTTAAGAACAGACGTGGGTTTTGAAAAGCCCGTCATGGCTTTGCCTATAATTATAATGTAATTGGTGTAATTGAGAGCTCGGGGTCTCATGCAAATCATCTTTTTTTTTTTTTTTTTCCCCTTTCCTTTTTTTTTTTTTTTTGTACTTAACATGAATACTATTTTTATTTTATTCTTAATTTTTAAAATTGTGGAGGGTCATTTGTATGTTTCAATTTAGGCTACTACATAAGTCAGCTACTGTTTTTTTATATGCCCTCTCCTCCTCATTTTTCCCCTATAGTCTATGGCAGGCAGGGCTTCTTAAACTTTTTCCACTGGTGATCCCTTTTTACCTGAGAAAATTTTACATGACTCCAAATATATAGGTATATAAAATAGGTATACAAATCAAACATTTACTGATAATAAATCATAATTTTTTTAACCTTTCCACACACAGTCAGTTACATGACCTTATATGGGGTTGTGACTTATGGTTTAAGAAGCTTTGGTCTATGGAATAGGGGGATTCTCACACTCTTATCATGGCAGGTCTTTGAAGCTCTGCATCACATTCAGAATTTCTTATGGACCAGCTGATTTCTTCAGGGGAATTGGGGTGATCATGATGGTGGAGATAGAATGATGAGGAGCTGAGTAGCTCATCTGCAAGTGGAAGTGTCTGCTCTCCTTTGGGAGGGATAGAAGAAAGAAGGTAATGAAAAGGAGCAAGGGGTAGGTTGTGGACTAGTGTTTTATCCAGCTCATTAATTTCTCTTCTTATAATATCAGGTGACTTTTTGTGGGTGAGTGCAGTAGCCACCCAGTGGGATGGGGTGAAAAAATACTATTTGAAACCCCAGGAACTGGTTTTGCTATGCTAAAGAGTCATCACTTCATCTTTCTAGGTCATAGTGTACTTTGGTATAAAATGAAGAAGTGGGACTAGGTAATCTCTGAGGTCCCTTATAATTCTAAATCCATTATGGGAGATGGAGGAGGAGTGGATTGGCCCTTATTTCCTATGAATAATTCGATGTTCATGATTTTTAACTAAACCCTTATTGAAATGAGATAATGTTTGTTGAGCACTTTGTAACCATAAAGTATGCTATAAAGGTGAGTTATTGCCATTATTATTATTGAATCTGTTTATGTTTTGTCCTATACAACCTCTCTAGAGTGTTGAGTTCACATGCTTACTACCCTATGTGCAAAGAAGCATTACTTTTTATTTCTTCTAAAGTGGTATCCTTCAAGCTCCAGGGGATGTCACCTGATGTTAGTGTCTTGTAATTTTCCTGGACAAGTTTGTATTTATCCTTTTTATATCCTTCATGATTTTATATTTGACCATGTAGCATTTAGGCTTTTGTTCTTTCAAAGCTGTAGAGTCTGAAATGCTGGGACTTGCCTTTCACAGTGGATGCTCTCTGGTCCTTTTCTGGAAGAGGTCACAAACTAAGGGGGCAGCAGGAGTGCTGAACTCTGAACATTGATTGAAGAGGAGGAACCATGTGTTTGGCTATACTCTATTATATATTTGCTTGGCTTCTTTCAAGACGACTAAATTTCACCATCTGCAGGAATTCTTTCCCCTCTTCTGTCTATTACTTTCTTCCTCTCTGAGAGTATTTTCTATCAATCCTGTGTAACTTTTAGGTACTGACATATTTATATATTGTCTCCAATTAGAATGTGAACTTTTTGAGAATGGGGACTGCTTTTGTTTTTCTCTGTATTTCCCACATTTAGCACAGTGACTGACACAGAGCATACATTTTAAAAATGCTTGTTGACTGCCTTATGTGACTGAGGAATATTGGCATCATAATTACAGAGTCCCCAAAGTACAGAACCTCAGAAGAGACCTCAGACTGTCTAGTCTAACCCACATCCCCAAAGGAATGCGCTCTGCAGTATGCCCCACAAGTAGTCATCTAGTCTCTGCTCAAAGACCTGTAATGGGTGGGAATCCAATGCCTAATGAGCATCCCCTCTGTCTTTGCAATAGTTTTACTTACTAGGAAGAATTTCCTTATGTTAATCTCTTGAAGATACTTCATTGAAAGAAGCCACACATACATATAATGTATATAAATACACATATACATATATAATATGTGTATATATTTATCTATAGATACATAATTTAGATAGTCTTCTATGTATGGACTAGAGCTGGGGGGTTTAACTTTGGATGGACTTAAAGAGAATCCATGAATTTAAAATAAAAAATACACACATATATATGTATACATATATATATGTATATATACATACATATATATATATATATATATATGTATACAGAGAGAGAGAGAGTGTGTATGTATGTATGAGAAAAAAGAGAAAGAGAAAACTATTTCAATATAATTGGTTTCTTTTGAAATGTTGGGGTTTTTGTAATTTATTTTAGGGACAACTAGGTGGTATAGTAGATGAAATGCCAGGCCTAGAATCAGGAAGACTTTAAGTTCAAATCTGCTCTCAGACACTTACTAGCTTTGTGATCTTGAGTAAGTCGTTTAATCCTGTTTGCCTCTGTTTTCTCATCTATAAAATGAGCTAAGAAGGAAATGGTAAACCACTACAAACTTTGCCAAGAAAACACCAAAAGAGATCATAAAAATTTAAATATGACTGAAAAATGACCCGACAAGCAAAAAACTTTTTAAAAATTAATTTTATTAATTTAAAAACATTATTCTTAGAGGATTGACAGGCTTCATCAAACTTCCAGAAGGATTTGGGGGATGTTCTGGAGTCAGCGTCTAGAAGATCACAGAATCTGGTTGTTAAATTTTCAGTTTAACACTTACTCTAGAGAAACTGATGCTACATATCACAGTTAATTTTCTGGACTTAGGAAAAAATGAAAAATTTTAATAATGTAAATTAAATTAAAAAGTTATGTCATTTGTTTTTGGAGAGCTGGTTGTAAAACATTTATCAGCGTATCTCACCAAAGGGTTAAGAACATTTGACCTACAGTGTTCATAAACCAAATTAATGAACATTTACAACTATCTACAATGTATCAGACATTGGATTTGGATCTGTGAGAAACAGATGAGATCTCTGTCCTTAAGGGATCTTATAATTCAGTCAAAGGGATAAAACACATGAAAATGTAATTAACAAAAATGTTTTAAGCAATAGTTCAAAGTATTTAGTCAAGTGCTGTCCTAAGGCAGTCCATGATTGATTGACAAGTAAAAGGGATAAATCCTATGTGAGATAGTAGTTCAGAAGAGGGAGAACTGACTTTAGACTGTTTCTGCAAGGGCAAATATCAGGGAATGTTTTATGGGGACCTGGGATTTCATCTGGCAGTGAGTCACAGATTTCAGGAGTTGTGATATAGTGGAAGAAGCACTAACCTTGGAGTCAAGCAAAGAGGATGAATGCTATGTATTACATACTAGTCAATGCAAACTATGTTTATATATATATATATATACATATACATAAATATATATATTTACACTCACATATATACACATACATTCATATATATATATATGTTTATATATATATATGAATGTATGTGTATATATGTGAGTGTAAATATATTTTGTGTATACATATACGCATTATATATGTTTGTATATATACATGTATATGTCAAATGATATAGTGTGTATATATATATATACACATAATATGTGTGAAGAGAAAGAGAAAATTATTTGAATATAATTGGTTTCCTTTGAAACTAATTCAGTCTCAGTTTCCTTGTCTGTAAAATGTAAATCATACTTTTACTATTAATTTCCTAGAGTCATTATGAGAAAAGTGCTTGTTAAAACATAAATATAATTTCTTCTTATTATTGTTTATTTTGAATGGGGAAGAATGGCTTGGGCATTTTAGGCATGCTAGAGGAATTGCATACACAAAGAGAAGATAGGAAGGTAAATGGGCTTAATGGACCAGATCTAATTGGAGCACTTTATACTAAAAGTGCTAGACTAAGGATTCAGAAGATCTGAGTTCAAATACCATTTTAGACACTTGATTACAGTGTCCCTGGATAAGTCATTTTAGCTCTCCTTGACACTTTCCTCTTGAAAAAATGAGGATCATTATTCCCCACCTATTTTCCAGGGTTTTTATGAGGATCAGATGAAATGATATTTGTAATGCTCTTTACTAACCTTAAAGTGATCTATAAAGATGCTTGCTAGTATTATTATTTTAAAAAGATGGGTAGTTTGGAAATTAGGCTGGAAATGTAGTTTGAGTCAGACTCTAAATTCCATGAATGACATTAAAGAATTTCTTTACTCTCCAGCTAGTGATTCCCTCTATCCCACAAGGGAATTACTTGATCTCAATTGTATTTGGAGAAGATAAATGTAACAGCAATGTGTTGAATAGAATGGAAGAGAAGAGGGAGAAATCAATAGATTATAAACTCCTTGAGAGCAGGGATTATTTTATTTTTACCTCTGAATTCTCAGAATCTAGCTCAGTGCCTTGTGTATAATATTCACTTAATAAATATATGCCACAGACATAGGTAGAATACCAGACCTAGAATCAGGAAGACCTGATATGGTCTCAGATACTAGCTGTGCGATGCTCGGCAAGTCACTTAACCTTGTTTGTCTCAGGTTTTTCATCTATAAAATGAGCCGGAGAAGGAAATTACTTCAGTATCTTTACCAAGAAAACCTCAACACAATCATGAAATACCTACATTTCTCTAGGAAGAGCTTATGGGATAAGGGGTAGGGGTGTGAACCTTGTGGAGATGTATTTTTAAGCCTGAAACGTTACTAGGTCAATTTTGGCTCTCAATTTTGTCCTGCTCCTATCTTAACTTCAAGGACCTCATTATTGTTACTCATTAGTTTCAGAAAGTCTATTATGACTGACAAGCATATGATTTGACATACAGAAATAGTGGCAGCCTTAGGATCCTGGTCATGTAAAGTAAACTGGGGCAGGATAAAGTAGGGGAAGAAACATATCATTCCTAACTACATCACCCACAAGGCCAGGTGGCTTTAGATTATTGCTATGGCCTTCCTAAGGACTGCATCACATCACTTGGACTCCTCTCCATTTTGAAGGGTGGACTTCACCAGCTGACAGTAGAGATACCAGTTTGATATCTGGCTCTTTCAGCACTCTACTGTGAGGTGTTTGGGATCTGAATCATGGTAGTAGCAGTGGAGAAAGAAAAGATGACAGATCTGAGAGCTATCTTGAGGAACATTTAAAAAGGCTTGATGATTGAATGTATATGGTGACTATGAGAGAGAGAGAAGAAGAAGAATTCATACCCTCACAGGACTTCTTCAGCAGGCTTGGATTTTTTAGAGGGGCACATGAGATTTTTCTTTCTTTGTAGAAATTTTCCCACCTCAATGCAGGAGTGTGATTATCATTGGGAACATAAATTACTAGTCAAGTTGTTTTTTTACTAAATATATAGGAGCTTCCTCCAGGACTTGGAAATATAAAAATGACAAAAAAGTTTCTTTACTTTTCTCACACTGGTAGTCAAGATGTGAGGATTCTGAGATTTCTAACACAGGTGCTCCAAAGAGAATTGGGGAGGGGAGTTCAGAAGGTGTTGTCAAGGACATAGTTGTCATTGACCTTGGGATTTCAAGTCATCATCACTGAATTCTTCAGTGTACTGTGTCAAAGATATCAGCCTGTTTGCAGCCCAGCCTAGTATACCAGAAAAACAAAAAACATCGGGGAATACACTTGTAGCAACCATAAGGAACTGTTCTTATTTTTAGAAAGCCTGGAGGGAAAGAGGAATTTCCTGCCTGTGACTTATAGAGAGTAGATTATGCTTGTGTTTTTGCCTATGTTAAATAACTGCTAACAATGCTCAAAGTACAGCACAATGTCCCTTTTCAGAGGGTAAGGTGAAAAGGCAGAAGTAATACCTCTTTGTTCTCTAGGTTATCAGATAGAATTAGAACTTCCTTGAAAGAATGCTTCAAGTTAAACACAAAGAAGAGAACGGATTGGAGAAGTAAAGAGGAATACTGGCTGGGAAGAGACTGGAAGAAGAACACTTAGGAGGAAAGGATGAAGAAGGACCATTGAGCAATCTGAGGCAGGTAATAAATTTGAGGCTTTTCTGAGTGAGAGATAGCTAGACCTCTCAGGAGGAAGCAGTTGTCTCCAGAGGAATGTTCATGCAAATCCATAGGTAAAATCAATGTACAGATCAAAGAAGCAAGAGCTCAGTAGTGGTGTTGGAAGCTTCCCTTTTAAGGGGGTACTAAGGATTAATTGACTTCACATTAACAATGATGTTAATGTCTGCTGCCTCTCTAGATCTGTAGCCAATACAAATGGTGAGCTTCAGGAGACTTTGTTAAACCTCCTGGCTGACTACTATACACTTCTAGTGGACTGGAGGGTAATGGTGGTGGTGATCCAAATAATGCTGCTAGAAGGATCCTGGAGAAAAATTTAAAAAGGTATTGTCAGGTCTGTTTGCTTTGTTGGTAGGTTTTTGCTGAATCATTTTCCTTTGTCACCAGGAAGGGTTCACTGGGTAGGAGAACAAAATATCAGGAAATCATTATGATGTTTAAAAAAAACCCCACAAGTCAAAAGGAATTAATTAAATCCAAGAATAAAAGAGATAAACAAAAAGTTTGCTAACAAATTGCTAACAATTATGAAGTCCTGGCCAAGAAACTGAAGATCTCATGGGCACAGATGTTGTTTTTGTTACTATTGCAGATTGAAGGTAGGGGCTTAGAAAGAGAAAGGCAGATTTCAGCAAGTGAACAGCTTGTTACAAAGATGGTAAGTGAAAAAAGAATGTGGATTTCTGGATGATGATTTAAAATATAGACATTGTGGGCCCTTGGCCAGGGATGGAATGCATCTAACAAGGGCTGGTGAAATATAGGTTTACCTGGAGACTTGTGAATAAATCAAAGGGACTTTAAACCAAAAAATGGTTGCCTAGTTGGGAAGAAATGCCTATACATATATGTATTAAGTGGGATACAATAGGGAGTAGCAGCTGTGCCACAGAAAGAAGAATAACAATAGAGAGACCCAGTAATTCACACACATATACATACACACACAGACACACTTACATACACATACACAGGAAAGGGAATTATCAAGCACACACACACACACACACACATATATATGTATATATGCATTTTATATATATATATGCATATATATATACAAATAATCATAACTTCGGTGTTTTTTATAAATATACAAAGTATGGCTAAAACAGAGGGGAATTGGATATTTTTATATAATGAGGAAAATTTTATGTCATGAATATTATTAAGATTTGGTGAGATGGAAGGGAAATACACATATTTGAAAGGGACAATATTATTCAAGATTAATGGAATAGATGAGAGGAACTGAGAAGCATTATATATTAAGAAAATATACTTATATGAGAAACTTAGAAAGCAGAAGAAGGTAAGGTAAAGAATATTTGAGTGATGGTCAAAGGTGAGAAAAATGGAAGCAGTATTGTTATGGAAGTATATCATAAATAATTGTAACAGAAGGAGTTAACAGATGAAGAATATAGAAAACCAATCACAAGCTTGGCATGGCAGCATGATATAGCAGGGATAAGGAACTTCAGTTATCTTAATATCTGCTAGAGTGACCTTTCTGTCAAAAATGGACCATTTGATTTCAAGCAATATGGTAGGATGGATGATTGTGGCTAACCCAGCTATCCTGCACTGATCCAAAAAATAACAGCAAATGTACTAAATAAAATAAACAAAGATACTAGGGGAAATGAAAGGAACCTTCAAAGGAAAATCTTTCAGGAAAACTAATAGAAAAACTGAAGAAAGAAGTATGCAAAAGAGGCCTCAACACAATGATTAAGTGTTAAAGTAAAAAAAGTAGTGAGGAAATATCTCTTGAAAGAAAGAACAAGACTTTAAAAATAATGACACCTCAAGGGGAAAGAGGGCATATAGCAGAAGACTTTAAGTTTTGAATCATAATAAAAATATGAAATAAAATTGATCATCAGGAATATTTAAAATAATAATCAGTGAAAGAGGAATTTAAGAAAATGCCCAGGAGATCTGAGAAATTTTTAAAAGTTGGTGGAAAATGTCAATCTAGTGATTAACTCTGAATAGTATGTGACTCAGACACAATGAAAAAAAAATCTAGAAAAGTAAATTACAAGAAAAATAGCAAAAGTAGAGAAAAATATTTTATTGCTACCTCTATGGACTTGATTAAGTCACTTGGCTTTCATAGGTTTCAGTTTCCACATCTCTAAAATGAATGAGTTGGATTGGCTAGTCTTTGAGGTCCCTCTTACTCTAAATAGAATATCCTATGATCTCTTCAAACCAAACAATGGATCAAATGGGCAAATATCAAGAATACCTTATTTTATAACATATCACTTTATTGTGCGTTGCAAAAAGTTTTGCTCTGTGTTTAATTGATGTTAATTGGAAACCAATAGGAAATAAAGACTTTGCACACCACATTCAGGATTATATGAACAAATTACGTAGGAGTATTGGGAACATAGGGCAGAGCATAACTGACAGGATTTATAGGAGCAAGTTTCATGGCTCCATAATTAAGGAGAGAGTTAGTTATTAATTGATTGATTGATGAAGATTGATGAAGAATCAATTTACGTTTCAACAAACACCAACTTGAATGGTGTAAAATATGATGTGAGTCCATGCTATTGAAAACATGGCCCTGATAAACTTGCTCAGTGCATGGTTACCACAAATCTTCAATTTGTAAAACAAAACAAAACAAAACCCAAAACATCAATTAAACACAGAGCAAAACTTTTTGCAAAGCACAATAAAGTGATGTGTGATAAAATAAGGTATGCCTGCACAAAACTTTTACTGTGGCATTAGTATCATGAAATCATTGTCTAATGATAAATGAGTGGAAACACTGGGGGAAATACCAAATTGCATTACTTTTGGTGGCATTCTTTTCATAAATAAAACCAGAAAGTAATATGATGCTACAACTAAATGGATGTCTGTCAAATTTTCCTTAAAGACTCAAATAAAGGGGTCAAAAATTGATTTGATGCTAAGCAGAAAGAAAAATCATTTAACAGTATACTTAGTCATCTTAAAATGCAGTGCCATGATAAGTATTTGGGAAGATATCACCATGAAAACAATTGCAGCTCATGCGCCAACATCTGTTGTATAGGATGAAGAGGTTTAGAAATTCTATGAAGATTATTATTATATTAAATAAACATATACTTTTATATTTAGTGATTTAAATGCAAAGGTCAAAAAGAGAGAAAAGTATTTAAAAAACCCCAAATAACAATCAATTTTAGAATTTATGTTTTGGAAGTTAAAAAGTGAGAGCCAAAGAAGTCCTGGTTACAGTGAAGCCTCAAAAATATCTGTCTGGAAAACTTTTTCCTTCAGGAAAGAATCAAAATAACTGGACATGGTAATTATAAGTTTTACAAAAATGAAATTGGTTATGTATTAGTAAGCAGAAAATGACTGGTTACTCAAGTGAGAATCATTTTGGAATCAATTGTCTCTATATTCAGAACAGTGAAAAAGTGCTTTTGATTATTAAAACTTCTCATTAAAACAAAGGTCCATTGTTTTAATACCAATGACCTACTGATGTTTTTGTATGTCATTGTGTTATGGATCATGATACTCTCTGAAGAATTAAAAATGAATATAACAGAAGGAAATGGAGAAACACATGGAGGGTGAGAACAGACTGTAATACATTGCAAAGAAGTAACTACTATGTAAGTTTGGAATGATGAATATGACCAAAGAAAGGCATCAGGATAAATTAGATGGGCTGATGACATGGAGAAAGTCAGTCAACAAACATATCATCCTTCTGTTGCCTAGGGAATGTGAGGAAGACTCATCTTTTTAAAAGCAGACATTTAAAAAGTTTTGTTTTATAATTTTGAGTTATTTTAAACTACATCTCTGAACAATTAAAATTGAGCCTCACTCCAAGAAAATAGAAAGGTGCAAGGTGCTGGCTTCAATATGTTACAGTATAAATACAGAATTAGGAAGGGGAAGCAATGAAAAGAATATCATTTAATAAGTGTATGAGTGAAGTTGATGAGCTAGTTACAGGGCAAGACTGAGAGGATAAACTAAGGATATCCCATATACTTCATTCATACCCTAATAACATTAGAAAAAGAACAAAGTTCCTTGCAAATTGGGTGAGTTCTTGTCGTGAAAAGGGAAGGATAAAGTCTAAAGTTTCACAGAATGGGTAAGTGTAAATGAGTTGTAATTTTCATAAGAGCAGCAGTACATCATTGTGTTTCCAGACCATTTGAATATTTGCGTATGAATCTGTTGAATCTCTTCACACAGGAATTGCAATAACTAATTTTGATAATTCAATAGCACATATCATTAGGTAGGGATATTACAAGGGCAGCTTGGAAGCACAGTGGATAGAGTGCTGGAGTCAGGCAGACATAAATTCAAATCTGACCTCAGATATTTACTAGTTGTATGCCCTTGAACTTGCCTCAATTTGCTCATCTGTAAAATGGCAAATCACTCCTGAATATTTGTCAAGAAAACCCTAAATGGGCTAACAAAGAATCAGACATGACTGAAACAATTCAACAACAACAAATGAGATACCATGCTGCTTAAGTCACAACAAGTGATGAAATTGAAAAAAAATTAGTATTAAATATGTGCATCAGATGAGATAACAACAAAGTTCTTAAAAAATTAATTAAAATAAAAAAAACCTAGAAAGGATACAAATTTTAGGATAGTTTAGTATTCGTCAGAACTTGACAAATCTAGCAACACGAACTTAAAAATGAATAAAAAATTGTAAAGACCAAATTGAGCTGTCAGTTTCTTCTGAAAGAGAGTTTTAGTATGTCCATTTTTCATTCTCCTACAAAACATTAAAAAATTGATCATTTGTTAGATTAAACAAAAAACAAGTCAAAAGACAGAACTGAAATATCCTTTATAATTATAATCACTAATGAAAATTTGGGCAGCTATGTGGAACAGTGGATAGGACACCAGGCCTGAAATTGGGAAAGACTCATTTTCCTGAGTTTAAATTTGGCTTCTGACACTAGTTGAATGACCTTGAACAATTCACTCAACTCTGTTAACCTCAGTTTCTTCATCTGTAAAATAAGCTGGAAAAGGAAATGGCAAATCATTCTAGGATCTCTGCCAAGAAAATTCCAAAAGGGGTTATAAAGAGTCAGATAACAACAAAATAACAAATAAGGAATATTTGAATATTGTTGAATAACAACAAAAACAACAAAAAATAAAATTAGACAAATACATATGTTTGTATTCAAATGAAGAACAAAAATTAGCATTTAAAAAATGATTAAGTCAAAGACTAGATCACAAAATAGTAAATGTTATATGAAAAATGGTAATATTGTGAAGACATAAAAAAAGGTGTGAGATGCAGCATAAGCAGATTGTAGAGAAAAATTTTTATCATTTAATTAGGGAGGTAAAAAGTGGACTAATGAATTGAACAAGCAATTAAACAACTTAGGAAACAAATAAATGAATGATTCTAAAATAAGGTAAAAGAGGAGCTTGAAAATTAAAGGTGAAATAACCAGAATAGAGAAAAACTAATTAAATTAATAAAGAAAACAAGAGCTGTTTTTTAAATAATAACACTAACAAAATTGACAAACCATTAGTCAATTAGTTATAAATGAGAGAGAAAGAACAAATTGATGAAAAGCAACATGAAAAGGCTAAATTCATAACAAATGGACAATAAAATTTAAAATTTCTCAGAAATTATTATGCTGAACAAATTTGAAACCTAAAATAATTTATTTATGACTATCTACAAAAATACAAAATTATCAAATTTACAAACAGGAAATAGGCAACCCAAGGTACCAAATCTTAGAAAGATTTCTAACCACAAACACCTACAGGAATTTCAAAACTAAACATTTCTAGGTTCATATGGATTTTACCTATTTTTCTGCCTCCTATTTCTGGTATGCTCTCCTTTTTTGTTTCTACTTCCAAGTTTTATTGCCTTTCTTCAAAATTTTTTTCTTGGTGTCTTTTCCTGGTTCTGCAAGCTGCCACTGATTTTTTTTTTCTTCACTGCCCCATCCCAGAGTTTATCTCACCTATATTCTTTCAATATTTTGGTTGGCAATAATTTTTTTTAATTAGCAAAGATCTAATTTTCTTCTCTTTTTCATGTCCAAAAATATATGCTTCATTCTATACCCTCTAACTAACTCTCTGCCAAGAGCCAGCAACTTTGCATACATTTTATATTTACCTAGTTCTTTTTATATTATTTCTCTCTCCCATTAAGACCTCCTTAAAGCCTTTTGTTGCCTAGTGTTTTATAAGTGATTGTTGACTACCTTACAAATACATTCTATCAAATAATTAAACAATGAACAACTCTATACCACACTTAGTAAGATGGCATCTCCCAAACACTTTCTTTAAAATTAACATCACAAATTTTAAAACAAAGATAAAACAGATAACAAGATTTATAGACCAATATAACTGTTGGATATTAATGCAAACATTTAAGTTAAATGCTGGCATAGAGATAATAGCAATATTTAGAAATAATTCACTGCAGCCAAGTTAGAATTGCATGTGAATACAAGGATTCTTTTATAATAGGAAAGCAATTATAATATCATATTAATGAAATTATATCTCAATAGATAAAAGAAACCTATGTTGAAATCACCAAAAGTCTTTGGAATAAAAAGATTTCTTTTTAACATGTTGCAAAGTATTTTTATAAAACCATGCAGTAATATTATTTAAATAGGGAAACACTGGAATTTTTCTTAACAACAAGTGATATAGTGATGCCTACTGTCACAAGTATTATTTGACAGAGTATTGTAGATGATAGCTAGAGCAATCAAATAAGGAAAAGAAATGAAAGAAATGAACATTTTATGGGAGGAAACACTATCATATCTATTTGTTAATATTATACTTAGAAAACTCTAGAAGACTCATCTTCCTGAATTCAAATCCATCTTTAGATACTTAGTGTGTGATCTTGGGCAAGTCATTTAACCCTGTTTGCTCTAGCTTCTCATCTATAAAAAGAGTTAGTGAAGGAAATATCAAATCACTTTAATTTCTTTTGCCAAGAAAACTCCAAAATGGGGTCATGAAGAGCCAGACATGACTGAAAATGATTGCACTAAAAACTTCCTAAAAGCATTCAAATTCACTAATCAGAGAAATACAAATTAAAATAAATGACATTTCATATCTATCACAACATTGGCAAATATAGTAAAAGATGGAAAAATTAGATGTTCTTGGTAATGCAGAAAAACAGGTATATATTGCTGCTTGCTGAGCTACAAATTGGTGCAAATACTTTAGGAAGCAATTAGGAATTGTATAAGAAAAATTATAAAATAATTTATACACTTTGATCCAACAACTCAAGTATTGGATTTTTACACCAGAGAGAATATTGACAATGAGCAATATCTATGTGCATGAAAATATTCATAGTAATATTTCTAAAAATTGTTATTGGAAAAAATAGAAAGGTTGATGAATAGAATAGCTTAAATGAGCAAGACTTTATCTTTTATACATAAGGAAAATATAAAGAGTCTGAATATCTATGGAAAAATTTGTATAAAGTGATGCAGAGTGAATAAAGGAAAAAAGAAAACAGAATTGCTACAACTATGTAAGTGAAGAACCCTTAAACAGTAACAAAATTCAGATTTTTTTAAAGGGGATCAAATCTAATAAGGTAAAAGGTAACTAATATTATTATAAGGATCACTATCTGAAATGAGTTATCTTATTGTTCTGAGATAAAACTCTTTAACATTCTTGCCAGCAGAGAACTAGATGTGTTATAGCACAGAAACAATGAAACTGTGAAGAAATAACTTTTCTCTTAGTCCTGTGAATGAAGCTTTAAAAGAGTTGACTTTGGGAGAGTTAGAAAGACCATAACTTAAATAGAATGCAACTGGGGGCTTGGATTGATGCAATATTGGGCAAGATTTCTGTTTCGACAAGGGGCCTAAATTTAGGCTAGAGTAGCTAGATCAACCCAGGAAGTTTAGTGGGCCTTTTGTGTCTAGATTAGGAATGTCTGAAGATTCAAGGCCTGTACTTGATAATTCAGATCTATTCTCTTTTTTATTTTTCCCCAGTTTTCTTGTCCTTGAAAAAATTTGCATAGAGATTTAAGATTTAAAAAATTAACTTTAAGTACATTATCTCAGTTGGCCCTCACAATAATCTCGTGAAATGAGTGCTTTTAGCTATTAATCAACTCCCTAAGAAAAAACCTCCAGGACCAGATGGATTTACATGTGAATTCTACCAAACATTTAAAAAACAATTAATTTCAATACTATGTAAACTATTTGGAAAAAAAAAATTAGGGAAAGAAGAACTCCTACCAAATTCCTTTTATGACACAGACTTGGTACCGATACCTAAACTCGGTAGGATGAAAACGGAAAGAAAATTATAGACCAATCTTCCTAATGAATATTGATGCAAAAATCTTAAATAAAATTTTAGCAATGAGATTACAGAAAGTCATCTCCAGGATAATACAACTATGACCAAGTAGGATTTATACCAAGAATTCAGGGTATAATTGACTATATCAGTAACCAAATTAACAAAAACCTTATTATTATCTCAATAAATGCAGAAAAAGCATTTGATAAAATCCAACACCCATTCCTATTAAAAATGCTAGAGAGTATAGGAATAAAAGGACTTTTCTTTAAAATAGTCAGTAGCATCTATTTAAAACTATCAGCAAGAATCATATGTAATGGGGATAAACTGAAACCATTCCTAATAAAATCAGGGGTGAAACAAGGTTGCCCACTATGACCATTACTATTCAATATTGTATTAGAAATGCTAGCTTTGGCAATAAGAGAAGAAAAAGAGATTAAAGGAATTAGAGTAAGTTATGAGGAAACCAAATTGTCACTCTTTGTAGATGATATGATAGTATACTTAGAGAATCCTAAAGAATCAACTAAAAAACTATTAGAAATAATCCATAACTTTAGCAAAGTTGCAGATACAAAATAAATCCACATAGATCATCAGCATTTTTATGCATAATTAACAAAAAAGGATACAAAGAAAAACTGTCAATAATATGAAATATTTGGGAATTTATCTGCTAAGGGAAAGTCAGGAACTATATGAGCAAAACTACAAAACACTTTCCATACAAATAGAGTCAGATCTAAACAGTTGGGAAAATATCAAGTGCTCTGGGATAGGTTGAGTGAATATAATAAAGATGACAATATTACTTAAACTAATCTATTTATTTAGGGCTATACCAATCAAACTCTCAAGAAACTATTTGATTGACCTAGAAAAATAATAATAAAATTCCTCTGGAAAAAACAAGGGAATTAATGAAAAAAAAAAAGCAAATGAAATGAGTGCTTTTATTATTCCCAGTTTACAGATGAGGAAATTATGACTCACAGAGATTAAGTGACTTTGCCCATGGTCACTCAGCTAGTAAGAATGTAAGACAATAACATCTCACATTTTTGTGACATCTTGTACATAAAGCACTTTACTCTCAACAATTCTATGAAGATGATAAAAATGTCCTTATTATCCTCATTTTCCAGATGGGGAATCTGAGGGTCAGAAAAAGGAAATAACTTGTTCATAAGCAGACAGCTGCTCTCAGAGTTGGGATGCAAATTTGAGTTTCCAAGTCCTCTTTCCAATATGTTCTATTGATGCTCAGCAAAGTGTTTGTGTAGAAATCTTTCTTTTGTCTTCATTTTTTTAGGGGAAAGGAAAGCACCTCACTCTGACGTTAAGAGCAAAGAGATTAGAAAAGTAGCAACATATAAAGATATAAAACAACTTTAGGATTCTGGCCAGTAAAAAGTACAGTAAAGGAAGAAGTCTTCTTTTGGTCTTTGGACTTCTTTTTTTGATAAAGTTTGTGCCTTGTCATCATCATCATCAAATCAAAACAAATAGTGCTTTAAAGTTCACAAAACACTTTACAAACATTACATTAATAATAATATTGTCATTTATGTACACTTTAAGGCTTATGCCTTTTATACATATGTATTACATATATTGCATATATGAATTACATATTAATTAATTAGTTTCCAACAACCCAATGAGGTAAACACTACCCATCCCTATTTTATGCACTACTTTCTTCAAGGTTGACCCACATACACACATACTCCCCAATCCCATAAACAGTTCTTCAGTGCTATTCTAGGCCAATTTCCTATACATTTGGTCCCTGTGTCAACATATTGTCTACCTGGAGAACTCAGCATTCACCATTTTTGTGTAAGCCATTGTCCTTGTAAACTCTTTTTCAATCATTTATTAGTTCATCAGAAATTTAACGAGAAGCGGAGGTTGTAATTCCTGCTTCAAAGAATGAGAAGGCAATTGCTTAGGGTATTTGTGATTTCCAAGAGACACAATGCATGCAATAGTGCTACCAAGTGATAAACTTTAAATATTAAACAGGTAATATGAGATACACCCTTGAGTAAAATATTAAATGACCAAGATTTATTCTAAAGGTAATCATGTTTCTGTTCTTCAATTATTAATTTGTGAAACATTTATTAAACACCCTCTGTGTACAGATAACTGCAAAACTCTAGGGTTATACAAACTAAGACAATTTTTTGGCTTCCTGGAGTTTGTAGAAAATTTATTTCTTAATGTGTCTGTCTGAAATGATTTCACATTTTGATATTTCACACTATTGTAAATAATCAATTAATATGTTTGAAGTGTCAATGATGGATGTCAATCTAAATTTATAGATCTTAATGAAGTCAGATCTATTGGCAGTAAGACAAGGTCTTGGTTACTATTCCATAAAAGTTTTTCTTAACTACTCCTGAAAAAAAAAAGAGTCAGAAGTCTTTTCACTTTTATGCTTTGGCTAGACTAGCAGTAGACAATCTAGGGTGCCGTTGCTAATGAGTGGCTATTAATTGTTGGTAATAATTATCCAGATTATGACAGGCAGTGAAATAGGCAACCCACTGAATAAATCCATCATTGCCTCTAAGTTGACTGCTTACTGCTGATGTTGCTGATGGAGCTAGATTGAGAAGAAATAAAGCAGACTGTATCATATCTCATTGCTTTTGATGATGCTGAGATATTGTCTGGCACAAACGGCAATCTTTTCAACATCAATGTTTTCCAGGTGATGTTATGAGACTAGGAATACCACATTCCATGAAGGATCAAAGTTGTAGGTGACCTGGAATCCAAAGTAAAGAAAGTTGGTAGATGTCAGAAGCCTTTAGTATGTTACTAGTGGTGACTTCTATGCAGGAAGGAATTGAAGCCATCATTAAGGACATCTATTGATTATTCAGTCACGTCCAACTTTTTGTGACCCTGTGGACTATATAGCATACCAAAATTGTCCATAGGGTTTTCTTGGCAATGATAGTGGGGTATTTTTCCATTTCCTTCTCCAGCTCATTTTATAGAGGAGGAAACCGAATTAAACAGAGTTAAGTAAGTATCACTGGATTTGAATTCACAGAGATAAACTTTGTTATCATGGTCCACATACCCTATCCACAGCCTCATAGCTCTCCTTCTCAAGTATAGAACCTGAATAAAAGCAAGCTTATCATACCTCTGCTTCTAAGGGTTTATTTATTTATTTAATGTTATTTAATGAATGGTATTGACTAATTTTCTGCTGTTCCACTTTAATTCCTAGGGAGACAAAGTATATTCTGAAGGTACTTTATACAAAGAACCAATAGATACATCCAAACAAAAAGGATGTTTGTGTCTCCCCCTACTAGCATTTTCTCCCATCTATGTGGTGCTACTTTTCTCTCATCCTCTAGGGTAAACAAGATCCTTAGGTGAGCTCTTTGCTGTCCTTGTCCCAGTCATCCTGGTGTCTGCTTTAGCACCTTGCTTCTTCTCATGTTAAATTCATTGCCAGAAAATGAAGCTGAAATATCCCAGTGACATAAAGTATTGATGAGAGAAATAAGGACTAAGATAAATGATCAAGTACTGCTTTTGGGGTTTGGCTGGGAATTTTTTTTTCTGCTACATTGGCAGACATCTGTTCATTAATCCGTTTTGATTTGTCTGGGTGTTGGTCTTAGCATCCTTATTAGGAAGTAGACTAAAGCACATATATGCTGTTTCTAGCTCACAATCACTCATGGAAACTGTTATTTTCTGGTTGCTGTCCAAACCTGGAAACCTGGAAAAAAAATTTCTGTTAAATTCTTTCCCGCTATCCTTTGTGATCTTTTTAGGCACCCAGAGTCTTTATATGGTCTAGCAATGTAAGGAAGCTATGTAAATAGTGGGACAAACATTGCACTTGAGGTCTTGAAATCTGGGTTCAAGTCTGGCTTCATGTTTTAATAGTCTTGGTAGAATTACAAAAGGGAAGAATTAGAAAAGATCCCCACATATTATTGTCTAACTTTTTCCTGAGCAGGAGTCTCCTTGTATAATATCATAATAAATACCATCTAGTTTTTGCTTAAAGGTCATAGTGATAGAAATCTCCCAAGAAAACTCATTCTACTTTTGGATAACTCTTAAAGTTTTCCTTCCTTGAAACTGGGATCTAACTCTGCAGCTTTTGAATAGATGGGTGAATGAAGAATTTATTAGGAACTTATTTTAAATTTAAAAAAACCCTAGACTAAGTGCTGAGGATAGAAATACAAAAAGAAGACAATTCTTGCTCTCCATGAGCTTACATTCTCTTTTTTTAAAATTATAACTTTTTATTGACAGTACATATGCATGGGCAATTTTTTACAACATCATCCCTTGAACTCACTTCTGTTCCAACTTTTCCCTTCTCTCCCTCCACCCCCTCCCCTAGATGGCAGGCAGTCTTATATATGTTAAATATGTTATAGTTAATCTTAGATACGATATGTGTGAAGAACCGAACAGTTCTTTTGTTGCACAGGAAGAATTGGATTCAGAAGGTAAAAATAAGGAAGAAAAACAAGAATGCAAACAGTTCACACTCATTTCCCAGAGTTCCTTTTCTGAGTGTGGCTGATTCTGTCCATCATTGATCAGTTGGAATTGAATTAGATCTTTTCTTTGTCGAAGATATCCACTTCCATCAGAATATATCCTCATACAGTATTGTTGTTGAAGTGTATAATGATCTCCTGGTTCTGCTCATTTCACTCAGCATCAGTTCATGTAAGTCTCTCCAGGCTTCTCTGAAATCATCCTGTTGGTCATTTCTTACAGAGCAATAATATTCCATAACATTCATATACCATAATTTACCCAACCACTCTCCAATTGATGAGTATCCATTCATTTTCCAGTTTCTACCCACTACAAAAAGGGCTGCCACAAACATTTTGGCAATACAGATCCCTTTTCCTTCTTTAAGATTTCTTTGGGATATAAGCCCAGTAGTAACACTGTTGGATCAAAGGGTATGCACAGTTTGATGACTTTTTGGGCATAATTCCATATTGCTCTCCAGAATGGTTAGATCCATTCACAGTTCCACCAATAATGCATCAGTGTCCCAGTTTTCCCACATCCCCTCCAACATTCAGCATTATCTTTTCCACTCATCTTAGCCAATCTGACAGGTGCGTAGTGTTATCTCAGAGTTGTCTTAATTTGCATTTCCATGAGCTTACATTCTAATGAAAATTTTGCCCATTGCCTCTAATTCTGCCTTTGGTGATTGACCAAAACATGACTAAACTAAACCCTCTTCTGTATGACAGCAAATACTTTTATAGTTATCTCCCACAGTCCCAATTTCTTTACCTAATTCTTATATAATTTGGTCTCTGATCACTCATCTAACTTGAATAAGTCAGATGACTGAGTTTCAGTTTGTTCTTCTGTACAATGAGTATGATTTTAATTGCGACTATTTTGAGAATAATAGCAATTATTATGGCAGCACTCTTACTATTTGCCATATTGCTATTATTCAATCACATCTCTTCATGACATCATATGGAGTTTTCTTGGAAAAAATACTGGAGTGTGTTTGCCATTTCCTTCTTCGGTGGCTTAAGACAAATGGGCTTAGTGATTTGCTCAGGGTCACATAGCTAGTGAGCACATGAAGTAGAATCTGAATTCAAGTCTTCTTGACTCTAAGCCCATGGTTCTGTCTCCTGCATCTCTGATGAAGACAAGTCCGGTTTGTTTATAGTGTGAGAAGAATAATAATATTATCATTTGCCTTAAAGTGTTGCTGAATTTAGAAATATAAGTAAATTTTACTTGAAGGGTTTTTTCAAATTCTTTGTAGAAATCCTTCTCCTCTCTATCCTCTGAAATAGATATTAGTATATAGCTTAAACTGAAATTATTCTAATGACAGGTGCGTAGTGTTATCTCAGAGTTGTCTTAATTTGCATTAATTTTGGCATATTCTTCATATGGATGCTGTAGTACAAGATGACCAAATGTCCCAGGGGATGATATTGCTTATTGCTGTTAGAGGCATAATAAAACTAACTCTGCCAACTCCTTTATTTTCCTTTCCAGAGAGAACCTGTCAGCCTGCCTTTCACTTAAGTGCTATGTCCTTTTTGCTTCAAGTTTCATTTATAGCGAGAGGGTTATAGATTGGATGGCAACAAATCCCTTACGTATAATGTGAAGGCAATACCCAGAAGCAGTACCAGTTCCGAAAATGGACAGCATTGCTCATAATTGCTTGATCCAGCCTTTTGATTTCATACAAGAAGTTTCCTAGTCAATCAACAATTGCTGTGTGACTAACACTGTGCTAGGTGCTAAGTGTGGAGGTGGAGGTTGGAGATAAAAGAAAGACAATCTTAGAAGCCTACTATCTTTTCTGGAGGTAAGGGACAAGAATGTGAGAGCCAGAAGAAAGGTATTATTAAAGCCATATATAAAACAATTAGAGAATAAGAGTTCAGGAAATTAAAAGATCAATGTGGGAACTGGGCAAAAGGGAATACTTCACTTTGGGAATCTAAGCTGATCTTTGAAGGATGGATAGGTGGAGATAAATTAGAAGGGCATTCCATAATCAATAAAGATGGAGTAATGTGAGCAAAAGTCTGGAGACTCTAATTAGCATGGCATATTTGGGAAGAGGACATTAAGAAGAGTGGGGCTAAAGGTTTGTTCTGGATAATTTTGAAGATAAATGTATATAAAGTGGTAGAATATCTTGAATACTAGATTGAAAAATCTGATTGTGATTTAATAAGAAATAGGGAGACATTCTAGTATTTTCAAATAGGGGAGTGTTGTGATGAAATGATAACTTTATGTAGCCAAGCCAGGCTGCAGAGTTGGCACTAATTGTGGTTGGGGAAGACACAAAATGCTCTTGCACCCATATACTGGTTGATTTAATATAGGTTAATTCTGGGCCTATGCGTGGGAACCATCTTCTGGTTTCTGAATGGAACCTCTTGGTTTTATTATGAAGCCTCAGAGGTTGAAATATCAACTTCATAGGCCAGTCTTTGAGTCTTTCAGGTTCTGATGTCTGGTGTCATTTTTTCTTTTGTGATAATTTACTTGTGTGGACTTTCACCAACTGCTTACCAGTTGCCTGTAGCATCCCTGTTTGGACTGGTTCCCTGAATTTCAACTCTATTTAAACATGTGGCCACTATGTATTTCTTCTGTCTTGGAATAATCACAATGTATTCAAATACTCATATGAAGATAGATCTTATAATTATTGACTTTTAGTTATGCTTGAGTATTTTAAGTCCCAGTCTTCATCTGCTTCAGCACTTAGTGGGTATCCATCCTGGTTAAACCCCATATAACAGTTTACACTTGAGGGGCTTAGAAGTGCATCTGCAACTGCTTTTCTAGGAATTCCTGATTGAAATGCAGCTCACCTTCCATGTCCACTTAAGAACTTTCTCAGCTAGATGTTTCTTCTCAGCCTTGGCAGCCCTAATCTTTCTCTCTCCACCCTCCCTTCTTCTAGTAGTCTGATTTTTGGTTCTTTTGCTGACAACTTGATGACTGAGTTCTGACATTGGTTGCTCTCTGAATAGACTTGATACTTATCTTTTAACCAATCAATACAGAAATATTTTCAAAGTGTCTCCCATGTGCTAGGCATGAGGATACAAATACAAAGAAGATCCCTATTTTTTTCTAGGAGTTGCTGCCCCTCAAGATAGCTTCTCAAGTTGGAGCTTCTCAAAATAGCATCTATTGGTCTCTTCATAGATTTTTTTTTTGTTTTCCCCCATAATTCTCCAACCACTTGGATTCCATGGCATTTTGAAAACCTTATGATTACTGGGGTCTACATGAGAATATAGCTTAGTTATGGTTTCTTTCTATCCCATCCTGTTTCTCAGGTTTGTTGTCATCCAAATATCAGTTTCAAAGATAGAAGGCTATAATAGGTATTTCAAAAAGAAAAACAAAGGCCTTTCTTTTGATAAGTTATAATCAGTCAATTAGTGATTATTAAATGCTTACTACCATGTGCCAGACCCTGCACTAATTATTGGGGAAAAAATTAATTCAAACAGTCTCTACTTTGAAGGAGACCATGGAGGAAGCAACTAACAAACTACTGGGTGAAAACAAGATATAGAAACAAAATATAGACAAGATTGATTGGAGATAATCTGACAGAAAATATTAAGATTAAGGAAGAATGAGAAAGGTTACTTAGAGAAGGTGAGACTTTTGCTAAGACTCTTTTAATGAGCATTTGACTCTCACTAGGCAGTAGAGAAGAAAGCTGGTAAAGGTTTTTGACCCAATGCTTCTCTGAAGTAGTCACACAGGCACTAAGTGTCAGAGGCAGAAACTGAACCATAGTGCATTATTGTAGAGGACCTCTAGGAGGTGCAGTAGATAGAATGTCAGGTCTGGAGTTAGAAGGCATCCTGAATTCAAATCTAACCATGACACTTACTAGCTATGTAACCCCGGACAAGTCTCTTCACTCTGTTTGCCTCAGTTCTACATCTGTGAAATGAACTGGAGAAAGAATGGACAAGCCAATCCAGCGTCTCAGCTAAGAAATCCTAAATGGGCTCGTAAAGATTCAGACATGACAATGAACAACAAGAAGCACCATTCTATCCACAACAGTATGTTGCCTACGGATTAGAGATATTAAGGCTCATTAGGAAGTGAAAGAAGCATTTCAACCAAATTTGGAGTAGAGAAATGGACAAACCAAGTGCAGCTAAATAGTTAAGGATTAGTGAGAAAGATACCTTACAGTTACTTTTATCTTAGGGTTGTTCTAAATTGTATATTACATAAAATGTTTTATAAATCTTAAAGCATTCTGAGTCAGTTAAGATCTGATGTCAGAAAATGTGTATTTGAGTCCTGGCCCTAACATTTAGGAGGTGTACTTTTGGCAAACAATTTCATGACTAAAAGTCTTCAGAGTGTAGGCAACAGAGCCTTAGATTTGATGTCAGAAGATTTCGGTTCCAATACTGATTCTGTTAATGTGTTATCATTTTACTATTACTAGCTGTGTGAACTTGGTAAGTCACTTCTCTGGACTTTAGTTTCTTCAACTGTAAAATGAAGAGATTGCATTAGTGGATCTCTAAGCTATTTTCAACACATATTTGTACTTAGCTATTTTAATAAAGAATTCTAATTGTTCATTCTGGACTGATTTAACTAAGTTGTAGGAGGAAAAATATGGAAAATAGAAGTTTAGTGAGGAGTTGGGTTGGAGTTGCAGATTTGGGAACCATAAATATAAAGGTAATTGAGTTCAAGTCACAAAAGATAATGAACTTGCTAAGTTCATTCAAATGGAGGTCATTTTAAATATTATTCTTAAAGATTTCCTGTGAGGTAAATACTTGTCTCCTTTTGGAATTTACTCTGTTTTCTTTCAATCCATTTTTATCATGATAATTCTTTCAGATTTGTAACTTGTATATTTATATCTTTCTTCAAAGTAAATCAGTTTTCTCTCATTCTATGTATAATATCTCATAACATACATGTATCTATTAGACATATATATATATATGTATATTCACACACATATATGTTTGTGGAATTGAATTGAAGACTGAGGAAGAGTTTACAATACATAAAAAAGATTATACTTTAAAAAGTAGCTCTCTCTTCTCTCCTCTCCTCCTTTCCTTTCCCCTCTTCTCCCCTCCTCCTCCTCTTCTTCCTCCTCTTCTCTTCTCCTTTTCCTCTACTCCCTTTCCCTACTTTGTTCCTCCTCTTTTCTCCTTTCCTCTCTTCTGTCTTCCTGTCTCTGTCTCTCATCAACTTATCTTCACATTTGAAATATGACCCTTTTTATACCTTGTAAATTCTTCCTTTGGCTTCATTTCAACTAACATTTATTAAGCTCCTACTCTGAATAGAACATTGTGTTACAATGGAGATACAAAATTAAATATGAAATAGCCTCTTTTATCAAGGAACATGTACTCTATTTAGGAATTACATGTGCCCAAATAATTAAATATACAAATAATTGCACCGATATATGTGGATGCACATGTGTGGATGTATGAGAGAGTTAAAGAGAGAAAGAGACAGATAGACATCGAGACAGAGACACACAGAGACGGGGGGAGGGGGAGGAGGGAGAGAGAGACAGAAAGACAGAGAGACAGAGACAGAAGGGGGGAGGAGGGAGAGAGAGATAGAAAGACAGAGAGACAGAGACAGAGACAAAGACAGAGACAGAGATAGGGACAGAGACACAGACAGAGGATTGATATAGGAAATAGGAGGGAAGGAAGTAGGGCGCTCTAATAACTGGGTGAGGGAGAAAGGGAAATTTAGATGATGTTGGAAGCTAGTGAGTGAAGAAGCAAGGTGAAGAAGAAATACATCACCAACATCAGACTTGAGAGCCCATTATGAAAGGAAAAGCATGTTGATAGAAGATATGATATCATGGACAGTAGCTAGTAGGCTAGCTAGACTGAAGAAAGGGAATGATATGAAAAAAGACTGGAGAAGTAATTAGAAACTAGGTTGAATGAAGCTTTAAATTCCGGGATGAATGAGGATTCGATCTATTTTTTTTTTTTCCTTGCTAGTCATTAAAATTTTTCGAGTCTGTGACATGGGAGATTTGTTTTTTGGGAATCCTGATTTGGCAGTTGTGTGGAAGATGAATTGGATGGGACAGAGACTATAGGAAAAAGACCAAATCAGGGGCTATTGAAATAGTCCATGTGAGAGGTGACAAGGGTCTGAACTAAGCAGAAGTGCTGACTGAGAAGATATGAATGAGAGATTTTATAGAGGCAGAATGGAAAAGAATTGTCAACTAATTGGTTGTGGGGGATAAAGAAGAACACAGCAACAAGGCAACAAGGCTATAATACTTCAGTGTGCAAACCTGTGTGACTAGAAAGATGAGGATATCATTTATAAAAAGGGGAAAACATTAAAAATAATGTTACTAAAAGTCTTTATAGAATTGTAGTCTCTCAGATTTGGAAGGGAACTTGGAGACCATCTAGCCTGACCCCTTCTTAAACAAAATTCCTCTTTACAACACATCCAAGTAGTCATCCAGCTTTTGTGTGAAGATCTTTACTGAATTTACTACCTCCTAAGGCAGCCTAGTGTTTAGATGCCTCTAACTCTTAGGAACTTTCCCCCTTAATTTAATCCCAAATTTGCCTCTTTGCAACATCTACTGATTCCTTCCAGGTTTACCCTCAGAGGCCATGAAGAACAAATCTAATCCTTTCTTCCTGATCATTTCTCCCTATCCCCATCTTTTGTTCTTTTAATCCTTATCAGGTCTCTTGCTTATATTGCGAATTCTCAGATGAGACATATTATCTCAATAAAGGTCTGGACAATATAAAACCTAGGGAGAGAATTGTCATTAAGTTCCATGTATCCTGAAAATAAATTCACTTTTCTAATAACAACCAAATATTGCTATACATGATTATCTTTATTTACTATTTTTAATGCAGGCACTAAACACTTTATAGCACTTAAAATTTCAAAATGCTAAGGTCAGATGGGACCTTAAATATCTATTCCAGTGGTTTTTAGACTTATTCTTTCCTCATACAATGAAATCTGTTAAAATAACTTTTAAAATTGTATCTCACTAATGGCACCAAAAACACAAGACTGATTTAAAAACAAGTGAAAAATAAACCCAAACTTCTACTTCCAGATGGTGTTGTTGTTGTTGGGGGTAGTAGTCCTTTTTTCTCAAAAAGGACCAATCACATCAAGGGGGTGATGTCTTAATTTGCAAGTGTTGGTTTTAAGTGAGACAGAGCCCACAAAGTCAACAGCCTCACTTTCTCCTCCAGGCAAATCTGTTCAGTGGCAAGATAAGGTCAATATGATGAGACGATAGCCTTGGATGCTGTGGGTGATTTTAGCCTTTTTAAGCTAAGGCCTTTTTCAGGTCTCAGTTTGTCTGAAGCAAATCCCATTCTATAATAAAAGACTAGGTCAGAATTAAGGCAAAAGATGACCTAGTTTGTCTTCATAAAAGAATCAGCCTGGGAGGGGAAGATCCTCAGAGTTTTTGACTAGAAGAGAAACAATTGCTATTTACACTCACTTGGAGCTATCAAAACCCAAACAATGAGCAAGTGAGGCTTGGGCTGGGACCTATTATTGGCCAATCAGTGAAAGCCAGAATGATTTAGATTTAAAGGCATAATCAAGTAGCTCCATTTGAATTACAATGGACTTTAACTAAGCCTTGTTTTTCAGAGCTATATTTCAAGAAATCATAAATGAACAGTGCTTGAGATAAAAAAAAAAAAAAAGTTAATTGTCCTAGTTCTTTTTAAAATGAGAGAATAAACAAATAGGGAAGAAAAAATATCTAGCTTCCAAACCCCAAGACACTTTGCAGTGTGTAAGTGATCAAAATTTATATTCCTTTGGACAGACTATCCATATGGAAGGTTATATCTCCCAATATGGGCAGAGGGAGAGAAAGAAAAGGAAGAAGATAAGGAGGAGGAAGAAGAAGAAAAGGAGGAGAAGCTGTATTGCCCAACGGGGACTGTTGGGTCCCCAGGGGCAGCTACTACTGCTCCCAGATTGTTGTTTGTTTTTCATTCCTGAAGATGACCAATGACATCAGGAAGATTATATCTTGACTTGAAAGGGATTTTGGATTTAAGTGAAGTAGAGATGTGCAGTCATCAGATGCCTTACTCTTTCCTCCAGTCCAGTGACAAAACATAAATCAAGATGGCTTGCAATGGCTCTGGATGCATGGGAAACCTTGATCTTTTTAAGCTACTACTTCTAAATAAGTTTTGCTCCATATTCAATGTTTTTTTTTTTTTAAGTATATTTTCTACTTGTTAGAATGTGGTTATTTCCATTAGTGTATGTTTTAGACAGCCTAATTTGTGCAATGCTTCACAGCAATTTCTGTTTTTCTCATTACTTACATAATCTAGTTTTTGTGGGATTGTTTTCAGCCCGTCACGTTTTCTTTTTTTTGTTTAAATTCTAATTTTGTTTATAATTTTAAAATTTCTTTTTAAGAGTGCCTTTGCATTTTTCCACAGGGCTTTAAACTATGTATTTTTCAAAATCACTAACATAACTCTCCATTAACATACTTCTCTCCTACTTCTAGTGCTTTTATGATTGTCTGGTCTTAACTTTGAGTTCTGAAGGTAATGCCATCTGAACAAAAGCCTGGGTAGGAGCTTTAAGTTGAAAAGACTAAAATTATTAGCTCAGCAATGGACTGTATGCCCATTGTTCAAGGGAGAAAAGTTAAATAAGTTAAATTTGGCTATATATATGCTTATATCTAATATGCATATATCTATGAATCTATCTATTCACCCATCTATATTTAGTAAAATGGAGCAATCACTTTCCAAAGGTTGTTTACTAAGGCAGGGATAGGACTGAAATCGTGGTGCCACAATTCTCTTTTAAAGTCCTGACCCAGTTTCCCTAATTGTCCTATAGTTACTCTGCCTCAGGTTATAACCATCCCCTCTTAAAGTTAGGATAAAGGTCTTATATCTTAGACCTTAGGCTATAGGATAAAGGTCTTTATCCATTTTAGACATCATTAGAATATCAGGAGCCTCCCCAGTACCTCCATTGTGTCATCCTCATCCTAGATTCTTCCCCCATTAGGTCATCCCCATACAGGTACCACCCCCATCATGTCATTATTATTGTTACCCTATAAAAGAATCTTGTATCAGACATTTCACTGCTGGATTCTTTGAGATGTCTCATTCAGCCCTGGGACCAAACCATGGATCCATTTGGTACCAGTAAATCTCTCTCTTTTAAATAAATTATTAAATTGTTCTCTAATTCCTATCTTGCTTAGTTTCTCCAGCATTACAAAATCAATATATCTTTAAAAGTATTTAAGTATCAAGTTCATTAGAAATAAATCCTAATTGGAGATAGCACTATTCAGTTTGAGGGTGAAAGTAGAATTAGATATTCTACCTATGTTCAAGATTTTTGCTTCATTTTCAGTCTTCTTAGTTTTTAATAATAACATCATTCCCAATTTTGCTCTATTATAGATTATAAGCTCTGTCACCCAAAATATTCATAATACTTAAGAATGCATTTGTATGCTAATTATTTTCCATATTCTGCTACTACTGATTGATAATCACTTTATATTGACAGTTATAGTTGGGCTTGTTTAACAATTGATCCTGGGGCAGCTGGGTGGTGCAGTGAATAGAGCACCGGCCCTGAAGTCAGGAGAACCTCAGTTCAAATTTGACCTCAGACACTTAATACTAACTATCTGTGTGATCCTGTGCAAATCACTTAATCCCAATTGTCTCAGAAAAAAAAAAAAAAAAATTGATCCTAGACTAGGCATAGTGGAGAGAGCACCTCAGATCAAATCTGGCTTTAGACACTCACTAGTTATGTGATTTGGGGACAACTCACTTAACTATACTCTGCCTTAGTTTTCTTATCTATAAAATGAGGATAATAATAGAACCTGTTGCCTAGGATTATTGAAATTTATTTGTAAAATTTAAAGCATTATATATATATATATATATATATATATATATATACACACACACACTCAAAACATAATCACTAAGGATAGTATTAGTATTCACAGTGTGTATTTGTCTGCCATTATCACCTTTATTCCGTGGAGACTTTGTTTTTCTTTATAGAACCTTAAGATTTCCTCAATAAACAGTTTGAAAAAAGTTCCAACCTAATCTTATGCCTTCGATTTACAAGGATTGAATGAGAAAAAATGTGTAAAGTACTTAGCACAGAATGTGGCACATAATAAGCACTGTATAAATCCTAGTTATTACTGTTATGATTATTACAACTATTATTATTACTATTATTAAATAAGGAAACTGAAGACAAGAATGGTTAGGTAATGTTCCTAACTTCATGTGGCTAATCACTGACAGAAACTGAATTAGAATCTATAACTCCAGACTTTGAGCCAACTAGTCTTTTGTCCATCACATTGGAAATGTTATTTGTTCCTAGGGGTCATCTGGTATGCATATATATGTGTTCAGAAACAAAACAAAACAAAATAAAAATACTACAAAAGTAAACCAAAAGCCCACTCCCACAGAATGTTGATAAATATTAGCTTTTCTTTTACCTGCTACATTCTCATCTTACTCTCTCCAAGATGTAGATAGCATGCCCTCACTCCCTTTTTCCCGGCATCATCCATATTCTCCGACACTTTGACATCTCTTTCGATGAGAATAGCATTGGTGGTGTTGGGCCAAGCTGTGGAGAACAAAAGTTAATTAGTTAATGCTGGTGAAAGCACTTTGAAAATGAGAAGTGCCGAGCTTGTTGAGCACACAGCATTCTCATTCATATCCATAAAGGTTGGAGAACCCATGTAACTATTAGTCTCTGGGCAGTGATGTCAAAGGAAGCTTGGTGGGGGAGGATGCTTCCCTGACACAGTACTTAACAGTGCTTTGCATATAGTAGACACCCATTAAATGTTTGTTGAAGAAATGAAAGCTTTATTACCCAGGGAAGATTTGGTCCTCTTGTACCTGTGGGACTGTAATGCTGATGACCTTTCTTGATTTCCTTAGTCTTATTCAGTTCAGATTATTGCTGTCTGACTGATTCTCTTTATCCTTGTTCCCTTCATTTTTCATGACAAGCTATCTCCATTTGAAACTTTTGTCCTGACTATCCATTGATTTCAATGTTCTGTAACTTTGAAGGTTCATCTCCTCTTCAGATTCTAACATTCTATTTCTGTGAATTTATTCCTGAGTTCTTTATATTCTCTACAGAGGCTGAGTAGTTTGAAAGACTGGGAAGTTGGCTTCGGGCTCTGAGGTGGGGCCTGGGCTTGGAGACAATCATATTACTGAGTCCTTCAACTTCTCTTTAGACTGAAATAACTGAATAATTGAAGTCAAGGTACATTTTGGTCGCAGTTATCTGGATGATGTAGGTTTATTAACACAGACTATGCCTATCTTGAGAGTTTTTGTTATATTACCATGAGTTTTAGTTGAAATGATAGAACCTTTACCTTTTCTGACTTTATGAATATATCAACTCGGTGATGGTGATAGAAAGCACTACCTCCATCCTCTCAGTACGTGTCTGTTACAGTCAAATAGGGTGATTTCCTGAGGAAACATGTATATGATATTAGGATATGGTATTAAAATACCATGACTTTTCACAGAAGCACTCCTGAAAGAATACAAGGACTTATAAAGAATTGCTAAAGACAGTTGTCCTGACAAGTCTATCATTGCCCAATGCCTCAGTGCCCCAAACCTTATATGTGGCCTGGCACACATATCTTTCCTGGGGATATATAATATTATATTAAACTAGAAGTGTAGAAATTGATATAATGTATTGAAACATAAACTCTGGAATGAGAGATCTATAAAGCTGCACTGTTCTGCCATATAGAAGTCCCACTTTTTTTAACAAAAAACCTCTGCAAAGACTAGAAAAAGGGGTAATGTAAGAAAGTGGGATTCTTTGTAGTCCTTAGGACTAGTACCATGTCATCTCTGCAATTCTGTTGTCCTGGATATATTCTCACTGCTCTGATATACTAGACCAAAAAAAAGAACATGTATGTTTGTGACTTTAATTACTATTTCCAGATGTATCTCCTCCCATAATTACTTAATCCCTCTCCCTTTGAGGTTTACTCCAACCTGATATATTAACCCTATCAAGATTCTGCTGCTTGATGTCAGCTTCCAGGCCATTTTTTTATCCTTGCTCAGGGGAATTCAGAACCTAGTTCATAGTTTTCCTATCCATACCAATCTTTTATACTTGGAAAACTCAATATGCATGCTGATATTCCTTCAAATATCCTCCCATTTAATTTCATCAATATCAGCCTCAAGGAACCACACCTTTATTCTATTTCAGTAGCATACAATTTAATCATAAATTTAATAATTTTTAATATCAACTACCATGATTCCTTTTCAGTGTTAACTCTGAAATTATATTTTCAGGCCATAACTTCCTCCTATCTGTTCCTGTCCTTATATCTTCTAAATCTATTCTATAACTTCATTTGAATCTCTGATATCTTCAACTTTCCCCGTTTTTCTATTACCCCTATTTCAATCTCATTTTAACATCTTCAAAATCAATTAGGTGGCTCAGTGAATAGAGTGCTCTATAGTCAGGATATCCTGAATTCAAATTCAGCCTCCGACATTTACTAGCTTGGGTGATTTTGGGCAAATCACTTAAACTCTGTTTCAGTTTCTTCAATTTTAAAATGTGGATTATAATAGCACCAACTTCATAGGACTGCTGTAAGAAACAAGATAATATACAGTGTTTAGCACAGTGTCTGGAACAAAGAAGGCATTTTATTTCATTCCTTTCCCTCTCTTGTCTTCACATTTAACTGTTTCTGCAATATTCTCATTGACCCTTATCTCATTGCCTGATCACAACCCTACCTTATTCCCACCATCCTCCCTTATCCCTCTCCCCTTTCACTTCCATTTTATATTTTTGTCTTTCTCCCTTAAAATATAAGTTTCTTGTGGGTAGGGACTATCTTGATTTTTGCTTATGTTTGTTTTTTGGCACTTACCATAGTGGCTGGTACTTACATCATTGGAAGAAGTCACCATGATTGAATCCATGACAAATTTATGTTATCCATTCTTAGCTGGGCCCTCATCATCCTATCCCAGTTCTTTTGCTCTTCCTTAATTGACAATAATTTACTCCCCACAATATATATTCCAAGCCTCCCCTTTGCTCTTCAAGCCATTTATGTCAATCTTTCCCTTTCCTCTCAGCCAAAAGCAAATTAGAACTATTCTCTTCCTCCTTTTTTAAAATTCTAATTTTACCTCATCTTTATTGTTCATCTTTTCTCTAATCTGGTTTCAAAGAATGGGGTAGAACTACATTGTCAATGTCAGTCCTACTTGTGCCTTTGATCTAATTCCTTATTACCTCTTTGATTATCCTCTTTCTCCTTCTCTATTTGTCAACCTTTCCTTATATACTAGTTTTTTCTTTGTTGCCTCCATGTGTTCCTGGATATTTTTCATCCTTGAGAAAACCTTAATTTGACCATTACATCTCAACATATCATTTTAGGCAGGGTGACTATTAAGAAGTAGATTTTTGAGAAATGAACAATGCAGATTTTTTTTTTTTTTTTTTTTTTTTTACTTTTTACTTTTTTACTTTTTATATATAGGGCAGCTAGGTGGTACAATGAATAGAGCACTGGATGTGGAATTAGGAAAACAAATCTTCTTGAGTTCAAGTCCAGGCTCAGATACTATCTATGTGTCTCTGGACATGTCCCTTAATCTTATTTGTCTCATCTGTAAAATGAGCTGAAGAATGGAATGGCAAGTACTGTAATATAAAGATATTACAATATCTTTGCCAAGAAAGCCTCAAAATGGCATCTTGAAAAGTCAGACATGACTGAAATGAATGAACAAAAACAAAAATGCATATTTGTTATAAGAATTTTCTTTCTCTATTTCTTTTTTTTTTTTAATGGGGAAGGGAGGTAGGAAATAAAAAATAAAGATTTTTGATAATTAAAAAAACTAAAAGATAATATTCTGCATTTTTTTCTTCCTGTCTTAGTCAAAAACTTAGAAAAAGTTGATCATACTCACTGCCTCGACTTTACCACTTCTAAATCAATTATTTACCTTTCCCAAACTAGCATCCATGTCCAGCACTACATGGAAACCACTCCTTCCAAAATCATGAAATCATGAATTGGCCTTTTTATTCCATATTCTGTGTGTGTGTGTGTGTGTGTGTGTGTGTGTGTCCCCTTGCTCCCTCCCTTTCCCCCTCCTTTCTTTATAATTGGGAAACTCAAAATGCATTCCCCTCCCCCACCTCTCTGTGTCTATCTTTGTCTCTCTGTCTCTCTCTTTACCTGTCTCTGTACTCCCCTCTCCCTCCCTCTCCTTCCCTTTTCTACCTCTCTCCTCCTCTACTTCCCCTCTCTCCTCCTCTACTTCCTCTGTCTCTCTGTCTCTCTGTCTCTCTGTCTCTCTGTCTCTCTCTGTCTCTCTGTCTCTCTGTCTCTCTCTCTCTCTCTCTCTCTCTCTCTCTCTCTCTCTCTCTCTCTCTCTCTCTCTCTCTGTCTTTCTTTCTCCCTCCCACCCCCAACATGTGTGTCTGTCTCTATTTCTCTATCTCTTCTTTGTTTTCTGTGTCTCTGTCTCTGTTTCTCTCTGTGTGTCGGTCTCTGGCTCTCTATCTGTGCATGTGTGTGTATGTGTGTCTCTCTGTCTGTCTCTCTTTCTCCTTGGTCTCCTTAGCCCCACTGACTTTAACTATAATTTCTATGCAGATGACTCCAAGTCTACATATTCAGCCCTCATCATTCTAGTTCTCCATTTCTAACTACTTTTTGTACTTTGTTCCACAGACATCTCACAATCAACATTTTCAAAATTGAGTTTATTATCTCTTTTGCCCAATATACACTATCTACTAACTTCCTTATTTCTTTTGAGAGGACTACATTCTTTTAGTCATTTATTCCCTTTCATTCACTTACCATTATCTGTCACCAGTCCCCCTTCTTGCTCTCATCATATTCAGTTATCAAATATGGTTTACCTCCACAATGTCTCTTGAATTTGCCCTCTTTTCTCCATTCATATATCTATCACCCTTGGTCAGGCATTCATCATTATCTCTCCCTGGTTCTATACAATATTCTCCTAACTGGCCACCTCTCATCAAGCCTTTCCCATTTCCAATCTACTCCACATACTGATTCCAGATTGAATTATTACTAAAGCATGGGCCTGTCTATGTGACTCCTTTGCTCAAGAAGCTTCAGTGGTTCCCTATTTTCTATAGGATCAAAATATGAATTTCTCTATTTGGTATTTAAAGTCCTTCACAATTTGCCTCCAGATTCTCTCAAGGCTAATTAGTCATTTTCATGTACTCCATGCTGTAGCTGAATTGATCCATTTGCTATTTCTTATACATGATATTCCCTCTCCTTCCTCACCTTTACCTTTTGAAATCTTAACACCTTTCAAGCATTAGGTATACCAAAAGTAGTTTATCTCATGACTCCTCAAATTTCCTCTGTACTTCTGCTTCAATGTTCTTTTTTACACTTGTAATGCCTTCATCGCTACAATCTCCTTTGATTGGTGTGTTCACTTACTCTAATCAGAGTTTGTTCCTGAACAATTTGAGAAAGCACCCACTGCAGCCATGCTTACTTTAAATCTTTTCAGCTTTTTGGAGTTGGGAACCGCCTTACAAATCATCAAGTTTAACCCCTGAATATTATAGATGAAAAAATTGAGGCACAGAAAGATGAAGTGATTTATCCCAAGTCACACAGTGACATGGTTAACCATGTTCTTTCTGGACTTTGCCTGTAAACAAGTATCTCCCTTATCCCTCTCTCCTTTCACTTCCATTTTATATTTTTGTCTTTCTCCCTTAAAATATAAGTTTCTTGTGGGTAGGGACTATCTTGATTTTTGCTTATGTTTGTTTTTTTGCGCTTACCATAGTGGCTGGTACATAAGTAAGTGCTTAATCAATTATCTCTCTACTTTTCTATCTCTCTGATTATCTATTATGCTATCTGCTTCCAATGGTCTTTTCTGATTTCTTCAGTTGCTAATTTCTCTTCCACCCACTCAGAAATAATTCTATATTTGTTTAGTATATATATTTTATGTTATGAACTACCACAGCAGAATGTAAGTTTCTTGAAGAAAGGGGCTACTTCACTTTTGAAATTGTGTCACTGCTGCCTGGAGGGTAGCTAGGTGGTACAGTGGATAGAGCACTGGACGTGGAGTCAGGAAAACTTATGTTCTTGAGTTCAAATCCAGTCTCAAACACTTACTAACTGTGTGACCCTGAGCAAGTTACTTAACCCTATTTGTCTCAGCTCTTCATCTGTAAAATGAGCTGGAGAAGAAAATGGCAAACCACTCAGTATCTTTGCCCAGAAAATCCTAAAAGTAGTAACAAAAAAGTCCCACACTACTGAAAAGACCGAATCTTAATCCCATTCCCTAGTACATTTGCTTAAAAATGTTTATTGAGAGATATTGATTCCCAGAAAATATGAGGCTTTTTAGTGCCAGCTCATGGTTCTCAGACACTCTGAAAGATGGAGTTCTATACCAACATAAGTATAAAATACCTCTCCACTACAAGGATATATTGGCAGTTGGAAGCATCTGATGTTGCTTCATGTTGGTAGATAAGCAGCAGAAAGTTATGGTCTTTGCCAGTGATCCTTGCATCAGAAACAGAAGAAGACTCTGTCATAATGTATTTTAAGTGTTTTGTAAACCTTAAAGTGCTCTGTAAAATGTAAGTTATCATGTTGTGGCTATTGTTAATTGACATGAATGGAAGAGCCAAGATTTTGGAATCAAGGAAAGTTTTCCAAGAAGGGTGCTAGGCTTCTTTTTGGCCACCCTGAGATCTTTGTAGTGAGGAGATCAAGAACTTGAGATCTTGATTGAAAATCTCCAAAGGCTATTTTAAAACCCCAATAGTCACTTTCAAAGGGGACAGTTGGCTTAGAACGACTTATTTGAACTACAGCTTTAAAAAGCTGGCAGAAAAGAAGCAATGGACAAAAATAGACCATAGCAGTGCTACCCAAAATTGCCTGTGCTCCTTGACATTCTTAAGATGCATAGGCAGAAAAATTCCCCTGCGGAAAAACTTGAGGCTCATTAGCAGTTGCCTCTAAAACTTAAGCTCTGTGCATTAGACCATAGCTTCCCTGTGTGATGCTTGATTTTTTCCATAGATTTCCATGTCCTTTCTCATCCTCTACTTCTTCATCTTCTGTCCCCAGGGATAAATCTGTGGCAGCATTCCTCGCTGATATGTAATATTGAGTGGAGGCTGGCAGGGGATATATAGCAGGGATCATGCTCAAAAGTAAGAGGTCTGCAACTTGTCAGTTATGATAAAGAAAATCCTTTAGTATTTTTCCTAAGGTTGGAGATAGTGTGGTATAGTATGAAAAACAAAACAAAACACATTGTAGTTGGAGTTAGAAAAACTGAATTTGAAACTCAGTTCTGCTACTTTCTAGCTATGTGACTTGGGATAAATCACTTCATCTTTCTGTGCCTCGATTTCTTCATCTGTAATAACCAGGGGTCAAACCTGATGATTTGTAAGGCAGTTCCCAACTCCAAAACCTATAATCTCCAATACATAAAATCCCAGATTTGAAAGGGAAACCAGAATTCATTTAACCCAAATCATATATGAAATAGAATCTCTTCTATAGCACATATGACAAATGCTTATGTAATCTTTGCTTGAAGACCTGTAGTAAGGGGGAACCAACTACCTACTCAGTATTCCATTCAATAGTGAGTCAGCTTTAAATATTAGGAAGATTTTTCCTTATTTCAAGACTATATCTACCACTTTGCATCTTCTGGTTTTTGTTCTTAGTCTGTTAGAGGTCAAAGTTTAATTCTTCTTTACCAGGAAAACTTTTAAGTTATTTGAAAAGAGTTATCACCACTCCCCCAAGCCATCTCTTCTCCAGGCTAAGTGCCACCTCCTTACCTCTAGTTTTTTTCAACTAACTCTCTTTTACCATGATCTTGAGGACATTCACCATCTTGGTTTTTGTTGTCCAGTCATTTTTCAATTGTGTTCAACTCTCACGATGCCATTTGAGATTTTCTTGGCAGACATAATGGAGTGGTTTGCCACTTTTCCAAATATCTTGGTTGTGGTTATTTCTAAATGGTGGTAAGCAGAGTGGAACAAAGCACTCTAGATATAATCTGTCATGGTACCATGGGACTATTATCTCCATAGTCTCAGACACTATCTTCTCAATTTTACTTAAAATTGAATTTGCTTGTTTTCATTGTCCAATTACAATGCTGGCTAATATTGAGGTTGTAATGTATTAAAACCCCCAATTCTTTTCCTGACTAACTGCTGCCTAGTTATACTTCCCTTATCATTTATTTGTGAAGTGAATTATTTGAACTGTTAACATTTAAATTTTTTTCAAATATTGAAATTCCTCATACTTGTTTTGGCCCAGCATGTTAGACTGCTGAGATTCTGATCTTGTCATCCAATGGGTTGGCAATTTCTTTTAGCTTTGTATCAACTGTAAATTTACTAAGCATATTCTCTATGCCTTCATCCAAATCAACCCTTAAAAATGTTAAATACCAAATGACCAGACACAGATCTTTGGGGCATGTTGATGGAGATCTCTTATCATGTTAACTTTTTGGGGCTGACCATTTGACTAGCTCCAAATCCATCTGGATTAAAATTATCTGTATTTTTCACTTTCATTTACAGGAGTAGTATGAGGGCCTTTGCTAAATACTTCATTCAAATCTAGATGAACTATACCTACAGCATTCTACTGAGATGCCAATCTAGTTATCTTGCCAAACAAGGAAATGAAGTTAGTCTAGACTGACCTGTTCTTTTAGATGTTAAACTTAGGGATGGGAGAAACAGAGGCTTAAATTGTCATAATGCTCAAGGCAAACATTAGGCAGTTTTGAAATAAGGTAATTACCTTCTAGGAAGTTACATGGCTCAGTGGATAAAGCAGTAAGTCTCAGATCAGGAAGACCTGAGTTCAAATCCAGTCTCAGGTACTCATTAGCTGTATGATCCTGGAGCAAATCACCTAATCTCTGTTTGCCTCAACCCACTGGAGAAGGAAATGGGAAACCATTCATGTATCTTTGCCAAGAAAACTCCATAGACAATATGGTCCACAGAGTCACAAGTTGGATGCAACTGATATAATTAAATAATTGCAACAAATTACTTTCTGACAAATCCCCAAATAGGGAAGGGATCTGTTGCTATGCATCTAGTTTTCTGTCACACTTCCAAGAAGGATGAAAATCTCACCATCTGGCCTAGCTGTACCTGATCTAAAACTATATTATAAAGCAGTGATTACCAAAACCATTTGGTATTGGCTAAGAAATAGATTATTTGATCAGTGGAATAGGTTAGGTTCACAGGATAAAATAGCGAATAATTATAGCAATCTAGTATTTGACAAACCCAAAGACCTCAGCTTTTAGGATAAGAATTCACTATTTGACAAAAAACTGCTGGGAAAACTAGAAATTAGTATGGCAGAAATTAGGCGTGGACCTACACTTAACACCATACACCAAGATAAAATCAAAATGGGTTCATGATTTAGGCATAAAGAACGAGATCATAAATAAATTAGAGGAACATAGGATAGTTTACCTCCCAGACTTGTGGAGGAGGAAGGAATTTGTGACCAAAGAAGGACTAGAGATCATATTGATCACAAAATAGAAAATTTTGATTATATCAAGTTAAAAAAGCTTTTGTACAAACAAAACTAATGTAGACAAGATTAGAAGAGAAGCAATAACCTGGGAAAACATTTTTACATTCAAAGGTTCTGATAAAGGCCTCATTTCCAAATATATATAGAGAATTGACTCTAATTTATAAGAAATCAAGCCATTCTCCAATTGATAAATGGTCAAAGGGTATAAACAATTTTCAGATGATGAAATTGAAACTATTTCTACTCATATGAAAAGAAGCTCCAAGTCATAATTGATCACAGAAATGCAAATTGAGACAACTTTGAGATACCACTACACACCTGTCAGATTAGCTAAGATGACAGGAAAAGATAATGCTGAATGTTGGAAGGGCTGTGGGAAAACTGGGACACTGATGCATTATTGGTGGAGTTGTGAATGGACCCAGTCATTCTGGAGAGCAATTTGGAACTGTACTCAAAAAGTTATCATACTGTGCTTACCCTTTGATCCAGCAGTATTACTAATGGGCTTGTATCCCAAAGATATTTTAAAGGAGGGAAAGGGACCTGTATGTGCAAAAATGTTTGTGCAGCCCTCTTTGTAGTAGCTAGAAACAGAAAATTGAATGGATGCTCATCAATTGGAGAATGGCTGAGTAAATTGTGGCATATGAATGTTATATAATATTATTGTTCTGAAGAAATGATCAGCAGGATGAATACAGAAAGGCCTGGAGAGACTTACATCAACTGATGCTGAGTGAAATGAGCAGAACCAGGAGATCATTATACACTTCAACAACTATATAAGGATCAATTCTGATGGACATGGCTCTCTTCAGCAATGAGAGGATCCAATTCAGTTCCAATTGATCAGTGATGAACAGAACCAACTATACCCAGCGAAAGAACACTGGGAAATGAGTGTGGACCACAACATAACATTTCCACTCTTTTTGTTGTTGTTTGCTTGCATTTTTTTCTCTTCCCAGGTTATTTTTATCTTTCTAAATCCAATTTTTTTTGGTGCACCAAGATAACTGTATAAATATGTTTACATATATTGTATTTAACATATACTTTAGCATATTTAACATATATGGGACTGCCTGTCATCTAGGGGAGGGGATGGAGGGAAGAAGGGGAAAAGTTGAAACAGAAGTGTTTGCAAGGGTCAGTGTTGAAAAATTACCCATGCATATGTTTTGTCAATAAAAAGCTATAATAATAATAATAAAAAGAGTCTCACCATCTCCTGAATATAGGTGAACTTTATTATATAATAATTCAATTTGCAAAACCTCCTATTTTAAGTAGCATCCTTATTTCCTGATGCAGGATTCTTTGCTTTGTGAAAGGATTCACTATTACTATTCCTTTAAGTCAGACCTGATCTTTTAAATAGCTTATCCAGCTGTAGTCTTCTGCTAAAGTCACTCCCTGCTGTGGTTAGCACTATCTCTGCTCCTCCCTCAACCTCCTGAAATTCATCTGTTCCTGTTTGCACTATCCAGCCTGAAGTCTCTGACCCTTTAAATACAGCAAGACATTATATAGGCAAAAGATTCCCTGAGGAGGAATGTTAACTCCACTAACAGTGTTTTATGCTTTTTGTCAGAGTCTCAAGTACAGAGGCTCTTTGAGCCCCAGTTCCAGGTTTCCTTGCTAGCAGGGGTGCAGTTGGCATCCTGTCAAGGTGTCCTATCTTTCCTTCTGACTGCCTTTATACTGTCATGCTCTGCTGGAAAGAAAACCTGGGAATGGGAGCTTGAACAGGTGGTTTCTATATTCAGAACTCCAACAGAGAACACTTTCCAGGACACTTTGTAAAGCAATGCCCTCAAGTAGTAGGAGAGGGCCAGTACTGACATCTGAATCCCAGATCAGCCCTACTTGTAGGTTTTCTTTACTCTTCTCTAACTGGCCCAAATCTCAATGTTATTGAAATGGCAACCCCTTCTCTTTACTATTTCTATTAGTAATCTACTCAAGCATACTCTTGGTTCCACCCCTGCTCTTCCCAACCTCCCTTTAACGCAGCATGAAAATTCTCCTGGATTCATCATGGACAAAAGCTAAACTTTCCTATAGGTGATTGGAAGCAGAACTTGGTTTCTTTCAAATTAAGACTTTATTTGCTTCTAAGAGGGAAAGGTGATATACAGCAACTTTGCATAGGCTTAAGAAGAAACAGAACATGGACTTTTTTCCTGTGGTGTTCTTATTTTAGCCATAGTTGACTAAAAAATCTTCCAGAGCCAACTAGCCCATTTCTAGCTAAGAATCTAGACAAATGACCTACAAATTTGTGTCATAATAATACAATCCATATATAATAAAGAGCAACATATTTTCCAACAATGGCAAGGCCAGGTTCATCCCATGTATTAGCTACTATTTGCCCAGTAAAAATAAGGAATTTCTTTCCATGGCATACAAGAACAGATAAAAGGAAGCCAAGTGAATTTGTAGAGTGGAACACTCAGGCTTGGCCGTGATGGCTGTCTGAAGTGCTGTCACTAGGAGGAGGGACTATCTGTATTCTGCTTAGCCTCAAAGGCAGAACTGGAGGGCAAATATAGGTTTGATATGACAGAAATCTTCATGAATTGTATGAATGTGGAACGAGCAACTACTGAAGGTCATGATCTTCTTAATGAGAAGTCTTCAAATAGAAGATATAGCCCCTTGTTGGGAACATTTTAGAAAGTGTTCTTAGTCAACTAGAGGTTTAACCAAATAGCCTTTGTGGTCCCTCATGACTCAGTTTCTGTTATTCTTCATACTGTTAATAAGTAATTAGTATGTATGGATTCTCCTAGATGGTTTTTTTTTTTTTTTTGATGTCCCTTTTAGAATATGTGCCATGGCATTTTTCTGGCTAAAAGGCTCATCTACAAATAGCTTTTCTCTATATGTTCACATATACACATATGTTATTATATATATATATATATACATGTATATATATATCATGTAAATTTTAACTATATATGTGCATATACACATATCTATATCTATCTATCTATATCTGCCTTGTTATTTATGCTTAAGGATAATGCTATGGATTCTGATTATGATCTCTGGTACCATAGCAAAAAGGATAGATGTTCTTTCCACATTGTTCATCTATTGAGATTCCTCTTTGTTTTGCAGTTGCTGCTGCTATTTGCAGAGTCTTTCCCTAAGTGAAATTTGGCCTTTTCAACTCCAGATAAGTCCAAAGTCTTTGATTACAAAACAAGCCACTCCTTTTCTAATCCACAAACTACTCACAAATGATGTGATGTCTATCTCTGGATGCTCTAGCCTAGCAAGAGTTTGTCTATCCTGAATTCACTCTTTAGGTCATTAGCGTTTAGAATTGCCCTAGTGGTTTGGGGATTCTGCTAGACTGGTTTCCACATTCTCATTTCAGAATTCAGGGCTGTTGCTATAACATATCATAACTCCAAGCTGGTGAAAGGATTGAAGGAATTAGGACAGCTAGTGGTTAAATTGAGGGAACTGAGTGAACCACACCAAGTCCATTTTGTGACTCAATTCTGAAGCTAGCTCTCTTATAGTTATGAGTTTAGTCCAACTTCTTTCTTGTGAGAAAATTTTATTTCAGTGTGAGAACTGGGATGAAACTTTATTGTATTATTTGAACCTACCCCTGTGTGGCAGTGAGGCTGGACCATTTCTCCCTGAGAGACCCTTAATTAAAGATCTAGGTTATGCTGAACAGAAACCCAAGCAAATCCTAAAAATAAGGCAAGGCACTATTATATATCTTAAGCAACCCATATGTTTTGTCTGAAAACTGGTCCTGTGGTAATCAATCTGTTATTGTTTCCATATTCTTATGATAGTTTGCAGAGACTTGGAGGGATTAGAACACCTCTCTGATTTTAGTGAATTGTACTTATTCACCTCCCAAATTGGAATGTTCTTAATATTTCTTCTAATTAGAAATTATTACCTAATGTAGCAGCTGGCTAATTATCCCTTTTAATTAATTGGCCTTATTTGATTCTTTTCAAAGTATAAAAATCTATCTCTCACTATATTTGAGGTCCATTCTAAAAACTGAGGAAGGGGCTTGGTCCCAATTTGTTGGGCAATTGGCACACATTGCTCAAATGGATACACTTGAAAGTTCAAACCTTTCTTTCCTGTCATTTCATGCCACACTAATAGTGTGGACATATTCCAGGATGTCATTGTTGCTGATTCTTTTGTGTTACATGGTGTTTACCTGGAGCTTGTCAGGGATCCTCAGCCTACAGTCTTGCTAGGTTTGAGCATTATAGATGTGGAGATGACTGGGCCTATTTTAACTGTTTAGATCCTCCTTTTGGTCTGAAGTTTGATGCCAATACATTTTGCCAGCTTCTTATAGAATTACTAGACTGTTAATTTTTACTGTTCTTTATTGAACAGCTTACAACTAAGTAGCACGACAGATTCAGATGCTGTTCCCACTTTCCAAGGACCCTTCTTTTTGTTGCCAAATGCTAAATAGTTAGATACCTTTCAATTCATTCAGAAATAAAATGTGTTTGAATCAGAAACTATATGAGTGGGGCTGATGGGGAGAAACTTCTGTGTTTAACACTTTATTCTTCCTGAGTTAAACAGGGAAAATAAAATCTAAAAGGAATGGGACTTTTACCAGAACTTTATCTATTTTGCTTTTCAAAGCATGCCCTACTCTGTTTTTATGTAGATGCTAGTCAGATAGCTGCCAACAGCTGAAGGGTGGAGTTTTGGGTTTGGTTGCTTGTACTGAATCATTTGGTTTTGCTTAGGTATGGATAATTATTAAAGAATAGAAGCAGCACATGATACAACAATGTATTTTTTTTTTTTCTCAGCACAGTCTTTGCACTGAAAGACATAGAGTTGGGACTACTCTAAGAAAACAGAAGTATTTAGGAAGTAATTAGTGCTGTCTCTTGGATAAGTTGTAAGTAGCTATTTAAATTCTGTTGATGCCTGAAGTAGAGGGGGAAGAGGCCAAAGAGATAGCTTTCATGCTGTGATGAATGTGCCATTCCTAAGCCAAAGCATTACATATTACTAAAACAGGCAAAAGAGGGTTTGAACTCATGAAGGGATTCAAGATGCATTAATATTATTTTTTATTTGACTCTGATAAGGAAAATGAGTTATGTTAAACAGAAAAAGAGCTATAGCTAGAAATTATTGAGCATGGGACAGAATCAGTTGTGAGGGGGAAAGAGACTGCAAAATGCCAGTGGAGAGGATCATAAGACTATGGTGATATTAGGATCTTGTTCCCTAGGGTATCTCCTCCTTTATCCAAAGGGAAATGAGGAGAAAGGTGTCATAGGAAAAAAAGCCATCATAATGACAGGGCCTTAGGGAGTAGCAGCCTTTAAGCAGTTACATCCTGTGGTGGTGAAGACTGATGAAAAATTGCAAACAAAATCACAGTAATGGCAGCTTCCATACAAAAGAAGCATGCACCATCTCCAGATGTCAGTGTTCTGGGATAAAATCTTTGTGTTCTTGTGCTAGTTATGGTTTTATTGGGAAAACACTGTAATTGTTGCAGTTTACTGGGAAAAGATAATTGAATGAATAAATAAAAATTATTTTATAGGTAATGATATTCATAGAATTGTGCTGACTTCTAGGGAAACAAATATACAAGTGAAGCAGTTCCTTCCCTCAAAAAGTTTATATTCTAATAAGGGGAAACAACATATACAGGAGGGTATTTTTGTTTGAAAATTCACACAAATGCGATTAGGACTCTAGAGGAATAGATTGAACATATTCCCCCTCCCCCCCGCCCGTGGTAATGGGAGCCTTGATTTGATTGTAGTTCTAGATCTGGGAGGATGAGGAGCAAAACTTGCAATGGTGAGAATGATGTACAAATGATGTCAGAATAGATATTCAAGAAGATTCAAGAAAGGATATAGAGCAAAGCATAACTGAAGCTGGCCTAGACATTGATTAATTATATTCAATTCTAAGGGGCATGTGGAATGCTGATTTTTCAGGGTGTGCCTACATTACCAAGTTAATTGACTGATTGATTGTTGTTCTTCATACTCTGAGGACCAAAATGCTATCGCTATGTTGGGGTCAAGGTGCAGTGTGTTTGATTGTAGCTGATGGCACCAATATGAGCTTGGAATGCTTTATCACAGTTCCATGTGAACATTTGGGATGGAAATGTCTCTAAATTTGTGCATTTCACAATTTTTGAGATACTGCAATTTTGCTTTGCTCATAGAATGTAGTATCTTCTTTGATTCAGGTGCTTCATGCTGGGTAGTCTCTATGTAAGAGTTTGTCTTATATGAGTTTTCTATAAAATAGCTTTTTAGGCAAATGGATATTTGGCATTTGGGATAATGTGACCAGCCCATCGGAATTGTTTTTTCTACAGTAGAGTTTGAATGCTTGATAGTTCATCTTGAGAAAGGACCTCAGTGGGTGGTGCCCTTATTCTACCAGATGATCTTCAGAGTCTTCCTAGGACAATTCAGATGGAAGCAATTCAATTTCCTGGCATGGCGCTGGCACGTTGTCCAGGTTTCACAGTTATACAACAATGAGGTCAACACAATGGTTCTGTAGACTTTGGTTTGATAGGTAATTTAATATCTCTTCTTTCCCACGCCTTCCTTTGGAGTCTTCCAAACACTGAGCTATAATGTATTCATTAACTTTATAGTCTATTTGTACATCCCTGGAAAGTATACTGCCAAAGTTAGTGAACTTATGCATGGGATTCAAAATTTATCCATTTGCTGTTAGCCATACTTCCACTGTTGTTTGGTGTGATGCTGGATGATGAACCACCTTTATTTTCTTGATGTTAATTGTTAGACCAAATAAAAATAAAATTATATGGATGATGTATTTCGGATTTAAGTGATGCAGAATTGCTTGAATTCACCAGCCTCACTTTCTTTTCTGGTTATTGAGATACAGTTGACAAAACTGAAATACAAAGCATTTTAAATGACTTCTCCAGAGTTATACAAATAATAATTCAAAACTAGAATTGTAGCCCAAATCTTCCAACATCAAAGGGCAAAAGGGTGATCATGTCACCCTATCCCTCAATTTAAAAAAAAAAACAAACTCCAGGGGCTCCCTAATATCTCCAGGATGATATCATCCTGTTTGACCTACAATCCAATCACAAATGAGACTCCTTCTTACCTTTCCAATCTTCTTATTCCCATCACCTTATTCCTCCCCTTCCTTCCATCCTTCACCCCAGGATTCTACTCTCCAGTGACATTGTCTCCTTGTTCTTCACATGAGATATTTCATCTCTCTTCTCTGGGCATTTTTGCTGCCAGTTTTTTGTGCTTGTAATGCCTTCTCTCCTCAGCTCTCCCTCCTGTCTTCCCTGAATTCTTTCAAATTCCAACTAAAATCTTACCTTCGATAAGAAACCTTCCCTGAATTCCCTTAATGCTAATGCCCATCTATCAATCATTTCTAATTTATCCTGTGTATATATCTATCATATATATATATATGTATATCTATATATATATCTATATCTATATATATATATATATATATCTATATATATATATATATATAGATATATATATATATATATATATGATATCTTGTTCAAACAGATGTTTTCATTTTGTCTTTCCCATTAGACTGTTAAACTCTTAGAGAGGAGGGACTGATTTTTGTTATTTCTATCCCCCAGTACTTAGGATAGTGACTAATACATTGTAGTTCAGTATTTTCAATGGAGTCTGACTCTTTGTGATCCCATTTAGGGTTTCCTTGGCACAGATACTGGAGGGGTTTGCCATTTCCTTCTCCAGCTCATTTTACAGTTGAAGAAGATGAGGCAAAGAGGACTCAATGACTTGCTCACGGTCACATGGTTAGTAAATGTCTGAGGCCAAATTTGAACCCAGGACTTTCTGACTCCAGGACTGTACCATCTATCTGTTTTTCCTAGCATGTAGAAAGTGCTTAATAAGTGTTTATTGACTAACTGATGAAAGCAAACTCTTTATCATTGTGTTGTTATGATTTCTGTGCTAATGTATACACTTTCACATTATCCATGCCCAGGGAGAACATAACTATTGAAATTACACAGCCTAGCTTGAGGCTCTATCATTCATTTAGTAACAACTACTCAAATTATAGTTAGAGAAACAGTAGGAATTACGTTACCTCTGGAGCTTGTTTTAGAAGTGGAGATCTATTTGTTTGGTGACAATAAATTTCAGTGGGTCCTTAGGGTCCATCCCCATGTATTTCAATTGACAATTTAGATTAAAAAGTCATATTTATCTATATTTAGATCTGGAATCTGAGAGATCATATAAACCACTGTCCACTATTGTAACCTCAGAGGGTTTGGGGTGAAGAGATTAAATGTAATAGCTTCCTAAAGAATGCAGTAGTGGGATGATCTTTCATTTGATGAGTTTCTGGAATAAATTGATTGCATTTGTTGGAGTCTCCAGTAGTTGATATCACCAGAGTTGCAGAAGACTAAGGGATGGAGCTTTATTCATGACATAAGGCTCAACTGTGACTCATTTCCCACATAAGGAACAATCCATCCATTGTTTTGTGTCAGTAAAAATCTGGCATAGTCAAAGCCTCTCTGGGGATTGACTTCCCTTGCCCCTCTACCAGCTGGCAGCATCCAGCACCCCATTTGTCTCAGGAGGCTGCCACCCTTCCAATAAGGCAAATGAAATAATGCTATAGTTCTTTCTCCTTTCACCTGGAGATGAATTATCAGTTCAGCCACTTAAGGACCTTCTTTCTGGGCCTCCCTGAAAGAGGAATTTGACACATTGGAGGAGGTCATGAAGAATGTCTGCCAATTAGATATGCAATTGTATATTGACCACATCCAGAGGTCTCTAGGAATTTGACCCATCAACTGACTTTCTGCCGTGTATGTGTCCATTATATCATTTAAGTATTCAAGGTATTACAGAGTTAGAGCTATAAGGGAACTTGAATGTCATTGAGCCCAATACCTTACTTTTTTATGCCATAGACATTGGGCAGAAAAGTTAAGTGGATTATCCAGGGTCATACAGTTAGTAAACATTTGAGGCAGGACTCAAATCCAGTTCACCTTGACTCCAAGTCTAGCATCTTTTCCATAATATCCTACATACCTAGAAGGTCCTCCTTCCTTACCTCTATGTCAGAGACCCTCTCTTCCCTTAAATACAACTCAGGCACGATCTTCTGAATGAATCCTTTCTTGGTTCCGTCTTCCATGCTAGTGCCCTTTCTCCTAAGTAATCCTATATTCAACTACGTTGTATTAACTTTGTATTTACAGGTAATACATACTCTATATGTTCCTATTTCCCATATTAGAATTTTGAGAGATTATTTGTGTTTATGTCCCTGGCTAATAGTGGTGTTCCTGGTGCATAGTAAGCACCTAATAAATACTTGTTGGTTATGCAATACCACTCTGCCTTTAAGTCCTTCCTTCCCTTCAGCATTGTATTTCTGAATTGGAGGTTAGGCTGAGGAGTTGGGATTGGGAGGAGTTCAAGTTGCAAAAATTTTCACCAATTATTTGATAGCCTGACAAGAATTCCAATGCCAGCTTGTTTTTTCTCTCAGATTTCACTTGAGTCTCTTAGAAATAAACAGATTACAGTACTTTTTGAAATATAGGGCTTAGAAGCTTTTCGTACCATGTAATACTTGGTACAGTGATGGCAGAAAGTCCACTTCTATTTCTGCTCTGTTTTTGATCTCTGGGAATGGTAAGTGGACAAGGACCTTCATTATTCACATCTGGTTTATTGGAGCACAGACTTTGAGCCTTCCCAGCTGTACAGCTTAACATACTCTGCCTGGGTTCTGGAGCTGAGCCTGAGATGCTACAGATGAGGCAAAGCTATATTAGCCTCCTCAAAGTCTTTGTTTGTTGACAAGGTTTAATTTGCAATTTCATGGTTTGGTTACAAAGAGGTTAGTTTATAAAATTCATGAGCTGTTAGGGGAGACTCAAAACTACCCACAGAATAGTACACACAGTAGTTGCAGTCACCAGCATCATGATGCACAGCTGCTCCAAGAGTCTCCTTGGTACAATTCTGTAGTCCCTATCTGGTGACTAATTTCTCCTGGGACAGATCAATATTTGGAGACCCAAGCCAATAATGGTTTTAACTCTTATTTCTTGATTGGGTGGGCCAGTGAAATGTTGGGAAAGGAGGGAGTGAGAGGGAAGGAAAGCAGAAAGAAAATGAACTGTGCTTACCATCATTATTACTCTTGTATTTGGGGACCATGCCAGAACAATGCCTGAAGGGAAACTTATCACTTAAATGGAAGTGGTTTTGGCTCAGTAAAGTCATAGAATCTCAGAAATAGAAGGGCCTCTATCAGTCAGGTATTCTATGAGCCCTATGGCATAAAAAGCCTTCTATAAATGCTAGACCAGTAGTCATTTAGTCTTTGCTTAAATAACTCAAGGCATGGGAAGGGTAATATTTTTTAAGGTGGTACATTTCATTTTTAGACAGTTTAAATTTTTTATTCTTATAATTAGCCAAAAATATGCCTCCTTATTTTCTATCTGTCTGTCCTGGATTTGTCCATTGGAACCACAATGAATAAATATAATTCCACTTTTTCATGAAAAAGCCTTTACATATTTTTGAAGAAAGTAATTATGTCTCACTTTAGAATATTATTTCCCAGACTAAATATTACTACTTCTTTAAGATTTTTTTATCCCATAAGGTACAGATTTTTTTTTTTCTTTTAACAGTTCTCCTCCTTTGGATGTACTCTGGTTTGTGCCCTCTGAAATCATGACAATCAGAATTAGAAAAAATCCTCCTGAAGTGGGTCAATCTAAGATCCTTAAATCTATAGTTCTGTGACTTTGGTCAGATTATTTAATTGCTTTATACTTCAATTTTCTTATATATAACATACATAAATGGTCTTTAAGATCCCTTCTGGTTTTAAATCTGTGATGCAATGAATTTGTCAGATACTTATTGGAGAAATAGTGACTTGGTTACTGTAAAGTTCAATGTCCTCAGATGTAAAATAAGAATAATATTATTTTTCTCATCTGAAAAGCTGTTGCGAGAACCAAGAGAAAGAAAAAAGGAAAAAAATAGTCCTTTAACAAATGCACATGGCCAAACAACATGAACCCACATATAGTGGCCATTTAAAAAAATTATACTTCTTTTTATACCTCATATACAGTATTTCTGTCAGAAGATGAATAGCATGCTTCATTATATCATCTTTGGAGACAAGGTTAATTACCACATTATCAGAATTTCTTTCCTTTCCTTTCCTTTCCTTTTTTTTCCCTTTTGCTTCTTCTCTCCTTCCTTCTTTCCTTCCTTGCTTCCTTTCTTCTTACCTTCCACTGTTTGTTCTTCCTTCCCTTCTCTCTCTCTCTCTCCCTTCCTTCTTTTCTCCTTTTCTCCTTCCTTTCCTCCCTCCCTTCCTTCATTCTTCCCTCCTTCCTCCTTTCCTTCTTTTTTTTAACCACATAAATATCCTTGTATAAATTGTTCTTATTTTGCTCACTTCCTTGAGCACCAGTTCATACAATCCACGAGTCTCTAAAATCAACTTTTTCAGTTCCTTATGATGCAGTGTTATTGCCTTTTGATGACATACTACAATTTATTTATTCTTTCCCCAATTGTCCGAGGCAATATAAAACATCCTCAAAGATTTTAGTTTTTTTATTTTCTGCCTCTTTCAATTTCCTCTTGAGGATAGAAAGTTTGTTTGGTTCTGAGTGTTTCTCACATGGTAATGTCTTCCTTCTTAATTTTCCTCCTCCTTATTTCCCATTTATTTCCCCTGTTGAATTTAAAATATTACAATGTGTGTTTACTCTTCCTTTGTCCCTGAGAAATAACAAATTTCATTTTCTTCTTTCTACTTTATATAGCAGTATATTTCTCTTTGGCCAGTCCTTATTTTTCCCTCTGTTTAAACACCTCAAAGAGAACTTTGAGAGGATCCAAATCATTTGCAATTAATCTGTAAGGAACAGAACCAGTTACACCAAGAGAAAGAACACTGGGAAATGAATATGGACCACCACATAAGATTTCCACTCTTTCTGTTAATGTTTGCTTACATTTTTTTCTTCTTTCTTTTCAGTTATTTTTACCTTTTTTTTTTCTAAATCTGATCTTTCCTGTGCAGCAAGATAACTGTATAAATATGTATACATATATTGTATTTAACATATACTTTAACATATTTAACATGTATGGAACTACCTGCCATCTAGGGGAGGGGGTGGGGTGGAGGAGAGGAAAAGTTGGAATAGAAGATTTTGCAAGGGTCAATGCTGAAAAATTACCCATGCATATGTTTTGTATATAAAAAGCTATAATAAAAAATAAAATTTAAAAAATGGGATTCCCCATGAAATAAAAATAGATCAAATGGATATATAAATAACTCCATGAAACAGCAAGAAATATTAGAACAAAATTTAAAAATTGAAAAAATAAAACTGTAAGCTATATCATATATCAAAAACAACTGACCTAGAAGATGAGTCAAGAAGACAGAAACTGGAGAATCACTTGATGCTCTGAAAAACATGATAAAAGTAGTTTTTAAATTCTAGACAAGAAATTATTAATGAAAACTGCCCATTTGAGAGAAACAAGTGTACCTTCAAAATGTTAATATCTTCAAAGAGTATTAAGAGAGTAAAACAATAAAAATCAAGGGCTTGTAGATTCCAAGCCTATCTGTGTTCATCTTGTTGGTCATTTCTTATAGAACAATAATATTTCATAACATTCATATACCACAATTTAATCAGCCATTCTCCAATTGGTGGGCATCCCTTCAATTTCTAGTTTCTAGCCATTACAAAAAGGGTGGCCACAAACAGTTTTGCACATATAGGTTCCTTTTCCTCTTTTAAGATCTCTTTGGGATATAAACCCAGTAGTAACGCTGCTGGATCAAAGGGTATGCACAGTTTGATTACTTTTTGACCATAGTTCCAAATTGTTCTCCAGAATGGTTGGATCTATTCACAACTCCACCAACAATGCATCAGTGTCCCAGTTTTCCCACAGGGGATCCCATTTTTACGGGTAAGATTTACAACTATATCTTCTAAGTCATTATCTTCCTGCTTCTTTTCTTTAAATCTTTTATTTCATTTTTTTCTTTCACTTCATTTTATTGAGGTATTTATTGTTACTTTGAAGAAAATTCACTTTTTTAGTTTTTAACAACATATAATACTTATTGGAACTTTCTTTTATACTATATTATAAATTTATAAATTATAAAATTTTATAGCTAGTATAAACATAAGAAAAGAAAAACAAATGGAAGGAGTAGAATAAGCAATAAGGAAACAAAACTATTACTGTTTGCAAATGATAAGATGCTATATTGGAAAATTCTAGCAAATCAATTAAAATTACTTGAAATTATTAGCAATTTCAGCAAAGTTGAAGGATATAAAATAAAACCATACAAATCACCAGCATTTCCATATATTATTAACAAAGTCCAAAAGGAAGAGATAGAAAGAGAAATTTCATTTAAAATAACCCTGAACAATACAAAATTCTTGGGAGTCTACAATACAAAATTCTTGGGAGTCTACATGCTAAGATAAACCAAGGAACTCAATGAACACAATTATAAAACACTTTTCACATAATCAAGTTGGATCTAAACAATTGGAGAAATACAATTTGCTTTTGGGTAAGCTGAGCCAATATAAAAACATGACAATTTTACTTAAGTTAATTTACTTAGTGCTATACCAATCAAACTACCAAAAAGTATTTTATAGAACTAGAAAAAATAAAATTCATCTGGAGAACAAAATATTAAGAATATCAAAAAAATTAATGAAAAAAATGAAATAACATGGCCTAGTAGTAGAGACATTCAAACTCTATTATAAGGTAGTAATTATGAAAACAATTTGGTTCTGGCTAAGAAATAGAATGGAGGATCAGAGAAGGTGGAACTAAGATGGTAAAGTAAAGGCAGGAACTTGCTTAACTTCTCCCTCAAACTTCTCCAAATTCCTTTAAATAATGACTCTAAATAAATTTTAGACACTAATAAATAAATATAAATAATGACTCTAAATAAATAATGACTCTAAATAAATTTTGAGAACACTCAAAAGGATGGGGTCAAATACTGTCCAGCTAAAGGCAACTTAGAAGGTCAGCAGAATACTCTGTGACACCAGAGTGTGACTCCAGTGGGTACTCCTGGTGTAGTCATGCCAGTGCAGCCCTAGCCCCAGTCAGCCTCAAGCTCTGAATCAGTGGCAATCCTGGTGGCTTCCAGATATCTTAGCCCAGAGACAACGAAGGGATTTGGAAGGTCAGCAAAAAAGATCTGTGAAACTAGGGTGGGAGTTCAGCACACAATCCCAGTGCAAACTGCCAGCACAGCCCCAGTACCAGCCCCAGAATCAGCAAGGTGGGACCTCTGAATCTGAATTATGACAGCGCTAGTGGCTTCTGGTCTTTCAGCCCTGGAACACTAAGGAAGACTTGGAAGAGATCAGTGAGATGGTCTGTGGCATCAGGGTGGAAATCTGTTGTGCAGTCCCAGCACAGCTCCATCCTCAACCCTATCACAGTGTCAGCAAAGCAGGACTTTATTGCCTTATCACCCTAGATATTACAGTTACAGTGGGGCAGGGACACTCCTAATAGTTCCTAATAGTTTGTGGTCAAGTCCCCAGAAGAATCTCTGAAAACAGCTGCACAAAATCTCTGAAGCATGGGTGCACCCCCACCCTGGAAACAGAGCTCTAGTTTAACAAAGAACTAAATGTCAAATAATAGGCTAGGAAAATTAGCAGACAAGAGAAAAAGTTTCTGACCCCAGAAAGTTTTTATGGTGATAAGGAAGAACAAAACTCACATTCAGAAGAAAATAACAAAGTCAAAACTCCTACATCCAAAGCCTCCAAGAAAAGTAAGAATTGGGCTCAGACAATAGAAAAGCTCAAAAGACATTTTGAAAATCAAGTAAGAGAGATAGGTGGAAAATTAGGAAAAGAATTGAAAGTGGTGCACAAAAAGTTAATGAGGAGAAGAATGCCTTTTTAAAAAGCAAAATTGGCCAATTTGGAAAAGAGGTACAAAAGTTCACTGAGGAAATAATTCTTTAAAAATTAGATTTGAACAAATGGAAGCTAATGACATGAGAAATCAATATACAATAAATCAAAACAAAAAAAATGAAAAAATTGAAAAAATGTGAGATATCTCATCAGGGTGGTAGATTAGTGAAGTAGATTGTTATACAATATACAGTAATAAGTGAACATAATCATCTATTTTTTGACAAAAAAAGAATTAAGCTTTGGGAACAATAAATTATTATTTGACAAAAATTACTGGGAAAACTGAAAAGCAATTTGGCAAAAACTAGATATCACCAACCTCTCACTGTGTATGCCAAAATGAAGTCAAAATGAGTGCATGATTTAGATGTAAATGATGATATAAGCAAATTAGAGGAGTATGGGATATTTTACTTATCAGATTTATGTATAAGGGAAAAAAATTATGACCAAATAGAGAACATCACAGGATATAAAATAAATACTTTTGATCACATTAAATTAAAAAGGTTGTGAACAAACAAAACTGATTTGGCTAAGATTAGAAGGAAAGCAGAAAACTAGGGAAAATTTTTAGCAAGTTTCTCTAATAAAGGCCACATTTCTCAAATAGATAACAAACTGAGTCAAATGTTTAAGAAATGTATCATTCCCCAGTTGTAAATGATCAAAGGATATTAAAAGTCAGTTTTCAGGAAAAGAAAAATCAAAGCTATCCAGTCATGTGAAAAAATGTTCTAAATCTCTATTGATCTGACAAATGTAAATGAAAATAATTCTGAGGTATCACCTCACACCTATCAGATAGATAGAAAAGAAAAATGGCACATGTTGAAGGGGATTAGAAAAATTGGGGCACTAATGCATTGTTGGTAGAATATTGAACACAGTTAATAGCAATATTGTAAAATGACAACTATTCCTTTTTTCCCTAAATACTATTTCCCTTTTTAAAGATTTTGTGTTCCAATTTTTTTTTTCTCTCTCCCTTTCTTACTTCCCTCCTCCCCAAGGCAGCAAGCCATCTGATACAGGTTATATATGTACAATACTTTTAAATATATTTGTCATATTGTGCAAGAAAAAGGAGACCAAAAGGGGAACAAATGAAAAAGAAAAAGCACAAACAAATGAAAATGGTGAAAATACTATGCTTCGATCAACATTAAGTCTCCATAGTTCTCTCTGGGAATGTGGATGACATTCTCCACTCCAAGTGTTTTAGAATTGTTTGGATCACTGCATTGCTGAGAAGAGCTAGGTCTATAATAGTTGATCATCACATAATCTTGTTATTGTGTACAAATCTTCCTGATTCTGCTCACTTCAGTTGGTATCAGTTCCTGTAAGTCTTTCTAGGCTTTTTTTGAAATCATTCGTCCATTCATGTTCTGAACATCTTCATGTTCACTGACTGTTCATCATTTTTATAGAATAATAATATTGTTACATTTATATACCATAATTTATTAAGTCATTTTCCAATTGATGCCCATCCATTCAATTTCCAGTTTCTTGCCACTACAAAGAGGGCTGCCAACAAACATTTTTGCACATGTGGGTCTTTTTCCCTTTTTCATTATCTCTTTGGGATATATTCCCACAAAGGGTATGCACAATTTTCTTGCCCTTTAGGCATAATAACAAATTGCTCTTCAGAGTAGTTGGGTCATTTTACAACTCCACCAACAATGTATTAGAGTCACAGTTTTCTCACATCCCCTCCAACATCTGTCATTATTTTTTCCTGTCATCCTAACCAATTTGGGAGACATGAGCAATGTATCTTTTTCAACATAGATGTCAGATTTTAGACAAAAATTCTCAGCAATATAATGATATACTTATGATAAAAAATGTTAATAGCCTCTAAAGAAAGAACTGATGGAGTTTTAATGCAGATTGAAGCATACTTTTGAAAAACTTTTTCTTGTTTCTTGTTTTTGTCTGGGTTTTCTTTCACAATATGGCTAATATAGAAATAAATTCTGCATGACTGCCCATAGATAATCTATTTCAAATTGTATGCCTTCTTAAGAAAGAGTTAGGAAAAGGGGAAAGAAAATTTGGAACTAAATATTAAACTGAACATTAGAAATTGTTATTATGTGTAATTGGAAAAATATAAAAATAAAGGAAAATTTTTTCTTTTAAGATATCTTTGCTTGCAGTTGTAAGGAGCTTCTGCTTTTTTTTAGATCTCTCTGATATTTGGTGTTTTCTTTGATCTATTTCTTATATTTAGTTCCTAAAATGGGACTCTGTGCCAATACTAGACTCTTGCTTCCTGCTGTAATTTTGGAAATGTTGATTGGGCCTATCTAGTTTTGCTTTGGATTCCCTGGATTCTTGAATTGACCTCTATCTCTCAGAAGTAGGCTGGATCTTTGAGATTCAGAGTGCTGGATCTTTAGGAGCCTCTGCGGTATTTCAGAACAGAGTAATAGGAACATAAATGTCTCCATTCTGTCTCAGTATGGGTGGTGTGGGGGGTGTGCTCATTGCATCTATCTTCTGTTTTCTCTGTCTCTTTTCCTGTATTTTCTGGCCATACAGGGACCTTTTTGGTGCTGTGCTTTTGCTTTCTCTAATTCAGAGCCATATTAATTATGTTTTTAGCTATCTCCAGTCATATTGAAAAGCTACCTTGTGTTGATATTAACTTTTCTTATTGTCTGTGTAATTCTGGTTGATGTCATGTGTAGTCATGAAACAAAAAAAGTTGCTATAGTTTCTCACTGGTCTTCTTAACCATCATTCAACCTGGTATGCATTTCAGGATTTTATTTGAATAGGCATGTGTGATCTGAGTGGCTCTTCCTCTCATTCATACAGCCATCTTGGCTAAAAGCTATTGCATTTACTCATATTGTAGTTTTTAAAAACCTAAATAAATAGAAACTTTATATCTATCTCTATTAATTTTTATCTTGTCATGCTTATACCATTGTTCCCCCCCCTGTCCAAGCCTATTTGCATCTTCATTCTGTCATCTTTCCCATCTTCCTGTCATCTGGAATCTGATAAATGTGACATGTCTTTTTCTAAGTGATTGATAAAAATATTGAACATTCCAAGTCTGAAGATAGAAAATTGTAATATGATGCTAGAAACTTTTCTTTAAGATAAAATTGGTCCATTAATCAACCATTTTTGGGTATGTTTCTTTCAATCACTTATGTGTCCAACTTATTGTATTGTTATGCAACTTATATTTTTCCATCTTGTCTGTAAGAATATCATGAGAGAATGTGTCAAACACCTTGATGAATTCAATGTATATTATGTTTGGGTATTGACTTCCTGCAAAGTCAAAAACTCCTGGAGAAATCTCCCTCATTTCTTAGTAAAGATCTTCAGGAATGGAGAAAGATGTCCCAAAATTGGGGTTTCTAAAAACATAAAATGGGATAGAAGTGGAAAGCAAATTCTGTAATTGTAGATCAAAGACTGAAGCCCAACATGACTTTATTTTGTGATGGGTGGCATAATTTTGAAATGCTATCTAGACTATTTTCTTTCCCTTTGAGATTGCTTTTGATTATTTCTAAATTTAAGCACACCTTACATGGCTTATGGGAATAGAGAGATAGAAATGGATTTTGGTCTTTCAACTTTAGTTTTTCTATTTGACTTTTTTCCTTCTAGCAACTTAAGTATTATTTTGCCAAGGAGGCACTCCTTAGTCAGCTGATGAATTGAATAACAAAAGGGGCAAAGGTGATTTAACAACTTAATCAATTAATTTGACAGACCAGTTGGCTTAGTGAGTGAGAGGGGAAAAGTAGAGTATTATATGGGAGCAGTACATCAGCCAGTGCCTACTATCTGCATTTTCATTGGCACAAGCCAAAATATATAACAAATTGTGAATACCCTGATATTTGCAAGAAGCAATTGTTTATTAATCTTATTCAATGAATTGGCTGCAAAAAATCCATAAGTAATTCCCCTATTTACAGAATGCTTTCTATAGCAAATTCATTGAAATAAACAGCTTGAAAATGCAACTACTGCCAGATTTTAATCTTATAGGTGTTGTAGAATTTGATAATGATAATGAAAAAAACCAAGTTAGACTAAGCCATGTCTAGATTTTTATCGGCAATAATATTGGTTAGAATCAACATATGGAAATTTAATAGAGATGGATTTAAAGTCAGAATTAGGTTCAAAAATGAATTTAAAAAGTGAAGTTCATTTTAAAACAATCTAGAGATTTTTTGTGGATTAAATCACAATATAAATTAGTGGTATATTTATAGTTAATGTGATCTAAGGTTGAATTCAGAAGTATAATGTCTAGGAATAAGAAAGTGAAAGAGCATTATACCCTGTATAATGGGGGGCACATCTGGAGAATCATTCACTTCTACCTGCGATAGTTTGGGTAGATAATTGTTGTTTCTCTTTCATCCTTGAAGAGGGCCCTGGTATCAGTGAGATGATGCCATGACATACAAGTGAGTTGGACTGAAATTAGGGTGGACTGAGACTTTGTACAATCCAACCTCCTTTTCTCCTCTGGACCTGCTGAGGACATATTGGACTCCAAAAGTATACCCAAAAGTGTTTGGGGTTATGGCAATTATTGTGTTTCAAAATAATTTGTAGATTTAAATCAGGAGGCAAAGATTTGATTAAACTACTAAAAAAGAGCTAAATCCATGAGGGTTTTTAAATTAATTAATTAATTAATTTTTTTTTTTTTTTTTTTTTTTTTTTTTTTTTTTTTTTAGGAAGGAAAGGGGGTTTAACCAGGAGAAAAATATATTTTAGGGGAAGACACCATTAGGGGGAAAATGTCATTAAAGTATGTCAAGTGTGGAATTATTCCATCGACTGGTTGACTAAATTCCAAGAGAAGTTAGCAAGGTTTTTTATAGGGGAAATATAACCTCTGAGTTAACATCATAACTTGACTTTTTTTTTTTTTATTGGATACAGTAATTGTGCATTTGTCAATGCAAAGAATTCAGCTAAGAATTTTACAGAGACTCCACTTGGAGTGGGGCTAAAATAAAATCCACTTAAAGAACAAAAAGCTTAATCAAAATCAAAGATCCACTTATCCTATCAGTGATGCTCCCCACTTGCCTTCGGGAGTAGTAGGCTTCCAGATTGTTTACATTAATTCAGTCTCTATCAACACCTATCTACTTACTCAAGACCTCCTCAGAACAATTTGAATCCAAAGGCAAGATACAGATCAGAAAGAGAGAGAATGTAGTGAGACACCTTGGCCTTTAAGTTAAGGTCTTTAACAGTTTTTAGTTTGCACTCATTCAGTGATTAAGGGATAAGAAGTGAGGCAAAGGATGGCCTTTTTTACCTACTCACAAAGGAAAAAAAAATACTATTGGGAAGGGAAGACCCTCAGGGTTCTAGCCATAAGGAAGACAATTGCTATTTACATTAACTCCAAGCATTCAGGGCTCAAACAATGACCAATAACTAGAGACTGCTTAGAGCAGAAGTGTCAAACTTGCAGCCTGCAGGCAGTTTGCCATCTGTAAAACTCCCATATGGCTTGCATCAAATTAAAATGTAACTGTGAAATGTTTAACAAAATGAAAGAAAATACAATACATCACAGATAATATAAATTTGTAGTTTTCTATGTCAAGATGAAGCCTATAGGGATCTGTTTCTATTTGACTTTTGGTATCACTGGTGGAGAGGAAGATAATCAAGATGGTGAATTCAAGTCATATGAGGTTGGTTGAGATAACTAGAGATGCAGGCCTGGAAAAGGCTAAGTGGCGATGTGATAGTTGTTTTCAGTATTTGAAGAAATATCACGTAGAAGAATTATTAGATTGTATGTCTTTGTTCCAGATGTGAGAATTAGGAGCAGAAAGTAAAAGTTGCAAAGAGGCAAAGTTTAAGTCCATATAAAGGAAAATTCCCTAGCTACTCAGAATTAGAATTGGCTGCCTTGGTGGTAGAAATCAGGGGGGCAGTTCCTCAGCAGTAGGGGTTTCCAGGTATAGGCTGGGCAATTTCTTGTTAGGTATGTTGTAGAGGAGAATCTTTTCAGTGATGGGTTAGACTAGATGGAATGCTAAAATTCTAAAATTCTATTATAGGGAACCATTGGATCTTTTTAAACAGATCAAAACTATGTTTTAGGAATACTAATTTGGTAACTGGATTGGATTTTAGAATAATGATTCCTATCTATCCTTTTTCTGAATGATTAAAAAAAAATGATTTCCCAAAGACTATTTAGGGTATATGTCAAACAATATCTAACTTCTCCCTCTTTTCTTATATATTCTAAAAGGGCGAGGTTTCTTAGATTCAATATTTTCATTTTCTACATAAGCAACCAATTCTTTCATGTTGGATGGAAAGAAGTCCAAAATATCAGGTTTTCTTATGATTTCCTCTACCTTTTGATGAATGACTGTGACATGTCTTGAACCCATTTCCTTCAGTGCTACCTAATTACTATCTGCCTAGATTATTGCAGCAACCTCCTTATAGTTTTTTTTTTTTGTTTGTTTGTTTGTTTGTTTTTTTTTTTTTGTGGCTACTCTCTCCTCCTTTGAAATCCTTCTTTCAAAATGATAATTATGAAAATTATCTTCCTTAGACTTAGATTTGATCATTTCATTTTCCTCACAAAATATAATCACTAGCTCTTTAGTACTCCATGAGTAAAGTTCAACTTGCTCTTCTTGGCATTAAAAATCCTTTACGACGTGGAACCATCTTATTTTTCTAATCTTATTTCATATTGCTATGTTTCATGTCCTCTCCATTCTAGGTCCAGTGAACAACTCTTTGACTTTGTCTATTCACTGTCTTCCTATCTCCACTTTTGTTGTTGTTGCTTAGTCTATTTCTCTGCCTAGAATGCTCTTCCTTTCTCCTTTTGCTTATTGATCTCCTACTCATCCTTTCAACTGCTCCTCTCTCCAGGAAGTCTTCCTGTTTATCCTAGGTGATAATGATTGCCCATAGCCCTTTGTTTTTATCACTTTCTAATGTTTTTATTTAAAGTTGTGTATTATAATCATGAATGTCAGTGGCATTTGTTTACTAGGGCAGAAACATTTTATATCTCTCTTAATGTCAAAAGCTATGTTTTGTACATTGTAAGAGTTTATAAGTAATTGTTGTGCTCTGTTATTTCATCATATATCCTCTCTTAACCAATGCACTTTAAAATCCCTAGTAGACTAGACATTTCATGTATTAACTATGGCCAAAAATATTGATATCCTGTTGGCCAGTCTTATGTTTATGGTTATCAATTTAACTAGGAAAATTTTGGGATGAGAAAGATATTTGATTCTCAGATGTACACTCTTAAGTTTTCCTAGTCTTATTGGATTTTCCAGAACTTGTGATCTCTAGCCTCAGATACTTACTGGCTACATGATCCTGGGCAAGCCAGTTAAATTCCTTTCTGCCTCAAGTTTTCCCATATTTAAAATTGGAATAATAATAGCACCTATCTTTCAGGGGTATTTTTGAAGTTACAAAATAGAATATCTGTAAATCATTTTGTAAATCTTAAAAGTGCTACATGAATGCTATTGCAAATATTATTATTGTTATTGCTATTGTTATTACAGTGATATCTTTGACAATCCAAAGTCACCTCCACATACAATGATGAGGTATCAACATAGGACTTTACTTGGCAAGGGGGGAGGCAGTGTGTGAGTGTTGCATTTATCACATCAAAATATCTCTGGAGTCACTCAGCTTTTATGTGTATTTCCTCTTTTTAATCCATCAATCATAGACTGATTTCATGTAAAGAATAACAAAATGCATTGATTGTATTATTTTTTTATGTTGTATTCTGCAAAAGAAGCAGCATGGAATAGTGAATAAAATTTTGAGCTTAGCATGAAGGAGATCTTTACTTCATTCCTGCCTCTGATACTTATGATCTGTCATTTAACCTCCATGTGTCTCAGATAAATCCCTAGCATTCACCTAAATCTTAAATGAGTTTCCAGATTTGCTGGTGGAGGTTGTCTCTTAACACTGCTAAAATCACAGTCTTTACACTTATTGTATTAGTATTCAGTGGAAATGAAAGAGAGAGGTAAAAAAAATCCTATTATTCTTTCCCCCAATAACTGCTATGTTTCTCAATATTCTATAGTTAATAGTCCTCTCTCTCAGTGAGGATTTTCTCTCAGGCTAGGATGGCTTTTCTTACAAAACAGAATGGACAATAATGAAAGCTTACTCTGACACATAACTCTTCATCTTGGCATCTTCCAACAAATCAAAGAGCAGAGGTATGCCTCAGTTTATGTTTCTTTCACATGAATCATCATTCACTCTCCCGACCATCATTAAGGGTATATATGGGTAGAGGCTTTATAGAAATTGGCCTCCTTTTTTTTTAAACCAGCAATTAATAGGAGCAGCATGGAAAGTAAAGCTATCCCTTGTTTGCTTGAAGAGCCCTGCAAGGCTACATGGATAAACATATACAACAAAAGGTCTTTACAAGTCATTGAATCATTTTTCCAGATTAAATTTCCAAATGTCAAAAGAAACAGCAGCTCATTAAGAGTGCAGCTGTAAACTCCACAACGCCACATGCAGAAAAGTGATTACAGAGCGAGCTTGATTAATTAGGTGTGAAAATTTAGGACCAGCATGGTAATAAATGATGGAACTCACCCAGCAGCCTGCTTTCCTTCTACCGTGTTTAGCTGAATGGCCAATTTTCCACTTGTCTGTTATACCAAGATCACATTTCAGAGCTGGTAATGTTTACATCTATATCATGGAACCAGCAGAAGGGCAGGCAGGAGATGACATCATCCAATAGGAAAACCTTGGATAGGGTACCATGCTTTTGATCCTGGATTGGTATCTGTCTCATTTGATAATTTAAAAATGTAAGAATTTTTTATGAATCATCAAAGAAAAACCACATTGTTTTATTTTAGTCTATATTCATTATATTGATAAATTGTTCATTTCTACCTCAGTTCCCTCATTTGTAAAGAATAAATCTTGTTTTCACTTATGTCTTATGACTATTGATATAAGAAATTTCTTTTATAATGCATAAACACATGCACACCTAATCATTAGCAAAATTTTATCTTGAATTACATGGTCATTTAAAATTTTTGAGACATAAATGTGTGTATATATGTGTGTGCATGTAGGCATGCATATATGCATATATGTTCATCACATATACACTTCCATCCATATAGAGGCAGTTTGGTAGTTTGGTGTATTAAGTGCTAGACTTGCAGTTGGGAAGACGAGGTCAAATCTATCTTTAAACTTACTATCTATGTGACCTTGGACAAATCATTTAAGCTTTGTCTGCCTTGGTTTCCTCAACTGTAAAATGAGGATAGTAATAGCTACCTCCCAGGTTTTTTATGATGATATAATTAGACTATATTGGTAAAGCATTTTGCAAAATTTGAAGTACCATAAAAAGCTATTTTATTATAATTATTAGAGATAATCCTATATAATTAGGAATGGCATTTTCTAGTTAAGCAAATAAGCTGATTACTATCAAAATGAATCATATAATACTTTCTGATTATAACACATTTCATGCATGTATCTTTGGCTACAATCCCATAATCTATGTAATATCATATGATTATCCCCATTTTATGATGTCAAAACTAAGTCCTAAAGAGTTTAAGTGACTTGCTAGAGATCTCATACCTAGTAACTCATAACTAGAGGCAGGATTAAAATCCAGGTATTCTAGTCTTTCCATTAAACCACACTGAATTTTAGCAGTCAATAGAAAATTATAATATATATCTCCCCTTTCAATATGATGTACTATTATAAAGTAAACAATCAATTAAATAAATTATTAAATTAAATAAATGTAGAATTAAAATAAAATCATCTAATGTGGTTTTTCTTTGATGATTCATAAAGAATTCTTATAGTTTTTAATTCTTCAGGGCCATTGATATAAACATTAGTTATTCTACTATACATTAATAGAACTGTTAATAAAGAGTTTTGGTTAATAGATACTATAGACTGAAGATATTTCCCACTTTTCTTATTAATGTAGATCTCAGGTAAAAGACTTTTAAAGAAATACTATGGGGAACTTTGAATTTTTAGGGTTTCTAGTATAGCTCTCTGGAAAAATTGAGGCTGAATGCCCCAAAGTCTGACAATTTTCATCAGCTATTCTATGTACACAGTTTAAAAGAACACATAGGAAGATTTGTTTTTCTTTGCATACTTACAAATCAAATATGATAAACAAACACCTTAGTCATGCCTATTCCCACAGGCTTGATCTAAGTCTGGCAAGGATTTTTTCTTTTTTATTATACTTGAAGACAAATGCTTCCAAGTATTTGGGTACCATAAACACTGTTTGGAAGGGGGAAAATAGATAATACAAGATCAATGTAGAAACCAGTATATTTTTAGGTACTTATCTAAGAAGTAGCCTGGGGAAAAAAGAGGTTCTAATACACAGTTCTATCATAAAGACCCAGCACTGTAGAAAAAATTGTGAAGTGTTTCATTTCACAAAAAAGGCAATTTTTAGAGCAATTGGCCTCCTTAAGAATGTAGGGAAAGGAAAATAACAGAAGAATCTTTTGCTTTCTCTTCCTCATCATGGTCATTCAGAATCCTTCTCCTCCCACTTTTCATTCATAGCAATGAAGAACCAATGTTTTTGAAAACCTGTCTTGATATGTGGAAGGAGTCTTCTTGGAAACAGAAATATCTCTGTGCAGCAGAAGATGTTCTTCTACTTGCACAAATGGAAAAAAAAAAGCCTTAGCAAAGGGAACAAATTTTTATGAAGCTTACTATATGCCAGGCACTGTGCTAAGTGCTTCTTAAGTATTATCTCATTTGATCCTCATAGCAAACCTACAAGGCAGATGCTGTAATTATCTCTATTTTATAGTTGAAGAAAGTGAAGCAAAAAAAAGAAAATTATTTGCTCAGGTCATATAGCTAGTAAATGTCTCAGGTAATATTTGAACTCACTTCTTCCTGACTCCAGATTCTATATAGCTTTTGTCACCTAGCTGCCTTTTAGTACTTCCTGATCCTTACTTGTGTTTCAGATGAAATGTATCAGGGAACTTTATGTGAAATATGAAAGTAAATTGTTTGCTAGAAAAGGCAAAATTGTAAGCTTAATTCCCCATATAGAACTATGTTTCTCCATATTATATAAATATAGACTCTAACCACAAAATTATGACTGAAAGGGCTTTTGGAGATTCTCTAGTTTAAAAAACACACTTCATAAATTAACAAAGTTATACTCAGAGAGTTTACAAAGTGGCATGGCATAATGTATAAAATACTGAATTAGATTTGAATCCTAGTAAAAATAACAAGTTGTGTGCCCATTACATTTAAGCTTTTTGAGCCTCAATTTTCTTCTATAAGAAGAGAGTAATAATGCCTACAGTGTTCTGCCTCACAGGCAAGGCTTATATGAGGTGATCTATATAACTTAAAAAAACCTTAAATACTATATAAGAAAGTGAGTTACTTAAGGGTATTTGTTACTGTTTGATCTTTCAGTTGTGTTGGAATCTCTGTTACCCCATCGACCATAACCAATTATGTCTATGGGGTTTTCTTTTTATCTCATTAAAATTATTTAAAATTTTGAGTTCCAAGTTATTTTCCTTCCTCTCTCCCTCTCTATTCCCCAGAGAGCAAGCAATCATATATAGGTTATACATGTGCAATTATATTAAACATTTTCATATTAGTAATTTTGTACAAGAAGATTCAAATAAAAGGAAAACATGAAAGAAAGAAAGTGAAAAATGGAATAATTCTGTCTATATTCAGACAATATCAATTCTTTCTTTGAAGGCAGAAAGTATGTTTCCTTAGCCCCTTGGAATTGTTTTAGATAACTGTATTGCTAAGAATAGTTGTCACTCACAATTTTTCATCAAACAATATTGCAATTCCTGTGTATAATATTGTCCTCATTCTATTTACTTCACTATGCATCAGTTCATGTAAGTGTTTCTAGCTTTTTCTGAAATCATTTTACTTTTCATTTCTTATAGCAAAATAACATTTCATAACAATCATACACTATAGCTTATTTATCCATTCCCTAATTGATAGACATTCCTTTGGTTTTCAATACTTAGTCACCACAAAAAGATCTGTTATAAATAACTTTGTACAAATACATCTTTTCCCCTCGTTAGATGTCTTTTGGATATAGACCTAGCAGTGGTATTTCTGGATCAAAGATTATGTATAATTTTATATCCTTTTAGGCATAGTTCAAATTACTAGCCTGAATGGTTAAATCAGTTCACAACTTTACCAACAGAGCATTAATATCTGTTTCCTCATATCCCCCTCTAACACCCAACATTTTCCATTTTTTGTCATTATAGCTAATATCATAGATGTGAGGTAGAATCTCAAGGATGTTTTAATGTGCATTTCTCTAATCAATAATAATTTGGATCATTTTTTCATGACTATCAAAAACTTTGAGTTCTTTGAGAACTGCCTGTTTTTATCCTTGGAATATTTATCAGTTGAGGAATGACTTTTATTTTTTAAAAATTTGACTCAATTCTCTAAATATTTAAGAAAGGAAGCATTTATCAGAGATACTTGTTGCAAAATTCCCTTCCCCCATTTTTTTTGCTTTCCTTCTAATTTGACTGCATTGGTTTTGTTTATGCAAAAACTTCCTAATGTTATATGATCAAAATTATCTATTTTACATTTTGTAATATATGTGCTTTGGTCCTAAATTCTTCCCTTCTGAATAAATCTGATAAATGACTCCCTGTTCTCTTCATTTGCTTATGGTATTAACTTTTATGTGTGTTTAATGTACCCATTTTGACCTATCTTGGTATATAGTTATGAGATGTAGTTTCTGCCATACTACTTTCCAATTTTCTCAAATTTTCTCAAAGCAGCTTTTTTCAAATAATGAGTTTTTGTTCCAAAAGCATGAGTATTTGTATTTATCATATACTAGACTACCATATTCATTTATTATAATATAATTTGTATCTAATCTATTTTACTGATTTACCATTCTATTTCTTATTTAGTACCAAATTGTTTTGATAATTACTATTTTATAATATAGTTTGAGATCTTGTATGGCTAAACCACATGAGATATTTTGTGTGGGGGGGTTTGGAGTGTTTTCCCCCTATTGATTCCCTTGATATTCTTGACCCTTTGTTCTTTCAGATGAATTTATTATTTTTTCTGATTCTATAAATATTAAAAAAATAATTTGGTTGGTATTGAATATGTAGATTAATTTACATAGAATTATCATTTTTTATTATATTAGCTCAACCTGCCCATGAGCAATTAATATTTTTCCAATTGGGTAAAACTACCTTTATCTTTGTGAAAAGAATTTTATGGTTGTGTTCATATAGTTTGGGGTTTGTTTTGGCAGGTAGATTCCCAAGTAGTCTATGTTGTCTACAGTTATTTTAAATGGAATCTCTCTTTTTTATCTCTTGCTGCTGAATTTTGTTGCCTATATATAGAAATGGTGATGATTTATGTAAATTTATTTTATATCTTGCAACTTTGCTAAAGTTCTTAATAATTTCAAGTAGTATTTTAGTTGATTCTCTAGAATTTTCTAAATATACCATCATATCTTCTGTAAAAAGTGATAGTTTTGTTTCCTTGGCATCTATTTTTTAATTCCTTTAATTTCTTTTTCTTTATTTATTACTGTAATTAGCATTTCTAGTACAATATTAAATAATAACTATAATGGGCATCCTTACTTCCCATCTGATTGGGATTTTTAGCTTATTCCTAATATAGAAAAGACTTGCTCCTGGTTTTAGATAAATATCACAATTTATTCCTATGCTTAGTATTTTTTTTAAATAAGAATGAGTGCTGTATTTTCTCCAAGACTTTTTCTGCATCTATTGAGGTAATCACATGATTTTTATTGATTATGTATTCCCTTAGTGGTTTTTTTTTTTTTTGCAAAGATATTGGAGTGTGTTTCTATATCCTTTTTCAATGGATTAAAGCAAATAGAGATTAAATGACTTGCCCTGGCACACAACTAGTAAGTGTTTAAGGCCAGTTATTATATACATTATAAATAGAAAAACAAGGATTTGAACCTAGATTCTCTGAGTATATATCAAGTATTCTTTCTCCTATATGATAGTGTTAAGTTTCTTATAAGTGTGTGTTTCTTCCTCTAAGGTAGACTGGGTGGAGGAGTACAGGTGAATAATATGTTGCTTCTAGGAAACAAATCAGAGGACACCTTTACTAATAGTTGGTCAATAGGATCATCTTTTGTATAAGAAGAATTGAACATTTTTATGTGCTTAATGAGACTATTGGACTGTCTGTTCCAATTACCTTTTGGGAGAAAGAGAAAGGAAAGTGCTGACATAAATGAGTGTTCATTTAAAAGGTCAAATAAATTCAGTATTATTGCCTCATTGCATTAATTCTTAATTTTTAATCATATAACTTGTTTCTAAGCATTTATGTTATAACCAGGTTTGATGAAGCCCATGTGCTATGCATTTTTTTGGGGGGGTAATATCCCTTTTATCAAGGTTTCTTTTCAAGTTAAGTTATGTAATATAACACAGAATGAAGATCTTACTGTAATGTCATCAGGGGCTATAGAGAAAGGACTTTGCTGGATGAAAGAGGCTTTTTACAATTGTAAATTCAAACAAGAGAAGAAGGGCTTGCTTTGGGAATGATTTTGTTGAAACAATTGTGACAGAGACTCATGCAAATAGAGAAAGGATGTCTGCAAGCCTATATCCATGCTCCCTTTTGGAGGTCTGAAGGAAACTGCAAATGTGCTCTGAGAAGTTGCACAGTGCCAATAGCAGCATAGAAGTTATAGTGTGAAATCAATCTGAGTATAGATGAGAATGGTAGAGCAGAGTGTCTTGATTAAGTTAATGTGTATTGATATTTCTCTAGTTGTTTTGACTTCACTGGCTGTTTAAATGCAGTCTTGTCACAACAAAACACAAAGGAGGCTGCTATGACATTGATTTTTTTTAAAATTCTGCCTCTGAAGGATAGCATTTTAAAAAATGGGTGTATGTGTATGTGCATGTGTAGGGGATATTTCCATTCCATGTTGACAGTTAGAGAGGCAAAAATGTTTTTGTTTTTTTTTTTAAATGGCATAAATAATTATATTAATTTTTGAGCATAAATTATCAAGGGAAATACATTTTTATTGTAAGAACACATCAATTTTATATGTCACTAAATTACCATCATTAGTGTTTGTGGTGGTGATAGTTCTGTAACTACTGGGCAGAGGAATAGTTTGGTATTGATATGTGTTTTCATTATAACCAGGCCAAGAAAATCTTGAAAAAAAAGTCATGATATTTAGGAATTGAGTGGATGAACTAAAATGCACTCTACAGTATGTAAACCAGAGTGATTGAGTTTTAATTAGGTTCTTTACTTTATATTTAAAACAAGATTGTAGCCTTGCTGCTTAGAAATTAGTACCACTGGTGGATTCAGAACCAAGGACAGCAACCTTTTCAGACCTTTTCAGAGTGTAAATAACCTTAAGTGCCCTTCAGTTCACTTTAAGGGGATTTCCCATCCCCTTCTTTAATAGTCATTTGCCCATAAAATATTATGGTCAATTTTTAGTCATTTTCATAATGGAAGGGATTGATGATGCAAATAATCCATAATGATAGATAATATCTAGTTGGTATTTTTTTCTAAGTCATATTTTTAATACTAGTGTATCTGATCTAAAAATTTATAATATTTCATGTAATATAAAGAAGTTTCTCTCTTGAAAACCTAATTCAAAAGGAGCTTGAAATTTCTTTAGTGTCCTATCCCATAGGGGTTAAACTCCATGTTTTCCATTCCATACTGAAAAAAGACAGCATTAGTTCTCAGATGATATGAAACACCAAGCTAAGCATACCTGTGCTTTCTTTCCCCCCTTCTTTTTCTCATTATGAAGTTTTTTGGTTTATGCTTCTCCTGGACTTGAGAGAGTATGTTAGTATGCTGAACTGAAGATAGCAATGTCAAATAAAAACACAAAGAGAGAGAGATAAAGGGAAAAAAAAAACTATGACTTAAGCCTGCCTAATTATGTAAGAGACAAATTGAAAACAAGATTTACTGTTAATAGTAATGTTATATATTTGACTATTAATTGTCATCATTGGTGACAACTCACTGTACCTAAGAATTTCCATAATTCATCACCAAGTTAAGCTGATTGTAGGGCATGTGATAATTATCTCTTTTAGTCTTAGAGTAGTGTTATATCAATGGAAAGTAGGTATTTGGTAATTAAAGATACATGACCACATACAAACTCAGCACTGCCATTTTATTTGGAAACATACCAACATTTCCTTTTTACTTGGTTTTTTGGTTAGACTACTCTTTTTCATCTCTTGGGGCTATGGAGGCTATTTTGGTCAGGCCATGGAAAAACTTCTAATGCTACTTCAAACTGCTAATAGAATCTTTGAGGTCTCTTGAGAGGGAGGGAGGTCCTGAGGGTTTATGGCTTTAGTACATTAGGAAGCATTTAGCATTTTGAGTTGATCTGGGCTTTAGTACTATCCATGTAAAGATTGAGGCTTTATAAATATATAAAAAAGTGCCTAATGAGCATTGATATGATTGCCCTGAGCATGTGGAGAATATAGTAGAAGAGATATTGAATAAAAGAAATGAGGAAGATGAGTTCATTTGGGATAAAATTTCTCATGCTTGATTCCACCAAAATCTTTCCTCCCTCTCACTATTATCTCCCTATCACTCCCTTTATGTCTATATACACACACTTAGAAAAATTGGATGGAATTTAATTCCTTGGTTCCAGAGTGAGAGTGGAACTCTTGTACTTTGTACAGGAATTTTATTTTTTAATGAATGGAAGCTAAGTGCACTTTTTAGGGAGTGATCAGTGGAGAGTGGAAGCACAAAAATATGTTTCCATAAGTGTAATAGCACTGGATTTTCCTAAACCAAAGCAATTGGGGAATTTCATTTAGCTTCATCATGACAAAAACTTCTTTAAACTTGAGCTCATGATAAGCAAGTTCTATTGCATATTCTATATTCATGTCTAAAGAAAAGTTGAGTTATCCTCCAAATTTATGCAGATGTTAGAATGCCTAGATGAAAGGTAAAGTGAATAAAAAACACTTCTCAGATGCTAAATAACAACAGCAAGAAGCCTAAACTGTTTCTCTACAGATTTTTCAGAAAATCTTTAACTTCATCAAGGGATAAATCAATTTGCAGGTGTCATTGACAGCTATTTAAGCTGGAGGATTGAGCATCTTGATTGGGAAAAGAGTATTAAAAAGAAAGCACATTAAGTCTTTGAACATATACTCTGAATTTATTTTTATGCACTTTTTAAGATCTTCCTAATATACATTTTCCTTGATAGAATCTAGAAACTACACCATTCAAAGTCACTTGAAACCCTAAACATTTTGTTTAATTAAAAGCACCTCAACCTAATTCAAGGAAAGTAGGAAATGTTTGCAACTTAAAGAAATAGATTAACAAAATGGAAAATAATTAATTCTTCCAGGCTAACAGCATAATAAAGTAAAAATAGAGGTATACTTGGAGTTTAGAAAATACAAGTCAAATCTCAAGTTTTATCACATATTGTTGTTGCTAGTGATGGTTTAGGGGGTTACATAGATCAATGAAATTATGAGCTTTGCCATACAGGGTTACCCAAGATGGATAGACAGGTCATAGTGGAGAATTTTGACAAAACATGAAACATTCTAGGATTTTGGCTAAGACAACCCAATGGGAAGTACTAAAATGATAAAAGAGATGACATTGGAAGATGAGCTCCTCAGGTTAGAAGATGTCCAGTACACTACTGGAGAAGAGTGGGAGGACAATTATAAATAGCTCTAATACTAATGAAATGGTTGGACCAAAGGTAAAGGGAAGATCAGCCATACATGAATCTAGTGTTGAAAAAAATTCCTCTGCTGTAAAGATCAATATTGCATAAGAGCTTGGAATGTGGGATCTATGAAACAAAGTTGAATGATGGGAAGTTAAAACATTAACATTCCGATGATCACAAAATATTTTACTATGGGCAAGAATCCCTTAGAAGAAATGGAATAGCCCATAAAGTCAATAAAATTGTGAGAAAAGCAGTAATGGGATTATAATCTTAAAATGAGAAAATGATATCTGTGTGTATGAAAGCAAAATATTCAACATCACAGTAAAACATATCTATGCTCTAATCACTGATTTTGAAGAGGCCAAAGTTGACCAGTTCTATGAAGATCTATAGCATCTTTTAGAAATGACATGCAAAAAGATGTCACATTCAGCAGAAGAAATTGGAATACTAACATAGGAAATCAAAAGATAATGGTAATAACTGGCAAATTTGACCTTGGAATACAAAATGAAACACAATAAAGACTAATAGAATTAAGTCAAGATAACAAACCATTTTATTTTCAACAATCCAAAAGATTACTCTATACATGAGCATCATCAGATGGTCAATTCAGAAATACAGTTGATTATACATTTTGCAGCCAAAGGTGGAGAAGCTCTATACATTTGTTTAAAACAAAACCTGGAGTTGACTCTTGCTCAGATCATGAGCTTCTTATTGAAACATTCAGACTAAAATTTAAAAAGTTGGGAAAATCATAAAACCAAATAGATATGAACTAAATGATATCCCTCATAAATATAAAGAAGAAGTAATGAATAAATTTAAGGAATTTTATTTGAGGATTATGGACAGAGATTTGCAATATTATACATGAGATAGCAATAAAAAAGAATATTCCAAAGAAAAGGAAGAAGAAAACAACTAAATGGCTATCTGATGAAGCTTTACAAATAGTTAAGGAAAGAAGAAAAACAAAAGGTAATGATATCCAACTGAATGCAGAATTCTAGAGAACAGTAAGGAGAAATAAGGTTTTCTTAAATGACCAATGCAAAGAAATAGAAGAAAACACAGAACAGGAAAGATAAGAGATCTCTTCAAGAAAATTAGAAATATCAAAGGAAAGATGGACAGACAAAATAAACAAATAGTAAAAATTTAACAGATGGAGAAAATATTAAGAAGAGATGGCAAGAATACACAAAAGAATGATACAAAAATTTTTTTAACATCATTGAAAACCATGATACTACTGATCTAGTGTTAGATATAGGAATAATGACTATTTTAGATATTGATAATATGGACAATAAAGTCAAACGGGCCTTAAAAGTACTGCTAACAATAAAGCTATTGAAGATGATGGAATTTTGAGCTATTTAAAATGCTAAAAATATGATTCTGTTTAATTGCTACATAGCATGTATGCCAGCAAATTTGGAAAACAAAATAGTGGCCACTGGATTGGAAAAGATCAATTAACATCTCAATAGTAAAAAAAAAAAAAAGGGAAGGGGAAGCTAGGTGGCACAGTGGATAGAGCACCAGCCCTGAAGTTAGGAGGACCTGGTTCAAATCTGGTCTCAGACACTTAACACTTCCTAGCTATGTGACCCTGGGCAAGTCACTCAACCCCAATCGCCTCAGCAAAAAAGGGCAATGCTTAGGAATGTTCAAATTACTGAACAATTGTGTTCATTTCACATGCCAGCAAGGTTATACTTTAGATTCTTCAAGCTAGGCTTCTATAATATGTGAACTGAGAATTATCAGAAGAGCAATCTGGTTTCTGAAAAAGCAGAAGAATTAGAAACCAAATTACCAACATTTGCTGGGTTATGGAGAAATAAAGGGAACTCCAGAAGAAAAAAAATAACATCTGCTTCAATGAATTCACTATTGTGTGGATTATGACAAAATATGGCAAATCTTCAAAGAGATGGAAATGATATATCATATTACTTGTTTTCTAAAGAACCTGAATGTGGCCAAGAAGCAAGTTAGAATGGAATATGAAATAACAGATTGGATTATGATTGGAAAAGAGTATAACAAGGCTGTATATTATTGTCTTATTTATTTAACTTATATGCAGATCATGTCATGCAAAATACCAAGATGTATGAATCAAAAGCTAGAATTGAAGGTCCTGGGAGAAATATCAATAATCTCAGATATGCAGAGCATAACATTCTGATGGTAGAGAGGGAAGAGAAATTAATAAGTTTCTTAATGAGGGTGAAAGAGGAGAGTATAAAAGCATGTTTGAGGCTTAACATAAAAACAAAACAAAAACAAAAACAACTTAAGGCAACTGGTCTCATCATTTCCTAGCAAAGAGATGGAGAAGAAATGGATATTTTATATTCTTGGCTTAAAGAACACTGTAGACTTTGACTGAAGTCATCAAATTAAAAAAAAAGTTATTCCTTAAAAAGCAGAGACATCTACCAACAAAGGTTTATATAGTTAAAACTATGTTGTTGTTTTTTTCTCCCCAGGAATGATGTATGACTGTGAAAGTTGGACTATAAGGAAAGCTGAGTAGCCCAAAATTGACATTTTTAAATTATGATGCTGGAGAAGATTTTTAAGATTCTCTTGGACAGCAAGGAATTTAAATCAATTTACTAAGTTCATTTATTTTTAATATACATTGCTTTATGAATCATGTTGGGAGAGAAAAATCAGCACAAAAGGGAAAAATCATGGAAGAGAGAAAAAACCCCCAAAAAACAAACAAATAGAAAAAAGAAGCGAATGTAGCATGTGTTGATTTACATTTAGTCTCCTTACATTGTTTTCTGGATATAGATGGCATTTTCTGTCCAGTCTATGGGATTGCTTTGGATCACTGAAATAGAGAAGAACCAAGTCTTTCATAGTTGATTATTGCACATTCTTTCTGTTATTGTGTACAATGTATTCTTGGTTCTGCTTGTTTCACTCAGCATCAGTTCATGTAAACTTTTCCAGACCTTTCTATAATCAGCTTGTTCATCATTTTTTTATAGAACAATAATATTCTATTACCTTCATGTAACACAACTTGTTCAACCATTCCCCAATTGATGGGCATCCACTCCTTTTCCAATTATTAGCTACTACAAAAAGAGTTGCTATAAACATTTTTGTATTCATGGCCCATTTTCCCTATTTTAATGATTTCCTTGGGAAACAGACCCAGTAATGATATAGCTGGGTTAAAAGATTTGCATTGTTTTATAGCCTTTTAGGCATAGTTCCAGATTGCTCTCCAGAGTAGTTGGATCATTTCACAATTCCACCAGCAACGCATTGGTGTTCCAGTTTTCCCATATCCCCTCCAAATTTATCATTATCTTTTCCTGTCATCTTAACCAATCTGAGAGGTATGAGATGGTACTTCAGAATTGTTTTAATTTATGTATCTCTAATCAATAGTGATTTAGAGCATTTTTTTTCATATAACTATAGATGGCTTTAATTTCATCATCTGAAAATTATCTGTTCATATCATTTGACCCTTTATCAATTGGGGAATGACTTGTATTCTTATAAACTTGACTCAGTTCTTTTATATATTTTAGAATTGGATCTTTTTTAGAAATGCTGTCTGTAAAGATATTTTCCCCAGCTTTGTACTTCCTTTTTAAACTTGTTTCGGTTGGTTTTGTTTGTCCAAAGACTTTTCAATTTAATGTAATCAAAGTTGTCCATTTTGCCTTTCATAATGTTCTCTAGTTCTTTGGCCATAAATTCTTCTTCCCTTCTCAAAAAAATTTAATAGGTAAATTATCCCTTGTTCTTTTAATTTGTTTATGATACCTTCCTTTATGCCCAAGTCATGTATCTATTTTGCTCTTCTTTTGGTATGGGATATGAGATGTAGGTCTATGCTGACTTTTGTATATATTATTTTACAGTTTTCCCAGCTGTTTTTTCAAACAGTGAATTCTTATTCCAGAAGTTGGAGTTTGGGAGTTTATCAAATAGTAGATTGCTATAGGTCTTGATCATTATGTTGTGTGTATCTAATCTATTCCACTGATCCACCATTCTACTTCTTAGCCACTACAAAATGGTTTTGATTACTTCTGCTTTATAATATAGTTTTAGGTTTGGTACTGCTAAGGCACTATCCTTTGTATATATATTTTTTCTTTAATTTCCTTGGTATTCTTGCCCTTTTGTTTTTTCAGATGAATTTTGTTATTCTTTTTTCTAGTTCTATAAGATAATATTTTGTCAGTTTGATTGGTATGGCACAGAAAAGTAGACCAATTTAAGCAGAATTGTCATTTTTATTACATTAGCTTGGCTTAGCCATGGACAATGGATATTTTCCCAATTGTTTAGATATGATTTTATTTATGTGAGAAGTGTTTTGTAATTGCGTTCATATAGTTCTTGAGTTTGTCTCGACAGGTAGACCCCCAAGTATTTTATACTACAGTAATTTTAAGTGGAATTCCTCTTTCTATCTCTTGCTGATGGGCTTTGTCAGTAAATATAGAAATGCTGATGATTTGTGTGGGTTTATTTTATATCCTGCAACTTTGCTAAAGTTGTGTATTATTTCAGCAGGTTTTTGAATGATTTTCCAGGATTCTCTAAATATATCATCATATCCTCTGCAAAAAGTGATAGTTTTATTTCTTCATTGTCTTTTCTAATGCCTTTAATTTTTTTCTTTTCTTGTTACTAAAATCAACATTTCTAGTACAATGCTGATTAATAGTGGTGATAATGGGTATCCTTGTTTCACCTATGATTTTATTGGGAATGTGTCCAGCTTCTCTCCATTACAAATAACACTTGCCATAGGTTTTAGATAGATGCTGCTTATTATTTTAAGGAAAGCTCCCCTTTATCCCTATGCTCTCTAGTGTTTTTAATAAAAACAGGTGTTGTATTTTGTCAAAAGCTTTTTCTGCATCTATTGAAATTATCTGTGTAAAAAGTATGTGCTAGTTCCCTGGAGGGCCTCAGGATCAGCCAGAGTCAGGATAAATCAAAGTCCTTGGTCTTTAGGGTGAGAAGTGAAGGAGGCAGGCAAGCTGCCCTGAGGCTTACCAAAGATGTAAACTGGATTCTGGAGTCTGGAATCTCTAGCCTCTCTCCTCCTCATCCTGCAGCCAAGTGACCCTGACTTCTCTCCCCCAGCCCTTCAATCCTTGCCTAAGATTATCTTAATACCAAACATTCAGTAAGCCATCACATCACCATCTCATCTAAATATGCATATAGAGCCATTATCTCACATCAAATAGGTAATTAGCCTTAAGTGCTCAGTTGTCTGATTCAAGCATACCTTTTTGGAGTTTCAGCCCTCTGCAATATGATTTCTCTCTCTCTCTCTCTCTCTCTCTCTCTCTCTCTCTCTCTCTCTCTCTCTCTGTTTCTCCTTTCTCTCTCCGCGATCTTTTTGTCCAGGGAGGACACCCCAAGCTTTTATTGCAGCCTTAGCAATTTGCTCATATATTGTCATGGTATAATTAATCTGTTCCGAATTCTCTCCATACTGACCTTCACCAGCTAAGTGCTCAAAAGTGAATTGTGTGTTAACTCCTATTTCCAAATTGCATCTGACTTGAATTTTACATAATTCATGAAATTCCGCAAGCCATAATAAATTTTCTCCAGGTTCCAGACATGTCCTTGCTATGGATTTCCAATCATTCGGGGTTAGGACTTCATAAGACAAACCATCTAGTAACATTTTGACATAAGCTGATGTAGCCCCATAAAGGGTACAACCTTTTTTTCAAATCCTTAATTTTATTCAAATCTAAAGGTGCATATCTTCTCCTTTTTTTACCTACAGAGTCAATATTTTCAATCACAGGATATGCATGTATAAAATCACTTATATCCTGTCCTTCTCTCTTAGCTTTAACCAATGCTTTTTCTAATCTTGTCATAGATTTAGGCTGCTTCACAGGCAATTCTGTTTGTGTTTCTGCCTCTTCCCCTCTTTCTTCCTCCATCTCTGAAGGTGGGGTTGATGTGGGCCTGTCAATAATCTGTTCTCTAGGCAGGGTTGAAGCTTCTTCAAGAGAATCATATCATAATTCCTCATTTAAATCCTCTTGCTCTAGGGAAAGATCTTGATCTTTCCTTTTTTCCTCACACTTCCTCCTCTGTTCATTTTTAGAACTTTTCCTTCTCCTACAACTTGCTTGATAGTTTAAGGCTAATTGAACTATGTTGTAGATATAAAATACTTCTGCAGAAATTGAACGAGGCCCATTTTTTGCTTGAAATTCTTTCATTTCATATCCCACTAGCTTCCATTTATCTACATCTATCTTTTCTTCCTCTAAGAACCAAGGGGATGTGCGTCTTAATGCAGCCAAGAGTTTAGCAATCTGTACCCAGGTTACAAGTAAACTCTGCTCCTCAATTATCTTGATTATACTCTCTATAGTACCACTCCTGAATGGGGGTGGAGCTGAGGTTGCTTCTGGGGCTGGGGTTGAGTCGGCTGAGGTCCAGGGATTGAATATAGCTAACATCTGCCCCATTTCAGCTATAAGAGATTCCTGGTTTAGCCCTTAACAAGTTAAGTTCCTTATTTATCTATTAGCACGCTCACTTAATCTTTAACAAAGTTTCCTCGTTACTCACGGTTCTGGGTCAGAGAGACTGAGATCTAGATCGGAAGCTTTTCCACTGGAATCAGGACCGTGTCTGTCCCTGTTCGGGCGCCAAATTGTGAAGGTCTGGTCTAGCTCCTCTTGTCAGGATAAGCAAAAGTCCTTGCCCCACGTTGGGCGCCAATTGTAGCGAGCTGTCGTCTCTAGAAGCTGCCGGATCACTCTCTGGGAAGAGATCTGCTGTGTCTTCTACTCAAATCTCTCCGACAGATTCTTCTTCCTGTAACGAACCGTTGTCTCCAGGCAGTTGCTGTTAACTCTTGTCCAGAGAAGTGACTTCCCTTCCTGCAGGGAGCCCCGTCAAGCCTGATGCAATGCAGAGTCTTCTTCTATCTCTGGGTGTCCTCTCTTTTATTCTCCCAGAGAATGGGCGTGGGATAATGCAAGGGCTTCTGGGAAGAACCACTTCAGCTAATGAGCTTGCTCCTTCTATCAAGTCAACCTGAGTTCTCACCTTGTAATTGTCCAACCTGAATTCTCACCTTGTCACTATCCAGACAACCTGAGTTCTCACCTAGTAATCCTAACACATACATAACAGACATAGTCTGTTGCTAGATTTGTTGTAAGGATCAAAACAAATCATGTCTATAAAATACATTGTAATCTTTAAAGTCCTATATAAACATAATCTAATATTAACATATCAGATCCCATCATTTACTTTGTTTATCTTTTCTATATTTTTTGGTTGGGGATAATATGTATTTTGTTAAACTAACTTAAATTAATCTCAGCCAAGTTAATAGTTGAGGAACTATTTGTTGGATCCAGTTTACTTTTTTTCAGAGCATTAAGACCTCCTTCTTAAATGGAATTTCAAGGGTTACTTGACTTTATTCCAAGATTCCATAACTGATGCATTTTAGCATGGAATTCTGTTTTTAAAACTCCTTAGGAGTGGCTTCTTTCCATGTAGTAAATAGCATTTCATTTTTCCTGACCTTTCCAGGAACACTTGTATATATTATATTGTTGGTTATTAACCTTTGACTTCCCACCAACATGTGGTGAGAAGTTACAGAGGGATCATGGGGTCATAAATCTAGAATTGAAAGAGACTTTGGGCACCCTGCTTATTTTAGAGGAGAAGAAACAGAGATTTAAGACAAAGTTAGCTGCTCAAGATCACAAAGATAGTGTACTAAATAGATATGTGTACTCATATCCTTTCATGTAATCCAGTCTTCTTTCTCAATGTTGTTCAGTTGTGCTGATGCTTTATAAGGCCATTTGGGATTTTTTTGGGGGGCAAAGATAATGCAATGGTTTGTTATTGCCTTCTCCAGCTCATTTTACAGATGAGAAAACTGAGGAAAGAAGGGTTAAATGACTTGCCCAGGGTCACACATCTGGTAGGTATCTGAGGCCAGATTTGATTTCAGAAAGATAAACTTGGCACTGAACTGCCCCAAAAGATACTGGAGTGGTTAGCCATTTTCTTTTCCTGTATATTTACAGACACAGGTTAAGAGACTTATTCAGAGTCACACAGCTAATGAGTATTTGAGTCCTGATTTGAACTCAGGTCTTTTTGATTCCAAGTTTAGCACTCTATCCACTGAGTCACCTAGCTGCCTCCTTCTCATTTCTCAGACATAAAATTTCTGTGGGTTTTTTGTTCCTAAAAGCTGGAACTCAGTAAAGAAAAAATGTAAAAAACTCATAAATCTTACCCTAATTAGGCTGATTTAAATTACCTATTATTTCATAAGATCATTCACCATTCCAGTTCTTGAAGGTAGATGTGATCCCTTTGGTCAAGTATATAGCAGATTATTGAAATGAAAAACACAAACCTTTTCCCACCTTCATCAATATCCTTATGTTCTGACAATATCATTGGAGGCTCCACATGGCAGGAATAAGCCATTGTTTGTCCAAATGGATTATTAAGGAGCTGGCTTGCAGGAAGTTGTCCCATTCTAGTGGTGGCCTCAGAAGGACCAAAAAGCATCTGGTGATGTGAAGGAATAGGAAACGTTACACCAGCTGCTTTCCAACTTGGGGGCAATGGACAGACTGCTGAGATGAAGGTACAGAGAAAGGAAGTACAGACTGCTTAATGAAAGGCCACAGGGGAAATGTAAGCACTAATTTGAATAATTTTGCTAATGAATGTGTGACAGAGCAAGCTGTCACTTGGAGGGAGGGGATATTGCTTGTCCCTTTTTTTTAAACTTGTTTGTTATGGAAGACCTTAGCTTTCCAGCTTATTGTTTCTCACTCATCTGTTAATTGAGTCTTGGCAGTTTTTTTTTTTTTCCTTAAAGGGTAAAATCCCATTTCTAAATCTTCGCAAGCCTAGCAACTCCTTGTCTAGGCTAAAACTTTCAATGTTAGCAGTAGCTTCTTTAAGGGGGAAACCCCTCACTCCCCATCTTCCTCTTTCCTCAAACAAATAGTTTTTTTCATATGGAATAGCTCTCACAAATTTGATGAAATTAGAGACACACATAATAATGCCACTTGAAGTACAGAGTATGTTGTGGGTTACGTCAACCCACACATCCGAGAGAAATAGCTTGAGAAGTGAACTCGAAATGTTGAATAGCTCATATTCCCATCTTACAGAACTCACTTGAATCTGCATTTTTGGCTATGTTGTTAATGGTCATGCAATTCTATCAGAAGCCCATGAGGGCCTATTTGTACAATCAGATCATAATTGTTGACTGAAACTCATGACATCTATCTCCTCTACAAGGATATATGCAACATGTCCATATAACTACAGAGAAGCATATCTACATATACACATATGTATCTGGGCACACTGTTTTTTCTGGACTTCTTCCCTCCACTCAGTGATTTCCTAACGATCTGTTACCCATCTAAGACAGATTGCTTTTTATGGTTCAGCAATCCCAGCTCAGACATTCATTTTAATCAATAGAGCAGTCAAAAGAAAGAATAGATTTACTTTTTTTTACATTTAATTGAAAATTTTCAAGTGATTACCAACTTGGGTAGATCTAAAAGTTTAGGAAATAATAGAGGCTAAGGAAATTGGGCTTAGATAAATGGGCAAACTTAAATATGCATATTACAAGTTCACAATTAGTTTGTGTGTGGAGACTGTAGTGCAAGTGCTTTCTACATAAAAATTGAATGTTTCCCTGGAGTAAAATGATACTTGATGTCCATGGATATCACTTATCTCTATATTCATGTCAAAATCTTCATTTCTTCCTCACTGAAGGATTTTCTGAAAAAGACTTCCTGATGGGTTGTATCCTCTTGGTCTTAACTGAAACACTGGTCCTGGTATCCTCTAGATGAATAATTTTAGAGTTGGAGTAGACAGAATGTGGAGTCAAACAATATATTATAGATTAGAACTGTTTGATGTGGTTCTTTTTATACATTTATCAGTATAGACTGGATTTATGATTGATAGTTTCCTCATCTGTAAAATGGGATAGTGAAATATAGATCACAGAGCTTTGAGGAAAATGCTTTATAAACTCCTATAGAAATGTGAGCTTAATAGTGTTTCCCTAAACTACATTTTCTTCTAAAATGTCTTCCTATATATTATTTCATTTTTTCCACAGAATAATCTGATAAATTAGATGTTTATTACCCTCATTTTATAAGTTGAGAAGGTAAAGCTATAGAAAGGTCTTACTTAAATGACTTACTTTGCCTATTAACCTATTAATTTAGCAACAGTATCAAGAATTCCTTGTAACAATTCAATTTAACAGATATTTATCAAGTATATACCATGTGCTGAGTCTTAGATTGTGGAGATACAAAGGGAAGTTCCCACCCTCAAGGAGCTTATATTCTACTGAGGTGATACTATACCAGTAAAAACAAGATCCTTCATTGTAGGGGTCAGGAAAGACTTTTTTCATAAGGAGGAGTACGTGACTGCTGGTCATAGAGTCTAATAGGCCCCAGGATACAGTTTAATAGTTCTTTATTACACAAGTACTTAATGTCCATTGTATACCAATCACTGTGCTAAAAAGTCCCTGATTTCTAGGAGTTTACAATTTAATGAGATAGAAAACACATACAAGTAAACTGAAAAGGGGTGGAATGGAGGAAATGTACCCAGATGATGATGTTCATCCAGGTGGGAAATGAAGAAATAATTTCCCTGGAAGCCCTCTTTAAATGAAGGCCCTAGGAGAAAGTCTCTGATCCACCTTCCATTCAATGGGGCAAAGGGTACTGATAGTGTGAGTATTATTAAGGCTGATGCAATTTCACAGTTTCCTGATAATGGAGCCCCAAAAGTGCATGATAGAATCCAAAGGATTATAACTAGATGGGAAAAAGAGATGGCTAGCCTAAAATACCTCTTTAAAAACACATATATGATCAAGACTGCTATTTACCCTTATAATCCTTCCCAGGAAAACAGACACTTTGAAGGAAGTGGAAAGTCTTCATTCTTAGGGAGTATTTTGAGCAATAAGGGACATGGAGAGAAGCTCAAAGGATCAGTGGTTATGAATGCAGGATTCTCCTTTGTGGCAGGAGATAGTGGAAAGGGTGCTAGATTTGGAATCAAAGAACCAGGCATCATATCCCTGTACTATCATGGACTATGTGTGCAGGTCAAGTGTTTTAATCTTTGAGCCTCAGATTCCTTTTCTAATAAATGAGAGGGTTGAAATAGATGACCTCTGAGCTTTTTTATAGCTCTAAATGCATGACCCTATAAAAAGCCATTTTAGAATGGGCTCTGTATAGTGTTAAATAGTTCACACTCTGATCTAGTGTTCACCTTGGGCAAGGTGACATGCAGGAAAGATAGCTGTCTCTCCTAAGTATGTCATTCTAGTCAGATGACTGATGCAAAGTGTGTAGTAATTTGCCTACCAAAAAAAGAGACTAAACTCAATCCCAGTATTCTGAAGGCAAAATCATACTTAGAGAGTCTCAGGTTATCAGAGTAAGTGGTAGTTGTCTGATTATAAAGTGGAAAGATATTATTCAGACATGGATATATCTGTAATCAGCAATGATGAAAAAGGAGGTGTACTGGAAGGGAATGGTAATTAAAGGGAATTTTGGTGATGCTTCATGTTTTTTTTTTTTTTTTGCTCAGGTATAGTGAGTCTCCAGTCACATCCAGAAAATGACCAAATACCTTTTCAGATCCCTGTTAGAACTGCAGCTATCAGATGGCTTAGGGACCTGAATGCATGTTTTCTTGGAAGGATTCAAATTGCAACATTCTTAAAAGCATTTATGAAATGAGTTTGGTTTTCATCCAAGAAAAAAAAGAAGCACATATTGGTCTTCACTAGTAGTTTCAGGGGATAATTGGGTAGTACTTTTGTTAGAGCCTGCTCATCTATGTTCAGAGGAGTTATTCTGAGAATGAAAGGATTTGGAGGTGGAAAAGATTCATTTTCAAGGAAAAGGAGACAGGCAGTATGATGTGCTTGTTAGACTAATGGATTAAGAGTGCTAGGACCTAAGTTATATTTCTTGATCTATCACTGACCTGCTGTGTGACTGGGCAAATCACTTAATCTCTTGGTTTTCCCATAACACTATTCGCCCCTTTTCTATCTCACAGAAATGTCTTGAAGATAAGTGAGACCACGACCATCAAACCTTTTGAACTGTCACTATTTAAAGCTTGGCTTTATGTACTCAGCATTCCAACCTAAATGGACTACTAACTAAACCTCAAACTCAATGTGATATCTCATCTCTGTGCATTTACCCAGTATTTCTCATCTTCTACCACTTATTCATCTCTATCCTTCAGAATTTTTATTTTTCTTCAAGGCTCAGTTTAGGTTCTACCTCTTTAATATAGTCTTTCCCTTCAATCCAAATATATTATTCTTTTATTAAATATTCCTACAGAACTTTTGATGGATTGCTACTTTAACCTTGTTACTTCCTTCTTTGTATGTATGTATTTTTATCTGCATGTATATCACATAATCCCAATCTCCTATTCCTATAAAATATAACTTCTTTGGGAGCAAAGACTATTATATTTTTGTCATTGTATCCCAATTACCTAGAATGGTGACTTGCACAGAATAGGGGCTTAATAAATGCTAGTTAAATTGATTAGAATATACTATTATCAACATCAATGTTATTAAGTTCAGTGTTTCTACTTGTATTGAAAATCAGTATCATGCACTTTATACATATAAATCGTCAATAGATTTATGTTACATATGGGTGGGTGAATTTGACTTTTTGTTTTGTGTTATTCTAGACTTAAATATGCTATGGGCCACTGTTATTTAATGCATTTTCTATTGCTCACTTTGAATGGAAGATTTGTTATTTTGGTGAGTGTTTCAGATGCTAGATGACAAGAATGATGATCAACTATACACTCTCAGGCTTATAGGATCATTCTGGCTTTAGAGTACTTCAGCTCAGTTGTGCTGATCAAATGCCCCTGTCTTTCTGGTATCCATGCCCTCACTTCTATATCATCTCTTTCTGCACTCAGTAAATGAGTAAGTGTTTTTTTTAAATAAATTATTTATTATTTATTTTGTTTTTATATCAATTACACTTATCACTATATCCTTCCTTTCATCCACTCTCTCCAAAAGAACAATTCCTTATAATAAAGAACTAAGAATAATCCCTTAAAGAACTAGAAAAAAAGTTCTGCTAAACTAAACAACATATTGAAAAAGTCTAGTGTTACCTATAATATCTGTGTCCATAGTTCTCCATCTCTACAAAGAAAAATGAGGAGATGCTTTCTCATAACTTTCTTATGGGGCCAAATTTGGTTAATTTAATTTGGCAACATTCAATTTCTAATGTTTAATTGTGGTGGTTGCTGTTTTTTTTTTACAGTTTCATCATTGAAGTCATTGTGTAGTTTTCCTAGTTCTACTTACTTTGCATCAGTTCACAAAGCTTTCTGTAATGTTTCTCTGTATTCATCATATTCATCATTTCATATTGCACACAAATATTCCATTACATGTATATACTACAATTTATTTAGGACAAGCAGATTTTTTGTTGTTGTTCAGTCATTTTCAGGTATATTTGATTCTCTGTGACCCCATTTGGGGTTTTCTTGGTAAAGTTACTGGGGTGGTTTGCTATGCCCTTCTTCAGTTAATTTTTTTATAGATGAGGAAAATTAGGCAGAGTTAAATGGCTCGATTAGTGTCACACAGGTAATGTGTCTTCTGAGGCTAGATTTGAGCTCAGGAAGTTGAGTCTTCCTGACTCTGGGTCTGATACTCCATCCACTGTGCCACTGAACTGCCCTAAGTGTGTATTTAACAGATGTTAAAAAAAAAAAAAAGATAGATGCTACACATTGAGTGTTGGACAGTATTTGAATGGTTCCTGGAATTAACATGTCATATAGGCTCCTTTCTGAAGCTTCTGGTGCATGAAAAGAATTATAACATATTTTAAACCTTTTTGGAGTACAGGGATACGATGTCCTTGGAAGGTTCTTTCTCATACAATATCTCTTCATCTTTGGTTATAGTTGTTTATGACTTCTATCCTCCCTAAAAACTGAGACTCCATCACAAATCCTAGATGAGATCATCATTGTACCTAGGAGAGAATAATTTGTGAATATCTCAAGACATCTTATTTGTTTATTAAGATGGTAAACCAGCCATTTAATCTCAATGAAGCCAACTAGCATAGGAGACAATAGGTAAGATTGATAATTGCCTGGGGCTTTTCCCAACATGCATAGCCTGGGGCATTATTGGCTAAAAGTTCTGTTATGATTTTTGTTTCAAAGATGTCCACAGCCTTGATTTGTCAGATTTTCTTGATGATTACAATTCTTGTAGCAAGAACTATAGTATTCACTATTCCCTATTGATTACACTATTGCCATGGGATTAAAAAAAAACAACAAATTGCTCCTATTAGTTTAAGATTAATCCATGGAAAATAAGTTATAGCCAGATGGCAAAATGCTAGACATGCTCCAGATCACATTTCCATTTTTACTATAACTTTATATAGGCTCTTTATATAGGATTAAAATATTATTTTTTTTTAAAACTCTGGCTGAATAGATAATGCTATTATTATTATTGCAATCTACTACCCCATGCCACTTCTGCCCAGTAGACACAGATAAGTTCAGAAGACTAACTCAAATTCCCCTAGTAATTGTTGACACCGATGCTGGTTATATAAACATGGCTTTAGGACACTGAGGAAATATTATTGCCCCCCCCCCCTCACCACATGTGTCCCATTACATTCATAGGGATAGGAGAGAGAGAGAGATCCATGTTTCATATGCATATCTGAGGGGAAAAAAATCCTACCTATCCCTATGGTTTTTCTTCACTTAGAAAAGCATTCATAGCCATGTCTCTTTCTGGGGGGGATCATTCACAAACCCTACTTGTCCCTTTAAATGGAAGTTTAATAATCTCAAAAATGGCATTGCCTCCAAGAAAGCCAACATTGGAGAATTAGAGCCTGTTTCCTTAGATGAATATGAAACTTTGAAATAGTCCAAGAAGACCCCTGCAATCCCTGCTAAATGAGATTTGATTTCTCTTTAAGCTGTTTTTAATAGCTAGAATTACGGAACATTGCTGTTTACCAGTTAATAGGTTTGTGAGCATGCCGCTTGCTTTGTGCCCGTGGTGATATCATTTACACCTGTATTCATGAAGCAGCCCCTTGAGTTTGCAGGTCTCTAAACAAATTGGAGCAGGTCTGGCTGCTTAGTCAGTCTCTCCCTCTCCTGGTCTCCTTTTCTCTGTCTCCCTGATTTGTTTTTCTCCATCTGTCTCTTCCCCTCTTGGCCTCTCCTTTGTCATGCAGGTTGTCACTCTTATATATATATATTTTTTTGCTCATCTGGTTTCACAAGAACTCACCTTCTATGTGGGTAGGGGCAGAGGAAGGATATATCAGGGGAAATTATTGTGTTCTAAAAAATACTAACACTTACCAAAAAGTCCTTATCCTTCAGGTTGCCTGCTCTCAAGTCACTTTAACATTCTTTGAGCCTTAGGGAGAATCTGATCTCTTAAATGGAAAGCAAGACACAGTCTCTAAGTAGTCAAGCAATTGATAATAGAGTGACACACCTGGGAGGGAAGCACAGTTTAGACAAATTGATACAAGCAACTGTTGTGAGAGAAGATCACCTAATGAAGAGACCTGTAGTTCCAATTTGGACAATGGCACTTCTGCAATAGCTATGTTGTACTTTATGCCAGCACAGAGACTGCAGCTAGGTAGTGGATAGAGTATTAGATCTGGAGTTGTGAAAAGCTGAATTCAGATCCAGCCTCAGGCACGTGACCTCAGATAAGTCACAACCTCTGTTTTTCTCAGTTTCCTCAAAAAAAAAAAATTAGGGATAATAATAGTACCTACTTTGTAGGATTGTTGTGAGGATCATATGAAATATTTGTAAACATGTTTGGCACAGTGTCTGACATAAAGTAGGTGCTATATAATGCTTATTCATTTTCCAGTGACTGAAATTCAAGACATCTAAATCTTTTTGAGGGAGGAGCAGCAGGAACATTGGGAAGAATGAGATCATTTGAAGGCTCATATGTGAAAATATAAAGTTCACGAGCTGCTCTTTAATCCAGCATATCTTGCTAAAGGATTGCCTGAGTGTCAGTTTAAGTTTGCTTAGTAAAATTTCAGAATCTTCTTCTCTAAAAGATTCATATAAATAAGAGGGCCATCAAGTGATGAAATGAGGATGGTTTGGGTGTATTTATTCATAGGCACAAGGATATCACATGGATCACAGAATCTCTGAAATGGAAAGTACCTCAGAAACCATCTGGTTCAACCTGCAACTGAATAATAATGTTCTCTGCAATTTCCAACAATCACTCAATCAAAACTTTGTTCCAATTTTCAAGAGTTCCAGTGAGGGAAGTCCCCTTCCTCTTGTAGGAATGAGGACATTTTCTCCTACATCAACCCAAAATTTGCCTCTCTAACTTTCACCCATTGCTCCTTGCTCTGACCTTTAAGACTGAGCAAAATAAACCCAATAGACTCTTTTATACTCATCCACCTAAAATATTTAAATACAGGTATCATATTTTCTCTTAAATCTTTTCTCCCTAGCTTAAACACTCACATTCCTTCACTTAATCCTCTTAATGACATATTAAGCCTCTTCCCCATCCTTGCCAACTTTTCTACATATTCTCCTGCCTATTCTCTTTTTTTTCTCTTTTAAATAGTAGTTTTTTTTCTCCCAGTTACATGCCAAGAAAATTTTTTTAGCATTTATTTGTACAAAGTGGAGTTCTAATTTTTTCTCCTTCCCTCTCTCTCCTTCTCTCTTCCAAAGATGATAGACAATTTTATATAGTTTATATAAGTGCTATTATGTAAAATATATTTCCATATTAATCACAGTTGTGAAAGAAGAAATAGATCAAAAGAAAAAAGACAAGAAAGAATAAAGTAAGTGAAATAAATATACTTCGATCTACATTCTGAATCCATCAGTTTTTAAATGGTTATGGAAAGCATTTTCCTTTGTGAATCCTTGGATCATTGTGTTGCTGAGAAAAAGTGAGTTAATCATAGACGATCATCATACATTGTTGCTGATACTGTGCACAATGTTTTCCTGGTTCTGTTCATTTCATTTCATTTTGTAGAGGTCTTTCTTGATTTTTCTGAAATCTGTCTGTTCGTCACTTCTCATTGCACAATAGTATTCCACTACATTCATATGCCACAACTTATTCAACCATTCTCCAGTAAAACCATATTTTTAGCTATGTCTTTTCTAAGGCATAATAATCAGAATTGAACGCAATATTCAAAATGTATTTTGATATAGTTCTAATAAAGTGAGGCCAGTGTTTTATATAGTTCTAGACAGCAGAGAGTCTCTTTCTCTATCTTTCCCTTTCACTACACATCTCGCTTTCTCTCTGTCTCTTCCTGTCCTTTTCTCCTCCACCTTCATTTTAAGGGGTTCCTCCAGATTTAATGCAGACATCTGATCAAATTTAGTTCTCCTGCAAACTAGAACTTCTGAGCTCATGATTCATGGACCTCAGCTGTTCCTAGTAGAAATTATTACAAGTGTATGTATCCACAACTGGAACTCCAAGTCTTTCCTTGTATTACTATTATTACTTGTATCTTATGTTAGTATTATTATTATTTTGCTCCATATAATGTTGGCTCATACTGAATTTATCCACCAAAAAATCTAGATCATTTTAGGTGAACTATTTTCTAAATGTGCGTCCCCTATTTTGTACTGTTGAACTTAATTTTTTGGACTCAAGTATGTGAAACTAAGATTATTACAATTCAATTTAATTTGAATAATTTTGCCAATGTCAAGAAATCTAGGGCAAAGTTTCTTCATCTTTTTTTGTGTCATGGACTTTAATGACAGTCAAGTGAAGTATTATGTTTTCAAATAACTGAAAGAGTGGCTAAATTTCAGTAGTCAATTAGTGAAAATAAAGATGTACTTCTTTCTCATATGAGTTCATAGATACCCTGAAGTTTATTCATGGACTCCTTGATGATCTTGATCTAGAGAAAAGCTCCTGCATATATTTGTGGGAGATTGATGGGCAGATATGAACAAAAATTAGGTCATTTTGGGATCTTTACTTCTCAATATATTAAGTATTCTTTCCAGCTTTGAATCACCTGCAGGTTTGATAAACATGGTTTCTATACCAAGCACAGGTCCTTGGGCCATGCAAGCAGAGATGCTTTCAATAACATGTATCTTGTTACCAGCCCCAAAAAGTTGCCTTTCGACAGAAAGGAAATAACTCCTTTTGGCAATCAAAGAGGAAACATATGTCCATCTTACTATTATATTCCTCCCACTCACAGTAAGAAAGTGCATGCGCCTCCTACAGTAATACTCCTCCCATTAACTTGCAAGATGTCAAAGCTCATGCATATACATATACTTTTCTGCATTAAAGAATACAGCTTAACGTATTGGATAGGAAGTACCCAATTTGTCATTTCCTTTCCAGTCCAGAGATTATTTTTTTTAGTAGCACAAATAAAAGCAAGTCAGAATGGAATAGCTTCACTTTTTCTCAGTTGTCTATAACTATCATCCCATCCACCCCAATACAAAGAATTAACATCTATTTTGCCAAAGGTCTAAGGAAACTTTGATTTGCAGCTGAAACCTTCCATATGTTTTCTTTCTTTCATTAGATTATGAGCTCCTTGACAGCAAGGAGTGTTTGGGCTTTTCTATTTGTAGCACTTCACAGAGTGCTAAATATTTATAAATTCATCCATCCACTCATGCTAGTGCTACTTTTATTGCTTCTTTGAGCCTTTTTCCTCCATTATGATTCTTTTTCTTTCTCATTTCTTCTTTTTGTTCTAATATCTTTACGTTTGTTTCATCCCTTTGGTTCTCTCTGCCATCTTAAATGTCTATTAGCATAATTTCTCTTAAATCTTATCAAGTGCTCTTTAATAACATATCAAAAATATTATATCATACTAGTCAAAAAAATAACATATCAAAAATATGAGGAAAACGATGTCATAAAGGGTGTCAAATATGATAGTGTACTATTATTATCATCTTTGATATTGGGCCTTTCTATAATTATAACTAATGTATATTAAATACTGTGTGTAGGCCATAACCAACATTATTTCTCAGTATCCTTAATTGTGCCAATCTAGGAAATGTTTCATCCTAGAATGAAAGATTGAGGGAAAAAAACAACAACAAAAACAAAACATGTTATGTTGGCTAATGGGGAACAGTAAGTAAGTCAGATTGGCTGGAATGTAGAATTTTTGAAAATTAATAATGGGCAACCATCCTAGAAAGGTAGGTTGAGGTCAGGGGATGAGAGACTTTACATTAACTGTCAAGTAGCAGAGTTTGTACTTCATTTTATTGGCAATGGGAAGGCACTAAATTTTCTATGTTTCTGTTGTATCTTCCAATAGGATATGTTACTGAAAAATAGAGGCTGTTCAATTTTATTTTTTGTACCCTTAGCCTATCACACCATCCTTTGCACATAGTAAAGACTTAATAAATATTTATTATTGTTATTCTTATACTTGAAGCTTTTTTTGATTTCCTCTGCTTCTAATGTTCTCCTCATCCCTAATGTTCACCCTCACCTCCTCATTGCCTCACAACTATTTTGTATACATGTAAATATGCACATGTTATTTCCATGGCCAGATTTTTTAAGCTCTTTGAATGCAGAGATGGTTTTATTTTTGCCTTGTATTGTCAGTGTTTAGCCCAACACTGGATATATGGAAGGCATTTAATAAATACTTATTGATTGGTTGATTAATAGCATAGGTATCTGATGTTTAGTAATTTCTGTTTTTCAGCTTGATGAGATTTGTCTCTGACCCCATTTAGATTCAAAATAATCAAAAGTACTCTCCATGTTTGAGTTTCAGTTACTTTAGAACCAACATATGTAGGTATTTTGGTTCGATTAATTCCTCCAAGCATCACATCCCCTGGAGGCTCTGCATGGGATCTCTAGGGTAAAAAACATCAAGAAAACTATTTGTAGTGGATTGTCCTGTGCGATTATATGATTATGCAGTCTCATCCTCTGTTGCTCCCTGTTGCCAGTTTAGTCTCCCCTGCTACCAAGAGCAGGGATTCAGAATTGGGCCAAATGTTATGACAAGACTCCTGCCTCCTCCCCTTTGCTTCTGTCTTTTCCTCTCCTACTTAGGGTCTACATCAGGGAGGAGAGGTTGGGCCAGGCAACACCTGGTCTTGAAACCTCAGAGCTTCAACTCTCCCTTTCAGATGTCAGAGGAGTCATTGTACTGGAACTCAATGTCTGTCAGCAGCGAGACGTGTCTAGGGAACAGAGATGAAAAAATGCCCAGCAACAGAGAGAGCATGTGTCTTCATCTGCATGACTGCTGGTGATTCAGCTATTTCCTCTCCAAATAAGTGCTAACCAGTGCCCCTGTGTCAGGGCTGTGGGTTATTTGTGGATAGAAATATAGAACCAGGTGTCTCATTGCTTGTAAGCTCGGCTTCCAGGAAGAGCTGTTCTGTGAATTCCAACCTCTCAAGACCAATGCTTGTATCTTTCTATCTGGCCCAGAGAGCCCAGGTTTTGAGCTTCCCATTGCTCTCACAAGGTTTGTAACCTGAATGACTAGCAGAATCGTAGACACTAAGCACAGACAGATGTTACAGGGAGGGGAAAGGTTTTGGAAGGGAAGATGCTAAATTCAGTTTATAAGACATCTCTAAGGAATCCAGAAATGAATTTTTTTTTAGTGTTATCTACAGGAACACTCACCAACCCTGATAAACAATTCGACCATTTTCTGCTGTATTGGAGAAAATCAGAGGTTTTTAACCTTTGATCTTGTGGCCCTCTTTTAAAATAGTTTGATAACTGTATTTCAATATTACCTGTTTTTTTAAAAAAAAGCTTTTTTATTTTCAAAATATATGCATGGATAATTTTTCAACTTTGACACTTGCTTAGCCTTGTGTTTTGAATTTTCCCCTCCTTCCCTCCATCCACTCCCCTAGATGGCAAGCAATCCAATATATGTTATACATGTTAAAATATGTTAAATCCAATATGTGTAAACATATTTATATAATTCTCTTGTTGCACAAGAAAAATTAGGTCAAAAAGGCAAGAAAATGAATAAAAAAACAATGCAAGTGAATTAATATCAAAAAGAGTGAGAATGCTATGTTGTGATCTACACTCAATTCCCACAGTCCTCTCTCTGAGTGTAGATGGCTCTCTTTGTAACAAGATCATTGGAACTGGCATCAATCATAGCATTGTTGGAGTAGATTTATTAAAATTGATCATTGTATAACATTGAATATCACCTGTTTTGTTTGTAATCTTATGTATTTTGTTTTATGCATTTAGAACATTCTGAAAAAAGGTCATTAGGTGTCCTTAGACTGCCTGTGACGCAAAGAAATGTTAAGACTAAATGGTCTCTAAGATATCTTCACAACTTTAAATCCCACTCTTTATGACTGACTGTGTCTTTGGATACCAGGCTCATTGAATCCCAGGAAAGTAAGATGATGATGTTTGCTTGGAGAATCTCCACTACCATTTAAGGAGAGAATAACCTAGTAGGGAGGAGCTGGCTTCCCTTTGTTGCTTCATTTCTGGAATCAGAAATGAAGGATAAAGCAAAGCTGGTCTCACACCCAATATGGCTTCCCTTAGCCATGTTACGGAAGCTGCATTGAGACCAGTTCATGAGAAATTGCAGGCATGAGAAGAAGCAGAAAGGTCAGAGAAGTTTGCATTGCACAGTCCCTGAGCAGGAGCAGGATTCCGTCTGCTGTTGTGATTCCTGACTGCCCTTGGTAATGAGGTGGGAAGGCTCTGGGCATGGATACAGCTCCAGTGCCGCCCTGTCCACCCCCACATTATCTTGACTTATTACATTGTAATAAATTGAACCATTCCAGTTCATTATTTCATATTTGAGGAGATTTATAGATTGTCCTGGTGGCTGAAGAGGCAGTGATTAAAGAAATAGCGTGCTAATGAATGAGGCTTTGCACAAAGGCTTTTTAATTAATGCTCAGCCCAGGGGCTGTAAACCGCTTGCTGATAACAAACCTGCCCATTGAAGAGTTGAACTGACAACTTCTCACAGAATAAGGGTTGACGAGGAGACATGGATAAGTTATTCAAGTGGCAATTAGGACTAATAAAGTGATTCTTTTCCCCTCCCTTCCATTGTATAATATCTTTGGTTTTTAAGGAAAAAAAAAAAAAAAACAGCACCTTCTATCATTCTATCTCTCCCTCCCAGTCCCCTTCATAGTGCATCTTGGCTATCAGAGGCTTCACCATCACAAGCCTGGTCTGATTTTCTGAATACTTAGCTTGATTCAGATTTATGGAGTGGAAGCTGCTTGTCATCCTTTATGTAGCTCATACAATACCATGAAACAATCATTTTCACTCCAAACTATTTCCAGAGCTCTGGAGATTTGCTGGAGTCAAATTGTTCTGTCTGGTATTTTTCTGTAAGGAGTTTGTTTTTATTAATTGTCCTCTCCTTTTCATTGTTTGGGGGAAGTTGGCAGGCTGGTAGCCTTGAAAGCCTTTATGTTACCAGCTTCAAAGTGCTGAACAGAGCTCTCTCTTGGTCAGGGACTCCTTGGAAGAGTCTTGCTAAAATGTATGCTTCTTGAAAGCAGGACTTCATGACCCTGTTTTCCATTTCTCACTCAGACCTGGGCTCATGGGCATGGAGTGCTCAGAGTACACTTTGGCCAAAAAGCCAGGGTTGAACCAACCACAGATTACAACAAACCTGAGTTTTGACATTTTTAAGGGCTCCATGCCAATATCATGTGTTGGAGGAGACTATGGCTTTAATATGCATTGGATTACTTGTTATGTAGGGGAGGCAGTGGGAAGAAAAAAGGGAAAAATTTTGGAACACAAAACTTTGCAAGAGTGAATGCTGAAAAGTATCTATGCATACATTTTTGAAAATAAAAAGCTTAAAAAAAGAAAATGAAGGAAAAAGAACCCAACAACAAAATAATAACCATTCCAAATTGTCATCAGCGCCCCATGATAGTGATACCTGCTTTCCAAGGGTCCACCATATCCTTCAACTCTAGTAGAAGTATAAATTGGAATTTCTGAGCATGGGCCATTTCCACTATTACTAACCTTACTGCTGCTTGTTGCCTGCCTTAGTTGAATCTACTCCAGTTGCAAGAATTTCAAGTTATAGTTCTGCCCAGAAAATTTGGTAAAACTAATAACACAATGGTCCATTACTAAATTAACTGTTCCACATAGAAAAAGAAATCTCAAGTGTAATGTTCTTGAATTGTGAGGGACCTGTCATCTGCTCAATTATAATCCTCCTCTGGGAGGAGATCTGTAAAATCTTTCCTCTGTGTGCAGGCTTCTTGGGAGCTCTGAATCTCCTCCAACTCTTGTCCTTCCTCAAATCAGACTGGTCTCCTTTCAGCCTGCCTGGCATCAAAACTCTATCCCAGAGTCGATTCTCTCAGACCCAATGCTGCCCTTTTTTTATTCTCCCAGAGAATAGGCATGTGAGAACTCAATGGGGTGTGGGGAAATACTTCCACCAATGAACTTGCTTCTCTTAGAATTCCTAAGGTGTAAACTCCCTTTAAAGGCCCAAACCAAAGGTCTGAGCCAGAGAACTGTTAAGTCAACTTGAGTTCTCACCTTGTAATTGCTAGACAACCTGAATTCTCACCTTGTCACTGTCCAGACAACCTGAGTTCTCACCTTGTAATCCTAACATCTCCCCCTTTCTTTTGATTTAGAACATAGGGTAGTCATTTCCTTGAAACATAAATCCATCACTATGGGAGGTATTACACATAATTACATAAATTACATAAACACATAGTAGCATAGTGTAACATAGTAACATAGTACATACTAGAAGTATGTAACAAATAACATGATCAAATAATCATAAATTGAGAATTTATTAATGTCCACAAGTCCATTGTCCATTAGTCTCATCTTGTGTTAGGAAATCCAATGATTCCTGCTGGTTTTTAAAGTTCTTTAACAGTCTTCTTATTAGCCATGCTCTTTCAGTGTCAGATGTTTCTTAGATTTTCTCCTTTGTTTTGGGATCTTTCTCTTTTTCTGTCTCTCTCTGATGGACAAGGCAAATACGACTCGTTGGCACTCATCTGATTCCTTCTCCATCTGAAGAAATACAAGCAAACCCTCTCCCCCAGGCAGTTAACCTATCTGGTCCCTTCCATTCACCACTTTCTGGGTCTCTCCACATCACCTGGCAATTATCTAAGGACAGTGGAGCTGCTCGCACTGGACACTGCCCTTCTGGTGGGTTATAAAACTTGTCTGCTGGAGCCAGTGCATCTTTGTCAAAAATTAGAAAATTAATGGTATAGAGAACTAAATTTAGAAGTTCTCTAGGGCTACCTGTGGCTCCCCCTTTCTTTTGTTTTTGGAGGAGTGTCTTAATGTCTCTTGTTTCTTCTCTCTACTATTGCCTGACCTTGTAGTTTAAAAGGTATTCTAGTAGTGTGTAAAATCTTATACAGACAACCTGAGGTCTCACCTTGTCACTGTCTAGACAACCTGAGTTCTCACCTTGTAATCCTAACACTCAAGAACCTATGGATGAGAGATTAAAACACTGAAGCTCTGTCAAGAGCTCAAAGGGTATGGAGACTGAGGAATATCAAAGTATGGTTTATTATTATCTGGATGGTCTCTAAGGTCCCTTTCAATTTTTAAGCAGTGAGCAATAATGATTACACATATGTTAAGGAATTAGGGCTTTATTGTTCATTGTCAACAGAGCAGAAGGTGGATCTTCTTGATATTATTTAAAAGAACTAAACACTGTTTTATCCCAATATATTTCTGTATCAACAATAGTCACTTCTAGTATATTCAATCAAAGCCTATGCTTTTATACATTAAGAACAGTTTAAAATTAGCAATACAAATTATAATTTACCATGTTGACACAGAAATATAATTTTTTAAAAGACATAACCTATGATATAGTATAAGTACTGTGATAAGTAACTACATGAATCACCAGGGCAATAGAGCATAAAGCTTCTAATTCCCTTACTTGAAAACCAGAATTTACAAATTTTGGATATATAAAGTCTAAAGACTTTAAATCTAAGTGAAATGATTAATTGCTTCTGATCAAATATTATCTCTACTTGACAGGGAAACTGAGGCACCTAAAATATATTAAAGCTTACAAAGACTTACAATATTCTAGTGGAAGACCCTGAGATAGAATTCTGGTTTTCAAATAAGGGAATTAGAAGCCTTATGCTCTATTGCCCTGGTGATTCATGTAGTTAAATATCATTGTACTTATACTATATCATAGGTTATGTCTTTAAAAAAATTATTGATAGTTTAAAAGAAATAAAACTACAGTCATTTCTCAATATATTCTATCCCATATACACATACACACAGAGAGACATAGATAGATAGATCCATACTTACACAGACATATAGACAGTGGATTATGACTTGTAACAGAAAAGTCAAACAGAACTCATTTGACAGTGTAGGCAACATTCTGGGCTCTAGTCTCCTTTCTTCCTTATCAAGAGAAGGGAGACATGCTTCATTAACTGTTTGCAAAGATCAAGATAAATCATTTTGATTAAATAGTTGCTAGAGACATTTTGTGCTAAAGATCCTGAACCTCACATCTTACAATATGCATGGAATAAAGTTGTCAGAGGAAGAGACTACCCAAATATATAAATATTCATCAAAACTTTCCAGATTCTAGATAAACTTGAAAAGAATACATTAGGAAAACAATAAGAAATCCATCCCTAAATAAATAAATAAGTTCAAACTTTTAAAAAGTGGTAAAATGCAAAACAATCTCAAGAATTAATCAACAGCATCAGTTTTATTTCTGTAAGACAAAATATGAATATTGCCCAGTTTATAACAACTTATTGCCATCTTAAAGATACTTCATTAAGCTCAAAATTACAAAGCATTAGAACTGGAAGAAACCTTAAATATTATACACTGCAACTCTTCTATTTTTTAAAGGAAGAAAATGAAGCTGAAAGATGGGAAATAAGGGATTTGCATAAGAATACACCACTGGGAAAGGGCAGAGCTAGAATCTGAAGCCAGAACTTGAACTTGCAATATTTCAGAATTCTTTCCACCAAAAGACACTGAAAACATAAGTGAAATTGGTTTATTTTTTTTCCTAAACTACTTTAGGTTATCCAGGATTTCCTATGTTTCCTGAAGATTTTATGAAGAATTACATTCAAGCAAAAAATTTTAGTTATCAAAATTTTTGCTAATTCTAGTTGCTTTCCATGTTATTGTATTCTTTGTGTATGAAGAGAAGGGGGGAGTGTCCACTTTTCTTGAATTCTTCATTGGTCAAATTTCATCAGGCTCTCTTGACTCAGTATACAATATCATGTCTCTTCATGTTCCTCCTATATTGTCACATGATTGTTCGGGCTCTGATTGATTCAACTGAATGTTAATATCTTTTTCTGCATTGGTCAGAATACCTGAGGCTCTTCCCCTCAGATTTATTTATTTAGAATACTTTTTTTCATTAGGTGAAAGAGAACATTCTTTGTCTCATTTGCTACCTAGACTACCTAGACTAAATGAGTGCAGTCTCAGTTAAACTGAGAATTGTTGGAGACTTTAGCTTAAAAAAACATTGCATCCCATTGCATCCAGTATCATCTCCAGTTGTTTTGAGAACTACATTTCGACCCAGAAGGCTCTGGCAGGGAAAGTGAGGCAAGTGACCTTGCAACATCTCCCTCACTTAAATTCAATTCCCTTGCATATCATAGTCCTGATGATAGTCATCTTTGAGAATGAAGGATAACCAACAATAATATCACATATACTTCAGTAAGTCAGAGGAATTGGATAACTATCGATTGGGTTTAAAGAAGTAGAGACTTCAAAGTCTCAAAGTAATTTACCCAGTCAATAAACTCATTTTTTTGCATATCAGCTTTTAGGAAAGGAGTTATCATAAGGTAAGAGGAATGCTAGTGAGTAGTCACTTCTAACTGTATTTTATTTTCTCTCTTCTTACTTGTCCTTTGTCCTCTAAAATATGTCCCTCTGCTTATTTTTTAGTTCTGCTTATGATACCCATAAACATTTACAAGTCCTATCTATGGCAATTTGGGCTAAGGAGTTTTGGAGTCCTGCTCTGGATTGTCTCAAGTGGACACATCTGAGCTATCTTGTGAAAAAAGTGAATTCACATACTCTTTCAATTGCACTTCACAAAATTTAATAACCTTTATAACTTACAAGATATTCCTAATAACTCATCTAAACCCTTCTTGTTATATTTTAATGCTACCTTCTTTTATTCTATTTTTGATCCAATTGGAGAGCACTGGGTGCTTCTGTTATGATTGTAGCTTGGGTCTGGTTTATTTTTTTTAATGACCTCAAAAGTTTCCTCCAATCTATCATCCTTTTATTTTTGTAGAGATACCGAGGTTCCAGGAAATGATTCATACACACGCACATATACACAAATATACACACATGAACACACATATACACCAGCAGCAATTATGAGACTTGATTCTGTAAATGAGATTGACTCTACTCTCTCCAAGATAGCAAGAAGATCAGAAGGGTCTTACACTGTTTGCTCTGGTGCATGAAGCCATATGATAGAATAAAAGGATGCTGACTACAATTTGTGTTCTTTTAGTTTTTCTTTCATGACTTTGTGACTAGAACTTCTGCAGAGAGGGCCCTTTGCAACAGGGTAAGAGACAAGTAGAAATAGTTTTGAGTATCAGGCCCTTGAAGCAAGTACTAATCAGGAGTCATGAAGAGAAAAGAGGTCCAAAGTTGCTGAGAACTTCCAGCTGCTGAGATTTCCTAGCTCCTTCTTTAAAACCTAGCAATGTACAGCTGTAGGAATATGTTTTATCTACTTTAGAAGAACCATAGAGTTGAGGGGACAGGATGTGGTACACATGGGCTAAAGAGAGTCATTCTTTTTCTAAAAATTTTCCAATGTTTCCTGTAATATTCTTCTTTAAAATATAATGTTCTCTGGGAGCAGGTTTCTTGGGGGGGGGGGTGCTTCTGGAGGCAGCCAGCAATCCCTACAAGTGTAGCCAGAGATTAAAGTCCAAATCCTTTATTGTTTCCTTTTAAGTCTTGTCTCCTTCCTGGGGCCCAGTTAGCTTTCTTAGAGGCCTATCTCTCTCCTTGGTTCTGAGAGCTCCTGCCGCTAGTCCTTTGCCTCTGCCAGCTTCTGCCTCTAGCTTCTTCCGAATGAGCTTCTAGTGAGCTTCTCCTTCCTGGCCCTGAGACCTCCTCCGTATATGCTGTACATTGAGTATACACCAATCACTAGGAAACCATTAATTCAATACTAAACTAGATTTAACCACTGTCTCCTCAATTCCACTTAGTAACTTGTTTTAAGTTCTGGCCTGTAACATCTCCTTGTAGGATCAGATCAATCATACTGAATCATGCTAAATTAGATAATTATTGTCTCTATCAATTCCAGTGACTTAGAACTTTGTAAGACAGTTTCCTAATGTCAAAATATCTTTGCAAATTTCACAAAGATAATCCTCACCTAGCAATATTATGAAATTTATAAGGTAAATTTGAAATTTACTTTTTCCTGGACTTATTATTTTATTTCATGAATATAAAAGCTGAATAATGACAAACCACTAACATTACTACAGTAAATTCAGGAAAGAAACTTGATAAGAGATTATATATTTGGAAATTGTATCCCTCCCATTCCCAGTATGTAAATTTAATAATATACCTTTTGATTCTATAAAACCAGAGTCATCAATTTTGAGGATAATTCTCCGCTAGTAAAGATAAGTCATGTTATATTTACACACATATATGTGTATAACACATACATATTTAGAGAGATAGAAACACATATGTATTATACATTCTTACATATATAAATTCTGACTGAATCCATGTGGATTAAAGAAAGAATTTTGAAAAAGAGAAAAACATTTTATAGGGCAGAGGATAATGAAACAAAAATATGATTATCATCCATATTTCCCATTCCCAGTACATAAATCTAATGATATACCCTTTGATTAGATCTATAAAATCAGAGCCATTAATTTTGAAGGATAATTCCCTGCTAATAAAGATAGATCATGCTCTTTCTTTCTCTCTCTCTCTCTCTCTCTGTATATATATATATATATATATATATATATATATATATATATATATATATATATATATACATACATACATACATACATACATATGTGTAACACATACATATTTGGAAATATAGAAAATACATGTAGTATACATGCTTATGTACATATACTGACTGACTCCATGTGGATTAAAGGAAATTTTGAAAGAGAGCAAAACATTTTATAGAATAGAGGATAATGAAACAAAAATATGATTATGTTCTATGTGAAATTTACTATATGAAGTAAAATATTTACTTCATTCCTTAAATTGAACTGCATATCAGCTCAATAAAAGTTAAGAAACCAATGTAGAAGTAGTTGTCCTATGTTAGTGAGAGCAATCCACTTATTTGTAGATCTGAGAACTCTGCAGTGGTCAACATGTATAGTAGAGCACCATTTAATGGTTAATTCAAATTCTGTCCTCAGTTCATTCAAATATCTTAGCTGGATAATTAACCCAGTGATATGTTATCAATCTATATACTTAAGGGAGGCAATGGTGAGTCAAAAATGAAACATTACAATCATATTTTATATGTTTAAATATTATGACTGAATAGTGATTCAGTGATTCAGATTTTCCACCTATATATTCTGTTTATTAGTCTAATCTTTTAAATTGTTTTTATTTGCCTTTTTTCTTTTTCCTTCAAATAAAGATAAAGAGAATAGGATCTTCCATTCAATTCACATAAAGGCCAGTTATTTTTTTGTTTGTGAAGACTCACTTGAGATCACTCAGGAAATATGACTTGGATTCCTTATCTCTTGGATTCAAGATTAAGAAATACTATAATCTCCAAATTTATGGATGAAAAATTTTCTTTCATTGTATTTTTCATTTCTAATCTTCAAAGACTTTCAGAGGATCCTATTAATACCATGTTCCCCATGACTCCATGGCAGCAAACTTGGTAGTTGCTTATAAATTAAAGGGAAAGCCTATTCTAGAAAAAAAACAAACAAAAAAAAAACCCTTCTATATTTGTGTGTCTCTCCAGTCCAGAGGTAAAGGATTAGGTTCATAAGGGATCTTTACAGAGTATGAATTATGTTTATATTAATTTTTCTGTTACAGATGTTACAAAGGAATAACCTTTGTATTTCAATGACAGAGAAAGCAATACTATTTCTTGATTTTGGAAAGTGTATCTGAATAGGACCTACAGATGGGGTTCTGCATATCTGTTTTCCTTCTCATCATCTGTAGTTCCATCTGTGTCTCTCTTCTCAATGTCTGATGGGTATAGCACTTATGTAGTGGCAGGGGGCAGAGGCTGCTTTAAACATAATCACATTAAAAAATAAAACAAAAGATACAGAGAATAGGGCATATGGAGTGCACATCTGATGATATTTGCTGGGTTGTTGGATTAATATGATGAATGAGGCCTTGTGGCCTGATCAGGGTGAAATGTCTAAGCAGTAGAACCAAGAGTGAATCAATCACTGAGCCTGCACAACCAACCAGCTAGATTTATCAATTTAGCAGCCTCTCTCAACAGGCTTATAAATTACCCTGCCTGGGGGGACAACATCTTGGGCCAGGTTGCAGTGCCTTCTCCTGGGGGAGATCAATAAGTTGTGGTGAGTGGAAACAACAGAAGTCCAATTAAACAGACTCTTCCTCCACTCTGACTTTATTTCTTTAGCCTTGCTTAATTGTTAATAAGCCCATTTCCCTGAAACCAAACTTAAAGTGAAGATCACATGACTGATGAGTTTTAAGGAAGAGTTATTTGAAAGCAAGGATAATTTTAAATTTATCATTATTTTGAATTATAGAATTAGAATGCCAGAGGTCATTTAGTATATCCCCTGGTCTCTAAGCATGACTGTGCCTAACCTATAACTGAACACATTTGTGACTTTTCCATTCTTATAGCATTCTAGAGGCAATACCAACTCAGCCAGGTATACATTTCAATTGTTGTTTAACTTCACATTCAGAAAAGTCTTCCCAATATCCAGTCACAACTCTATTTTCAAGACTATTTCCCATGTTCTGTCCTTAGAGAAGATCAAGAATAACTTATCTCTGACCTCCTTTTAATAATCCCTACCTTACTTCAAAATTGTTGAGTCAACTCTCATTTTTCTCTTCTCTTTGATAAATCACACACATTCATTTAACCTTTTTTCCCTGAGTTTCTACTTTCTACCCTTTTAATCATTTTCATTGCCTTTCCCTGGATAGCCTCCAATTTCTCTGTATCTTTTGGAAATGATACCACATAACTAGAAATGATGCTCTAAGAAGGATCTAACCAATGTTGACTATGGTGAATGACATTATACCCTCTTGCTTGTACAATGAACAATATGACATATTTTTCTAAAGTGTAGGTCTAACAATGTCATTCACCTATTCAACAAACTCCAAAGGCTCTCTATCACTTCCAGGATCAAATAAAGCATTTTCTTTGGCATTTTAAGGCTATAATCTACCTGCTACCTTTTTAGTCTTCTTCCATCCTATTCTTCCCTCATCACCCATGCCATATACCTTTTTAAACCAGTGATATTGGATTTTGTGTTGTTCTTCATATCATATATTCCATCTTCTGATTGCATTTTCACATACTAGTCCCCCTTCATGAAATTCTTCCTCTCCCTCCCTCCTTCCTTCCTTTTCTTTCTTCTTCCCTCAGTCCCTTCCTCTTTCTCCCCTCTTTCTCCCTTTCTCTCTTTCTTCTCTTTCTCTCTCATTCTCTCTCTGTCTGTCATTGATTATGTCCAGTTTATCTTGTAGATATTTTATTAGTACATAATCATTTTCAAGTTATCTCCTCCATTAGACTGTGAGTTCCTCACAAGCAAGGGCTTTCTTTTGTAGATACTTAATAAATGTTAATATGTTGATTAATAATAGTTTTTTAAAAATCCTACATCGTCAAACCCCAGAACAAAATCCAATAATGTCATAACAAGTTCCTAAAGTCAGTAACTTAATAGGAAGCACAAGATTTCTTGAGGATGGTGCCTGGAGCTTTGGAAAGTAGTCTAGTGAAAAGAACAATAGAGTCAGGTTAGCCAGGTTTAAGGCCTAGCTCCATAAGAGTCTTTGAACAAAGTGCTTATTCCCTTTGAGTATTAGTTTTCTATTCTATAAAGAAGGAACTGTGGTGCTTTGTGCTACTTAGCTCATAATATTGGTTGTTGAAAAGCTCAAAGTCACATATATAAAAAGGTTCTATGTTAGAGAATGCTATGTATTAATTATTATTATTGTTCTTTTAACTAAGTATTATTAATGTTCTTTTTGTAAAGTTCTACTCTGATGGCTCATCATTGCAGAAGAATGATTCTGAGCTCTTGAAGTTTATGTTGTGGGGGTCAAGCTCTGGCAGACTCTGCTAAGCTGGTAAGATTTCCAGTATCAGCTTACTGAGATAACTATGACCTCAAGTCTTTACAACTCCAACTGCCTATTGGACATCTCAAAGTGGATGTCCCATAGGCACCTTAAATGAAATACATCCAAAACAGAATTCATTATCTTTCCCCCATCCCTTTCTTTCTTCCCAACTTCCTTATTACTGTTGTAGGTACCACCTTCCTTTCAATTACCCGGGATTGAAAGCTGGGCATTATCCTTGACTCTTTACTCTCTCCCTTTTGATAAGGACTAACAATTTTATTTTCATAACACTTCTCAAATACAACTCCTTTTGTTTTCTGACACTGTCACCACTCTGGTGAAGGTCTTCATCTCAGACTACTATAACAGCCTATCTGTTGGTTTCCTTATCACAATTCTATTCCCAATCCAATCCATTCTCCACTCAGAGGTGCTTATATTAAAATGCAGATTTGATCATGTTTTCCCTTCTCCCCACTCAAAAAATTCCAGTGGCTTCCTATTATCTCCAGGATCAAATATGTAATCCTGTTTGGAATTTGAAAACCTCTATTGCGATGGTCCAGTCTAGCTCCTCTGAAGGGCTCAGAATAAGTCCTTGTCAGGATAAGCAAGAGTCCTTGCCCCACGTTGTGGATGCCAATTTGTAACGTGCTGTTGTCTCCAGAAGCTGCCGATTGCTCTCTGGGAGGAGATCTGCAGTGTCAAACTCAAATCTCTCCAACAAATTCTTCTTCCTATAGAGAACCATTGTCTCCAGACAGTTGCCGTTAACTCTGGTCCAGAGAAGTGATTTCCCTTCCTGCAGAGAGCTGCCTCAAGTCTGGTCTAGAGCAGAGACTCACTTTTCCTCCAGAGCTGCCCTCTTTTATCCTCCCAGAGAATGGGCGTGGAATAATGCAAGGGCTTCTGGGAAGAATTACTTCAACCAATGAACTTGCTCCTCCTAAGCATGCAAGCTCTTCCCCAGAAATTCACAAGTAAAACTCCCAGTCATGGCCGGAACTAGAGAATTGTCAAGTACCGACTTAGCACTTAGTAAGAACCTAATATCTCATTATCTCATTAGCACTTAGTAAGAACTTAACACTCTATGTCTTCTCCAATTAGTTACAAGTCTTCTTAGACCTTTAACCCTGCTATGCCACTAGATTAAAAGTTCTATCTACATTTAAAGCTGCTCATCCCAAGATTGCCATAAGACCAACTAGTTTTTGTCATAGCAATTTTTGAAGACTCCCTTCTTAGTTGTAGCAGTGTTGTAATCTACATTAGTTAATGGATATACCCACAGCAATGGAATCATAGATCTATAAAGTATGGAAATATTATTATTGCATTTGTATGACAATACTAATAGCCCTGATGATAGAAGAATTTCTGTGAATAGACTTGGAGGTATTAATTAATAACACCACCATATCCCTCTGTACTCAGACATGAACCATTGTTGAGGTTTCTTAACACCATTGCAATGGTTCCAGTTATTCAGCTCAAATGACTACTTCAAGTTCCCTTGCTTCACAAAAAGCATTTAACTTTCTGAGGCAAGGAGCAGAGCATTCCACTGGGATTGGTGAGGAATAGAATCTAGAGCAAAAGGCAAATTAGTGCTGATAAGTGGTCTGATTGGTGGCCTGGAAAGTTTGAAATATAAGAGGTTCATTAGTTGGAAGGCAATGAAAGGCAGTGAGCTTTGGAATAAATGGACTGGAGGAGAAACTACATCCATGGAATCTTATCATCTAGAAATATTATATAGACTTAGGATAAATTCAATAAACATTTATTGTCTATATATCCTATGTTCATATATATAGGTGTTCACATACAAAGTAAATATGTGTTTGGGAGTCCAGACACTAACAAACAAAAAGAAGAAAAAAAGCACTCTTTGCCTTCATGGAGCATAGAGAATATAATTTACACATAAATAAATAAACAGAGAGTATATAAAAAGATGCAAATCTAGAAAGAATGAAAGATATAGAAGAGACAGACAGACAAGAAAGTTTGAGAAATAGAGAGAGAGAGAGAGAGAGAGAGAGAGAGAGAGAGAGAGAGAGAGAGAGAGAGAGCACCAAGAACTTCTAATATTAGTAAAGTTTTCCTGTAAAGAGTGGCATATGAGATATATTCAGAACAAAGTCAGGGTTTGTAAGAGACAGAAGAGAGGAGAGAGTTCATTCCAGATGCAGAACATCTGTGCAAAGAAATGGAAATGTTGTATACTAGAAGAGAAGCAAGAAGATAAAAAAGTAGGTGATTATCAGATTATAGAGGGCTTCAAACATCAGACTGAAGAATTTGGTATCTCATTCCAGACACAATAGGGAGCCAAGGAAGATTTTTGAATAGGAGAATACCACCAATAATTTGTGTTTGGCAGTTATGTGTAAGTTGGATTGAAGATAAGTCTGACTAGAAACAGAGAATGAAATTAGAAATCTAGTAGCATAATAAATATGTAAGGTAATAAGGTTCTGAACTTGGGTAAAAACTGTAAAAATGTAAGGAAGGGAACAATGAAGGGTATGGGACAAATGTGCAGTTTAAAAATAGTTTAACTAAGGTCCAGAGAGAACCATTTCAGAATGGAAGGAAATTAGATCATGCAACAGGCAGGTGCACAATTTCAGTCAGGATGGACATGTGGCTGATTCAGACTTTTGTTAAGGGATGTATCTAAGCAGGTGTTAGATCCTGCAGCTGGGCACCCATGCATCTGGACACCCCTGGTCTGATATTTTGTATTTGGCTGGCATTTTAGAAACAGACAGGTTTGTAGGAGGATAAAGCATGACCATTGTTTAAGGACAAAGGTGGTAGGCAGTTGAACTCCTGTTGCTAATTATATTAATAGTAATTTTTCACAAACAGCTCATAATGGGAACTGAAGCCTTTGCTTTCTCTCTTCCTCTCGCCTGGATAAGACTGAGCTCATGTTGGATTTGTCAAACTTTCTCTATGATTTGGCATGATGGAGAATGGATTGTTTTGGCTGGAGTTAGACTAGGACAGGTGGTGCCACCTGCTACATGTTATTCAATTCCAATTGGCTTTAGAGCTGCCATTCTTGGTCTTTTAGCAGTTGGGTGGGGGTGGTGGAGAAATGAGGGGAAAATCAGGGTATGGGGAGTGAATGTGGAGGTCCTTGATCTTGTCAGTAATTCACCATAGGCTTTCTGAGATTGGCAATCCCCTTTTTGTACATTGTAGCAGATGTATTGGCATTGGTATTGCCTCCATGTCAGGCAAATATGCTTATCTATATTTCAAGGCTCCAACAGTGGCCTCCTTCCACTGCAGATGTCTCATCCCTTCCTCTACTTTATCAAGGTGACAAAAAGTATTTCTTTCCTGGTAGCTCATGAATTCAATGTCCAGAATACCAGTGAATCAATAGTTTTCTGGGATAACCTTTACTTTAGGATGTTCTCTTCAGTGTTTCTTCTTGCTGGACAGCTCCTCTCAGCTAATTGAATCATACATTGGCAACTAGCCAGCAGCAACTTCTAGATCTTCCAGAACTTAGATTTAAGCACTGAAGTTCTATGGCCATTCTTTCAAATAAGAAAGTTTTAATTAATTATTTTGTATGGCAATATGATATCCATCCTCTCTCTAGCAAAGACTGGCGGAGTTGTGAAAGTTGGGTTGTAATTTGCTCAACTCTAGTGTTTGGGAACTATACATTGAGGATTTCAAGGTTACAGTGATCCGTGCTATGGGATTCCTTGGACAGAGCCTTTGTGTCTGTGAAAATGTTTCCTGCCGACTAGCTTCATGCCCTTCTTCATGGGTGAAAGGGCTGTTGTGTTAATAAACTTCACTCAAGAATGGCAGGTGCATATTTTACAGATGTGTACATTTAGTCTAAGTGTGCAAAGCTGTTGGAATGTAAACTTGAAATAGCAGAGTTAGTGACATTTGACTGAATCTTGATCTTGATTCAGGCTTCAGTAGCCATTGCTACATTTCTGAGACTGGTAAACCCACAAGTATTGTATACATCTTGCTCAAGGTCACAGTGTTGCTTTTGAATAAGAGGCATAATTTTATAATATTCTCAATCAATACTACCTATGAAATACTAGCAAAGCAAGTCCCATAAAGTAGAGGTGATGCAATTTATTGATGTTGGCTAAGTGTAGACCTTTTTGTACAGGAGAATATGGTCCACACTAGCAACTGAGGTAAAGAATAGTAAAGCTGCATAACCCAAGGTTAAAAGTGGGTGGGAACCAGAGTGACATCTTGTGGCATTTAGAGTTGATTACTGGCCAGAAAGATGGAGTCCGGCATGGTTTTTTTTTTTTTTTTTTTTTTTTCTTTCTCCTGGCTAATTGGACACTTGTACACCATGCATCACCTTCCAGTTCCCCTGGGGGCACCTCAGAACAAAGAAGTATGTGGTGTCCAGAGGAAGAAAACAAAACAAAGCCCAGAGCAGTGTAGTGCTATTAATTTAAATTAATGACCCTTACCTACAAATAAAGCTGGTGCCTGACAGATTGCTGGCTGCTTGAGTGCAGCAGATGAGAACAAACGAGGGTCTTTGCCATTCTGGTGAGGTGATCAATGCATGTCCCTCTTCCTCTCCTCCTGCTCCTCCCACATCCATATATGCCTCCTTGCATATATTTTCCTGCAAAATTCTGCTGCTTCTTATTCTCCCTTCTCCTGTGTCCCCTAATTTGCCTTGGGAAATGTGCAATTTAAGAGTAATCTCAGAAGGTTTGCTCCAAAGAACTATTCCAGGTATAGTCCTTCACTTGAAGTCACCTAGGTCTCATCACTGAGAAGCAGTGGTTGGGCACTTAATAGAAAAAGACCATTAATTAAGATGGGTGGTGGTCTGTCAGGGTTTTAATTTGTTATTTAAATTAGTTGCCCCAGCTCTTAAATTCAGGTGACATTGGTTTCTGCTGAGAATGAAGCTTTTTTTTATTAAAAAGAATGCTGAATTCTCTTCCCTTCCTTCTAGCCCACTGCCTCATAATAGGTGCTTAAAAATGCTTATTGATTGGTGTACTGATTAATTGACTTCTTCCATACTTTTAAGAGACTTCCTGTTTTAGTTGCCTTTCTGCTAGGTAGACACAGGAAAATATCCATAGGATTTTAGGATCTTTGATTTCCTGCTGGAAGGCACCTTAGAAGCCATATAGATCAACCACTTTATTTTTACACATTAGGAAATAGGACCATAGAGATTGTGACTTGCCTAATACTTCATAGACAAGCACAAATGATGCTGAGATTTGAACTGAAATACTTTCACTTCAGATCTAGTGTTCCTTCCAATGTATCCCACTGCTCTTTCACTATTGTACATTGTAGCCAAGTAGAGGACTTCTAGGCTATGTAGCCATTCTCCCTTGCCAGCAGTAACATTAAGAAAGGGAAATATAAAAGATATCATTCCACTCATACATATGTGGCACTCACTCATGAACACACACCTGTTGTTTATACCACATAATGTCAGTAAGAGCTATATTAAACTCAGAAATAGTTTGGCTGGAAACCCTGATCCTCTTCTTTCCTTATGTCTGCTGATCCGATCAAATAAGGACTTTCTTTTTGTAATATCTGGAAATCAAAAGAATCTTTAACAACATTCTCCTCATTTCCCAGGGTCTTATCCCCAATAATTCCCACTCCCCTAACACACACACACACACACACACACACACACACACACACACACACACACACACACACACCCAAGGAAAATTGCCTTAGCTACATATTTTTTTTTTGCATTAAAATCTCAATTATAGAAGGTGTTTACTATGTGGATATTTTGTTTTCTCTTTTGTGGAAAAAGGAATCTCATTCTGGGAGAACTTTTATATACATTTAACTGAAAACACAGAATATCCAGAAAGTTAGTAGATCTTGGATTTGTCCCATGTTTGCTAATTGCCAGAGACCTTTCTATTTAAACAAGGAGCTTCTTTCTTCCCAGCTACTGCACAAATAGAGCTTTAGAGAGAGTTTATATTTTTAGGGAAAAGTAAATAGTTCTCTTGTTCTATAGTGGCAACAGGAAAAGATAGAATAACCTTAATGTCCCGCTCAGTATTTTCTGCTTTAGAGCAAAGTCCTGTGGCTTTTCTTCTGGAAATTTCTTTCCCTATGGAGTGATACTTATATATATATATATATATATAGTATATATATATATATATATATATATATATATATATATATATATATATATATATATACTACATTAATGACCTCATGATAGTAAGAATAGGTCATATTTATAGCATTTTACAGTTATGAAAGCTACACATTCTATACTCACTACACTCATTATTGCAAAAGAAAAGAGCAAGATACAAGAATCCCAACTCAATAGGCAGCTAGGTAGTGGAGTGGATAGAATATTGGACTTGAAGAAGGGAATCTGAATCTTGTCCCTTACAAGAGGTCCTTTTAAGCTGTGTCAACCTGAACAAATCAATTTATACCTTTGAGTCCTAGTTTCCTCATCTATAAAATGGGGATAAATATTCACAGAGTTGTTGTGTCAAATGAGATAACATGCAAAGTATTTATTTATTTATTTTACAAATCTTTGAAAGTGCTATAAAATGTTGATATTTGTCTGATACTTTTGGGGTTTTCTTGGCAAAGATACTGGAGTAGTTGGTAATTTCCTTCTCCAACTCACTTTACAGATGAAGAAACTGAGGTAAACAGGATTAAGTAACTTTCCCAGAGTCGCACAGCTAGTAAGTGTTTGAGGTTGGATTTGAAATCATGTCATCTGACTCTATATTCTTTGCTCTAACCATTACATGAGCTATCCAAATGTAGTTATAGTAAAATAGCTTTATAAATACTATAATTATCATATAAGCTTGAACAAGTCAACTATTCTCAGACTCAGTTTTCTTTTTCAAATGTATTTTTTATTTTTTAATTAAAGCTTTTTATTTTCAAAATATATACATGGATAACTTTCAACATTCACCCTTACGAAACCTTGTATTCTAATTTTTCCTCTCTCTTCACCCCAACCTCTCTCCTAGACAGCAAGTGATCCATATATGTTAAGCATGTGCAATCTTTCTAAACATATTTCCACAAATCTCATGCTGCTCAAAGAAAATCAGATCAAAAAGGAAAAAAATGAGAAAGAAAACAAAATGCAAACAAACAACAATAAAAAGGAGTGAAAATACTATGTTGTGGTTCACATTTAGTTCCCACTCTCCTCTTTGGGTGCAGATGGTTCTCTTTCTCACAAAACCATTGGAACTGACCTGAATCATCTCATTGTTGATGAGAGCCACATCTATTAGAATTGATCATCATATAATCTAATTGCAGACTCAGTTTTATTAAGAGAAAATGGAGATGCAACCTATGCTACTTCATAGAGTTAAAATGCTAACATACATAACGTATCACAATAGTGTTTCACAAATCTTTGATGTTATTATCTATTTAATGCCAGCTTCTCAAAGCTTATGCCAGTGACACAGTTCCTAGTAATGTGGGGTTTTTTGATAAGGCATAAAGATCTTGAATATAGATTTAGATATATTGAGAATTGACTTAATTTTTAAGAATTCAAGCCATTCTCCAACTGGTAACTGGTCAAAGGATATGAACAATTTTCAGATGAAGAAATTGAAATCATTTCTAGTCATATGAAAAGGTGCTCTAAATCATTATTGATCAGAGAAAATGCAAATTAAGATAACTCTGAGATAACACAATACCTATCTCTCAGGTTGGCTAAGATGACAGGAAAAGATAATGATGAATGGTGGAGGGGGTATTGGAAAACTGATACACTAATACATTGTTGATGGAGTTGTAAAGTGATTCAACCCTTCTGGAAGACAATTTGGAACTATGCCCAAAGGGTTACAAACTGTGCATACTTTTTGATCTAGCAGTGTTACTACTGGGCTTATATCCCAAAGAGATCTTAAAGGAGAGAAAAGGACCCATAAAATGTTTGTGGCAGCCCTTTTTGTAGTGGCAAGAAACTGGAAACAGTTGGAGAATGGCTGAATAAGCTATGATATATGAATGTTATAGAAAATTATTGTTATATAAGAAACTATCAGCAGGATGATTTTAGAGAGGCTTGGAAAGACTTACATGAACTGATATTAAGTGAATTGAGCAGAACCAAGAGATCATGGTACATGGCAATAACAAAATTATATGATGATCTATTCTGATGGACGTGTCTCTTTCAAACAATGAGTTGATTCAGGCCATTTCCAATGATCTTGTGATGAAGAGAGCCATCTACACCCAGAAGGAGGACTGTAGGAATTGAGGATGGACCACAACATAGCATTTTCACTCTTTTTATTATGGTTTTCTTGAATTTTATTTTATTTCTCATTTTTATACTATTTAATCTGATTTTTCTTGTGCAGCAAGATAATTGTATAAATATGTATCCCTATTTTGGATTTAACACGTATTTTTTTTTACCATGTTTAATATATATTGGATTACATGCCACCTAGGGGAGTGGGTGGGGGAAAGGAGGGAAATTGGAACACAAGGTTTTTCAAGGGCTGTTGTTGAAGAATTATCCTTGAATATATATCCTTGAATGTTTTGAAAATAAAAAAAAAATCAACAAAAATAGATTTAGAAACATATATTTGTCATCCATGGACTAGTCTAAACATGAAGAAGTTTATCACTAGAGGCTTGGCCATTGGTGATTACTTAGATGTTTTCACACCAGCATTCCTAATGAATGAAACTAATCTTGATTGTCTGCTAATGCAAGAGTTCTTAATCTGGGGTCTATGAACTTGAATGGAAAAAAATTATACCTTTGTTTTCATTGTCATTGAGCTGAGATTTAGCATTTCTTTCAATTATGAATGTAAGCAATAAAATATCATTCTGAAAAGGTGTCATAGGCTTTACCAGAATGCTAAAGGGAACAATGGCACACAAAATGCTAAGCACCTCTAATTAAAAAAGTGTTGATAATTTGCTATTTGCATTGTTGGAAAAAGCTCACAATGACAAAGCCATAAATCCTTAAAGTTGGTCTTCACATGTGGGAAAACTGGGACACATGCAGAGTTGTGAACTGATCTAAAATACTGAAAAGCAATTTGGAACTATGTCCTAAGGGATATCATGTATGTATTACAGTTCATACACTTTTGATCTGTAACCCAGAGAGATCATAAAAGAAGTAAAAAGATCCACATGTGTAAAAATGTTTGTAGCAGTTCTTTTTGGTGGCAAAGAATTGGAAAATGAATAGATGCCCATCAATTGGGCAATAGCTAAATAAGTAATGGAATGTTATTGTTCTATAAAAATGGCAAACATGCTGATTTCCAGAGAAGCCTAAAAAGATTTATTTGAACTGATGGTGAGTAAAGGAAACAGAACCAGGAAAACATTGTACACAGCAACAGTAAGATTATGTGATGATCAGTTGTGATAGATTTAGCTCTTCTCAGAAATTTAGTGACGTGAGGCAATTCCAATAAACTTTGAATGGAAAATGCTATCCTCATTCAGAGAGAACTATAGAGACTGAATGTGAGTCATAGCACAGTATTTTCATCTTTCTTTTTCTTTTTTTCTTTCTCATGATTTTCCCCTTTTGTTTCTGACTTTTCTCTCTCCATGTGACTCATACAGAAATATATAAAAATGCACCTGTAAAACCTAAAAAAAATTTTTAAAATTAAACAAAGTTGATCATCACAATAATTCTGTGATGTGGACTGTGTATGTTATCAACTCCATTTTATGGACGATGTAAAACTGGAAAGTAGTCTCCTACTTTGTTATCAGAAGTGATTTAATATGTTGGTTCTTCTATTTCTCTAACTTCTTTTCCATTATGTCTTTCATTAGCATAAGCTAGATAGAAATTGCATAAGCTTGATTTGTGGAAAAACTTGCTAATAAGTAGAGCTTTTCATAAATGGAATGGGTTATCTTGGGAGGTAGTGGGTTCTACTTAATTGGAAATCTCCAAGCAGAGGCTAGATGACCACTTATTCTGTATGGTGTAGTGGAGTTACTCTAGGAACAGACATAGTCTCTTTCAACTCTAAATTCTGTGATTATGATTCTTTGATATTGATCCTTTGTCTGACTTCTAAATACATGTTTTTGCACAATGGCCTGGCTCTTCAGTATTTTTATACTCTTTCATTTGGCAATCTCAAGTCTTTCATTTTTTACATCAAACTATATGGCCTCTGAGGTCCCATTCAAATCTCAATTTATAACCCCACATGCAAAGCTAAGATCTCCGCTGATGACTATCAAATTTATATCTTTAGTTCCAGCTCTTATTCTGAGCTCAAACCCATATCACTATCTATCTTTAGGATATTGACCCATTACCTTTTCCTTAAACTTTTTTCTTTGTCCATGCACTATTTCTATCTGCCACTATATAATTTGGGGGGCATCTTTGACTCTTCTCTTTCTTTACCTCCATTAGTCAGTTAACAAGTCCTATAATTCTTTTTCTATAATTTTTTTCATCTATCCCCTTATCTATATCCCCATTGCCACCACTTCAATATAGTCCTTCATTATTACTACTCTTTTGGGGCTATTGAAATAGTATTATTAGTCTTCCAATGCTCATTGTCTCCTTCTTTATATAACTGCTGGAATAAGATTCCTTATGCATAGATATGGTCACATTACTCCTCTACACTAAATTTATCATTGATTCCCTTTTGCCTGCCAAGGTTGGCAATACAAATAAGGACAAAGCAACCTTGTTTGACATTGAAGGACCTCCATAATATGGCTATCTTCCTCTTCCCAGGCTTATCTCCTATTATTTTTTAATGTAATCTGTGCTCCTGTCAAACTGGTCAACTCTCTGCTCCCGTAATGGACATTGTGATTTCATACTTCTATAACTTTACTTCTTATGTTTCTTATACTTGGAAATGTTCTCTGTTCCCTTTTTTTATCCATTAAATTCCTACTATCATTTTATCCAATATTCAAATGCTTCAGGAATTTTTCTTTGATGCTATGCATTCAGTACTTATTGCATTCTTTAGGCTTCCTTAACTTTGAACCTAATTGTTTTATTACATAGTAGGCAGAAGGTTGGCCATAATCTCAGAAGACCTAAGGTGGCTTCCAATCTTCCCTTTGACACATAGTAGTGCTGTGACTATGGGCAAATCACCTAAGCTTCCTGTGTCCCAAAAATACCTCTAAAGCTTCCAAGGACACAGTGGTAAGCATTAGGCCATGGCACTGGAAGGGAAAAGATAAGCAAAAACAAATTTCTAAAGGCCTGAGAAAAAATGAATAGGAAGTAAAGATGAGACTGACTTGGAATTTACTAACTAATAAGATATGAATTTCATAGCTGCATATAATTTACATGTAATTATCTATAGCTGCATTGGTGGAGAAAACTGAGTTTTCAAACAGGGAGTTGACAACTCCCCGAAAGATCTTAGGTTCACATTCTTCCATGTGTGTGTGTGCATGTGTGTGTATACACATATATCTGTATATATTTATAGTTATATATATTTATAGTTATATACCCCATAGATAAATATGTAGATATGCACACATATGTATAGATTACATGCTCATAAGAATATACTTATATATTGTATATATTTATCTCATTACCAGGTTGTTAAAATCCTTGAGAATAGGGACTCTTTCTTATCTGAACTTAGTATCTCTTGTACCTTGTACATAATACTTAACTGATAAATGTATAGTGTTTTGCTAATTGATATCTGGAATTACATGGTTAGCAATGGAACTGAAACCTGAACTTAGGTCTTCTGACCCTAGATCCAGCTGTCTCATCCATCTGTCCTTCTACTGAAGAATGCTTCTTGAAACCTAGAATACTATATCATACATAGAATGATTTTCACGAAGATACTGGAGAAGATGGAAAGAAATCCAGTAGGTCAATAGGTTTTAGCAGAGCTAAAAGAATGTTAGGAATAGTATCATCAGTCAAAGGTCAGAGAGGATTTTCAGCTATGGAATTTATATCTTATTAGTTAATGCATTTTAAGCCAGTTACATTTTTCCTTTCTGTTCATATTTCCCCCCAGTCATTTAGGAACTTATTTTTTGCTTATATTTTTCTTTCTACTGCCATGCCTGATGCTTACCAGTGGGCACCTTTTCCAGGCAATGGGAGTAATTGGGAGTAAGATCAACTGGTAACAAATCAGAAAAGCAACTCTAAGCTGCATCTGATTACAGTTTCATCATGAAGATAATAATATTTGCATTCCCTTCCTCACAGGGTTGCTTTCCACTACACTACTGTTTTTGCCTCTCCAGAGAGAAGATGAGTGTTGCCTATTATCAGCTTAGTCTGGGGCATGTGGTATGCACCCTGGAACTGCATAATGTGGTATTCTGGAATAAAATAAAATGCTTCTGAATACTTTAATCGCTCCATGCATTCTCATATACACATAGAGCTCAGTACAATGGTAACATAAGGGAAGAAATTCCTAGACCCTTATATACCACTACCATATACCATTTCTTTTTCAGCTATGTCCAACTCTTCATGGCCCCATTTGGGGTTTCACAATGATACTAGAGTAGTTTGTCATTTTCTTCTACAGCTCTTTTTACAGATGAGGAAATTTAAACAGCATTAAGTGACTTGGCAAGGGTCACACAGCTTGTGTCTGAGGTAAAATTTGAATCTGTGGGCTTGATTCACTATCCTCTATTCTATTACTCAACTAGTATTCCTTCTATCCCTCAAATCACTTTACTACTCACTCACTTCCATGTCTACTCATGCCAAGATATGTTTGTCTCTTTCAAATAATCTTGCTCCTTTAATATCTCCCCTAAATATTGATGCCATCAGATATCATTTGCTTCAGCTGTTTGGCACGATATTATGGAGAACATCTTAGGAGATGATGTGGGTGACTGTTGCATGTGACACTACTCACCAGGTACTGTGAGATCTGCTTACAAATAATTCTTTTTTTTTTTTTTTTTTTTTTGCATATCTATAGAGCTTCAGACAATCTAGGACTTCCAGGATATTTGGGTTTAGGAATCCAGGCACAGTTTTTGCAAAGTCAGCAAGTATCAATCTGGCATATTGTATGTGAAGCCAGCAAGGAAGTCCATTCACCTGAAAATTTTTCCAAACCTAGACCTCATTGGATTCTATTCTCCTTACTATGCTAACTTCTAGTCATGTTCCATGCCCTTATATCCCTGAAGTGTTGAAACTAAATTGACTAAAAGGATTTTAGTGACTAAAAGAAGTTTATTATGTTTAACCCTCTGAAAATTTGAAACCAGAGCTGAAACATGGATGGGGGTGTATGGAAAGGGACTCTCAATAGTGATTATTTCCCACCACATTTTATTATAATAATTTGAAAGAGGTCTGATAAGGGACATTAACAAAGAAGTTAGTTTACACACAGATGCTTTAGGCTTATAAGGCTTTCCTCTTAGTTTTAGATCACATGGGCTTGGGGTAGGAAAAGGATAGATTATGGAAGTCTCTACTTTTGGCTTCAAGTGTTTGTTTGATGAGTTCTTTGCCAGAATCAGTAATCTGAAACATTCCTATTAAGGGTTGGTCTAATTTGTACTATCAGTCTAGCATTTGCCTTCTTTCTTTTCTGCTTATAGCCTGTGATTTATTGAATCGAAGCATTTTAAAGCCTTATTACAGCTCCTGGCCCTGTCTCTTCATCTCTGAGGATATCACTCAGTATGGGCAGCCAGTTGTCTCTCTTTACTTAGGAGCAGTCAGCCAGCCTCCTTTAAGTGGCAGTGGTCTCTTGATCTGCCTCTCATATATTCTTTTCTCTCTGACTTGTCTTTCTTCCTCAGTGTCTTTTCCTGCTCTGTCCCTTGTCCCTCTCTTTAAACACTTCCCAGGCCCTCGATAATTATCGACATCTCTTCCTCTTTGTCTCATTCAATCTGTTTTTCTGGAGTACTTCTGTTTATTGTATTTGACTGCTGTGGACAGCTTCTACCTTTCCCTTAATCCCCCCTCTGCCTGCCCAACTCTGAAAAGAATAGTCAGGTCATCTCAGATATCGACTTATTATTTTCTCAGAGAGTAAAGTTATTAACTTCTTTCAAGAGCATGAGATCCTGTGAGGGAAGTGAAGAGGGAGAGGGAGAGGGAGAGGGGGTGAGGTTGAGAACCTAAGAGAGAATACCGTCTATCAAGGTGAAGTGTTCAGGGAGACAATGAGGGACAGGATAATGATGGCAATAAAAGTGAGACATTAAAAAAATCTCTTAAAATGATGTGGGTGATTGTTGCAAATGACTCTACTTACCAGGTACTGTCAGATCTGCTTGCAAATAATTCTTCCCTTGTGTATCTATAGGGCCTCTGACAATCTAGGGCTTCCAGGAGATTTGGGTTTAGGAATCTGGGCACATCTTTTGCAAAGTCAGCACATATCTAACTGGTTTACTGTATGGGGAGCCAAGTTGTTCATTTCTTCTTAAGCAAGACACTTCACTTCAGAAAATTTCTTTTACCTTGCTTTTCTTTTCTATTATCAAGTATCAAATATACTTTATCTCATTGGTGCTTTAAAAAGCTGGGGTTTTTCCAGTTTGATTGGGGAGGGCACTGTAATTTGGGAGCCACCATAAATCAGATAAAGAAAGAGCTGGTAGAGTTTGGCAAGATCCCCCTCTCAGCAGCTACCAAGTGCTGCTGAGCTGTCAAGTTTCCCTTTTCAAAAGGGCAACAGATGCTTCAGGCAGGCTGCATTAAGCCTTCCTTCCTAGGATGAGAGGGGGTAGGGAGGAGCAAATATCAGAGATTCATGGAAAACTAGGGCCAGAGAGGCCTTTAGAACTCATTTAGTTCAGCCCTACTCCACACCTTCAGACAAAACTCTTTTTCAATCATCACAGGCAGATACATTTTTTTCACTTTTGAGATGACTAAAATGGGTCTCTATATGATTATTGAATTGAATTGAAAAGAATTTCAAAAAGCCTTTCCTTGAGATGGCATATGGAAGTGGAAAACTCAAAGGCATGGAGTTCAAATTTTGTCTCAGTCACTAACCTGTATTGACTTTGGGTAAGTCCTTTAACTTTATCTCAGGAAACATCAATTTCCTCAATTGTAAAATGAGAGTTAGATTAGGTAAAGCTTAAATTATTTTTCAATTCTAAGCCTATGAATTAAATTGAAATATAATCACTGTTCAACAATCTTCATATTTCATTTGTCTCTTAAAGCACTCAGTGATGGTGATCATAGCCACTTCAGGACAGATTTGAAACAAATTTTATAGATGAATGTATGAGCTTATGCTTTAGATTAGAAGAATTATAAAAAAGAATAAAAGATTTGGAAAATAAAATTTAAGAAGAGGAACAAAAAATCTGTTTAGTTTAGAGAAAAATAATGGTAGTAGAGTCTTGGTATCACCCATCCCTCATGTAATACATCCCATTTCTGAACTGTACTTCAAAATTATTTCTGTCTGTTTTGTCATTAGTATAGATAGAAAGCACCATACCACATATAAATACATTCATATATTTACCACTTTATGCAGTTTCCTTTTTCTCACCTTAATCTTAAGTCATATTTTACATTATTGCTATGTAGATGATTCTACAATCTATTTAACTAGCCCTTACTTCTCTCCTAACTTTCAATCTCACATTGGATTATACCAAATTAGATGTTCTGTAGATATCTTGAACTCAACATATTCATAACTGAATTCCTTATCTTTTCCCACAAACTCTGCTTTTCTCCTTCCTAACTTCCCTATAACTGTCAAAGGCACCACTACCCTTCCAGTCACCCAGGCTTACAACCTAAATGTCATCTTTGATTTATCATTCTCTTACTCCTTACCTCCTATATCTCAACTGTTGCCAAATCTTGTTGATTCTACCTTTATAACATGTCTCATTTATACTACTTTCTCTCTTCGAAGACCAACACTAATTTGGTTCCGACCCTCATCACTTAATTTCTCAACTACTGCAATGGTCTATTAGTTGATCTTCCTGCTTCATCTCTCCCCACTACTGTTCATCCTCAAATCAACTACTAAACTGATCTTCCAAAAGCAAAACAGATCTGGCTCTCTCTTCTCCAACTCCAATTCAATAAAGTATAGTGGCTTATTACTTCCATGAATAAAAATACATAAATTTCTTTGTTTTTTTTAATACTCTTTATAATCTGACCATTTTGTGTTTCTATCCTTCTTGTATCTTGTTCTCCTCTACATACTTTATGATCTAGTGACACTGACCTCCTTACTGCTATTTGTGAACAAAACTCCATCTTGACTGTGTATTTTTGTATGATTCCACATGCCTGTAATTCTCTTCCTCCTCCTCTCTGGCTCCTGGCTTTCTTGTCTTCCTTTATGTCTAAGCTAAAATTCCACCTTCTGCAATAAGACTTTTCTAATCTACCTTAATGCTAACACCTTCCCTCTGTGATTACTCCCAATTTATCCTATATATAGCTTGTTTACATATTTGTTCTGCATAGTGTCTCACCTATTAGTTTCTGAGATCTCTGAGGTTCAGGACTATTTTTGTCCCCCCTTTTGTAGTCCCAGCACTTAGCAGAAAGTCTGGGACATAGTAATAAAATGCTTGTTAACTAGATTTGACTTTGTAACTCCTCTATGGCCTTTTCTAAAATCATTCATTTGTAGCACTTGTTTAAAAAGCTTCTCTTACAGAAGTGATTATTATCGCTATTGCTATTACTTTAATAGCCAAATAGAATGTTTGGGATTTGTCAGTTGGGGCTGGCAGCTTTTGAGAAATTGAGAATAGAGAGGTAATGGGGATGATTTAATAGAAAAATTAGAATAGATAGAGGATGGGGAAGCATATTTAACTATGCCTTTGGAAAATCATTATAAAGATAATTTTGTGGGAATAAGTCCAGAAAAAATGATGGCTTGAGAGATGCTAAAGAAATTTTTATCCTATTCTGGCTGAAGATAAACTAAAGGAAAAAAAAGAGAGGGAAGATGAAGGGATATTCTTTCTTCATGGAACTATTGTAAACTTTATCTGGAGAAGAAGATAAAGATAATTCTTTTGAAGAAACTTTTTTGGTATTTTGAATAAACTGAATGATATAAGACTATATTCAAAAGTGAAGAAAAGTCATCTTTAGATACAGTAATAGTTTGTAATGATTCTGGCCATGATCTTTTTTTCCACAGCTAAAATATTACAACTTTTTTTTTGTTATTGTTGACTAGATAGTTAATAATGACACTCCATGTTAATATTTAATGCAACACAATTAGGGTTTTTCATAATATATGTATAACCTTAATTGTATTGCATTAAATTGCTCAGGAATCAGGAAATGATATAAGAGCAACTGGTCATAAGAAAGGAAATTTTTCCCGTTTAATAAGCAATATTTTATGAATTGGTATGGAAGCTCTGAGCTTAATAGATGAATTGGAGAAGATAATAATATTTTCTGATTCATGAGGAAATAACCAAAAACATATCAGAATTATCCTAATAGTTCAGCTAATATGACTAAATATGGAAATGAATCAAGTATAAGGCTTAGGGTGATTAATGTGTGGGACTGTTGAACTGTATAACCCTGTTATATGCATGTATTTACCTTGCTAAACATTTGTTAAAATATACATTTTTTTTGCTATGCTGATTCAGATAATGAAAGAAATCTAAAGTTTATGTAGATCATATTCATTATACTCATGGAACCTGAACATTTACAAGAATGCCTCTTGTAAAATGACTTTAAAATTTTCTTTTTATTAAAAAACCAACAGAATAAGTGAACAAGATTTCAGTTTGGAAAGATTAACTCAAAAGAGAATCACCTGTAAAACTATGACTTTTATTATTTATTCTTTGTTTTGGGGGCATATTAAATTCAACATGATACTAACAAAACTATTCTGCTTCTTCATATTCACTTCTGAGCTACCTTCCATTGTCTCCTGTTTGTTTTAAAATGTACCACTATTTTCTTTCTTTCTTCTTTCCTTCCCTTTTTCTCAACAATGATTACCAAGTTTCCTTCTTCCTTAATTTCCCCCTTCAATAGAAGCTTTTCTTAATATATTCAAACAAATTCATGCAGTGGCCACATTTGACAGAATATGTCTTATTCCATACATCTAGCTCATCACCTCTCTCATGAGGCATGCTTCACCATCAGTCTTCTTAAGTCAAAACTGGCCATTACATTGATTAGAAATCTTAAGTTCAAAGTTGTTTTCTATTACATTATTGTAGCTATTGCATACATTTTTTTTCTGATTCAGCTCACTTCATTCTCTTAGTATTTTCAAGTCCTCATAGTTTTCTCTTCATTATTTTTAATTGTTTTTACAATGCAATATACTCCATTGTATTCAAGTACCATAATCTGTTCATGCATTCTCTTCTGTTCTCCCCCAACTTTACTTGTGAAAGGGAATTTTTCTATATTCTGAAAATATTTCTATATTCTGAAGTCACTATAGAAAAAAAACAAAAGGAAACAAAACATTTGATCAAGGTGATCTTCATCAACTTCAGTTGCTGAGTTCTCAACTGTAAATAGGTGAAGTATCCTAAGCCAGTACTATATATAATGGATTTGACAGTCTCTGTACTTCAAATTCTTATTTATGAATCTCAGCACCTTGCTATTTTTGCACCCTTCTAAAATCAAGTAACGGCCTTATGTCCCCGACAAAATGTTGGTAGAAATCAAGCAACACTATCAAACTCCAAGACAGATATCTGGGATTCCTGCCCCCTGAAATGCTAGCTCTTGCTGATCACACATTATGGATGGTGAACTTAACCAATGCAAAACAAGCTAAAAGTTAAAGCCTGGTCTCTAGGAACTTAATGGAAATGAGTGATGGTGCAGAAAAAAACACAAAAAAACCCAGTCAATTAATGTGTGTTTAGGGTGAGGAGGAGCAAGTTTAGAACAAGTGACTATACTTTACTTGGAGGAAGGGAAGGAAATAGGAGAAAGAAAATTTGACTAGAAAAGTCTGATCTATTTGATTGGAAAATAGAGTGTGAGGTCAGTGTGTTACTTGGCTTAGACCTAGAGGTCTATGGATGTTGGTTTGGAGGGGATGTCCTAGCCTGTAATAGATCTGGTTATACATTTGTGACTATTATGCAATCTGTTTAGAGGACAGACCCCATGATGAGTATATTCCATTTCTGTTTTTCACATGAAGAGCTTGGTGAGTGGGTGTGTTTACATTGGGGGCTATTTCAGCCCAGGAAGGCTGGATAATTAATGAGTTTGTTTTTGAGCTGGTGAGTAAGAACTGACACAATGCTGGCAGGTGCCTTTGTCTCAATCCCCTTCCATCCATCTTTATCAGGCTTTCCAGACTCTCTCTCTTTCTTTCTTTTTCTTTCTTTCTTTTACCTAGAAGGCAGCTGGGAATGTGTCTGAAGGAAAGTCCTCCCCTTCAGTACAAACAGTGGGAGTATCCTTTGCACGTGTGCTCCTTTTCAAATGATTGTTTTCTGTGTCTTTCCCTCCTCTTTTTGAGTTTCATTTTTTATGTCTCCTGTTGGATAACACAAAATATATACCCAAATTGTGAGATGTCTTCTTACTGAAATCCCTTGATGGGTATATAAGAATATAAAAGACTTGTCGTAATCAATACTCTCTGTGTTCTCTGATACTCCTTCTCCTGGGAGTAGTTTTGGAATGAGAGTCCAGAGATATTCTGGAGTCCGTTCTTAAACATCTACTTCCCAATAGCAGTTTCTTGATCTCAGCACTAAATATGAAATATTGGTTTAGGGGAAATAATATACAAGTTGCTCAACTAATTCCTCAAACCAGTTGGTTGAAGGTTTTAGGGACAAAAAATATGAGAGACCAATACTACAGTTTCTAAAATCATAGACTGTTAAGCTTGGAAGTAGATTTAGGGGACCAATTAGTCCAGCCTTTCATTTTGCAGATAGAGAAGTGATTTTCTTAGGGTCACTTTGAATGACCCAGAACTGTAAAACAGTATGATAACTCATTGGAAATAGGAAGATGGGTTAAACTTACTAGCTATGTGACTGAGAGGTAGTTACTTTACCCTCTCTGAGGCTCAGGTTTCTGGTTTCTTCTGTATAAATTGGGAGTAATTCCTATTGAGAATCAAATAAAAAAAAACATTTATTAAATTCCAAGTATATTCCGGGTAGTGTGCTAAGAAGTAAAGGTACAATGAAAAGCCAAAACCAAAATGAAAGTAAAACCAAGTATCTATTCTCAAAGAGCTACTATTCTACTAGGAAGGCCTCATGTGAACAAATGTGCACAAATAAGATATAGAATAATTTGGAGATAATTCCAGAAGGAAAGCAGTAGCATTAAGATGAATCAGGAAAGTTTTATTAGAGAAGACACGATTTTAGCTGAGATATTAAGGAAGCCAGGAGAAAGTTGGAAGGGAGAAGTTTCTAGGTATGGGGACTCAAATGAAATCATGTATGTAAAATGCTATGCAAATATCAATTTTTCCTCTTACTTTTAGAATACAGGTATCCATGACTCTATGTTCCGTTCTTATTCTGTTACTCTTCTAGAACTGAATTTAGGAAGTGGCAACATTGATTTCCATTCTCTCATTTTCTGTAGCAGATTCTGTGAAATATAAAAGTGAAAGAGGAACTACTTGATTCCCCTTCCTTTCTCTTCTTTTACTTCCTGAAGCTGGATGTTGGAAGTCCTAAGTGTTAGATAGATATAAAAATCATTTAATCAAACTCCTCTCATCTTAGAAAACTTAATTTTTGGTGAAAATATTTTTCTTTCATCTCCTTTCACTATAGAAAAAAATAAAAAGGAAACAAAACTTTTATAATATAGACAGTCAATTTAAAACATCCTGCAATGGTTAGAGCTAAAAAAATAAAAATGGTCTCATATGGCAACCTGAGCCCACTATCTGTTAGGAAGCAGGTTTTATGTCATTGTTGGTTCTCTGAAATCATGGTTGATCAGAATTCTTGTCTTTGAAAGTTGCTCATTACTTCATTGTTGTTGTCATGTCTGACCTTTTGTGATTTCATTTGTGTTTTCTTGGCAAAGATACTACAATGGTTTGCCATTTCCTTCAGCTCATTTCACAGAGGGTTAAGTGACTCGTGATTCCATTTGGTATTTTCTTGGCAAAGATATTTGAGGGGCTTACCATTTTCTTCCCTAGTTCATTTTACAGAGGAGGAACTGAGGCAAACAGGGTTAAGTGACACTATTGGGATATTAATGAGACCAGAATCGAACTCAAGAAGATGAGTTTTCCTGACTCTAGACCCAGAGTTCTATCTATCGTGCCATCTCAGAATTGAGATTGTAAATTACCTGGTACATTTGAACTTGGGTATATGGACTAAATTCACCACACCACATGACCATTCTTTCATTTCCTAACAGTGGTAGAAGATGGAGGGAATGACTCAAATTGTTCCTTTCTTAGAAGTAGCTTCCAAGAGTTACAGTGATGATCTTCTATGAACTATTCCCTCTCTTCCTGCCATTCCTTGCTAGGCTTCCTTTTCAGTATTTACCATTATATTTTTAAGCACTTCTCTGCAGGAGTCACTTATACAGACTCATTCTCTCAAATGCAATGCAACTAGGGTAGCCCCTACCTGAAAATTCATTTAAAAAATCAGCCTCTTAACTTGATTTTCAGTTTAGAATTATTTATGTGGCTAATCAAAAAAGTGCTCTTTTACCCTTGCTGTGTCTTCTAAATGATGTCAGATGTTACTGATGTCAACCCAAGCTGAGTGGCTAGAATCCAGTTTTTTGCTCTCAAGTTGCTGGCTGCTTAATGCTTTGGAAATGATGTAAAGCTAAGTGCTGAGTGGAGTGCAGTGGTGGGGAAAGCTTATTTCCAGGGTCCAGTGTCCTCAACCTATCTGAATTAGGGAGACTCCTGAATTACGACTTGTGAGCAGGTCTCAGAATGGATGCATCCCTCAATCACCAGTGGCAGGCCTAGGAAGCTCCATTTACCAAAGTGTCCCTCAGTGGCTTCTCCATGCTTGAGACAAAATGTATGTAATAAGGAAGTTTGCGCAGAATGTCTTTCTTTGCTGATTGAGGTTAGTAATGGGATGGTGGTATGAGATGAAGTATCTCTTTTGAGGCAAGGGCAGGCACTATGTTACTTTCCAACCTAGCTAGTTACAGGGAGAAACAACCAATTTTTCTCTAATGTTCAGGAGTTTAGCTTTGACTGAGGATTGTTGTGCTTCCCTAGTATCCTTTAAAACCTACTGCAAAGTCCACCTTGTCTTGGTTGTGTTCTCTGATTACCCCATAACCATATATCATCCTCAGTATACCATGGCACTGGATCAGCTCTCATGAAAAGCCACTATTTCCTATTTCAAGTGTGTCCCAGTGTGCCTATTCCTTCTACCAATACAGATCACATTTCATCTATGATTTATAGAGTTGCCTGAAGATCAGCTGGTTTGCTCATTATCACCTAGTTTAAAATTATTAGAGGTGGATTTGAACCCAAATTTCTCTGATGCCAAGTCTAGCATTCTATCAACCAGCCTGTGTAGGGATAGTCAATGTCAAATAGTGATTCACTAAGCTTTTGGAAAAGAACAAGGGTTTGGATAGTACAGAGTAGTATACACGCCCAAATAATTTGTGTTTGGCTCTGGGAAACATGTTTATTTCCCTTTCCCTTTATAAACTTAACTTTATAGTTTGAATTTCCTGAGCACTTGCTGACTATGTGGAATGACAGAGGTAGGCAGTGTGGAATTAAACATTTACCATTAATAATCCACAAATTTCATAATTAAGAGGTGATTGTCTGATATTTATGTGGTCTGCATTTGTCTACAAATTGTCCTATTCAATCTGTTCATTTATTTATTTACTAATATTATTTTTGGTCCATCTGGTCTTCCAACTTGATTAAAAGCTCTTGAAGGCAGGGACCATGTCCAAACTAAACTCCATAAACCCTCTAGTGCCCAGTTTCACAGTCTGTATTCATCATTTGTTGACAAAGATGATGGTACATGGGAGGCTGGAGGGAGAGAAGGTAATTTGGAGGAGAATAGCTAGCTGGATGGATGCTCATTAACTCATAGGATTACAGAATTTTACAGTAGAATTAGAATGAGATTTAGAAACTATTTCATTCAATCTCTTACCTGCCACATGATTCGTTTCTATAACATTCCTGCCAACTGGTCACTCTGACTGGGTTTGATGATTTCCACTAGGTGGGAAGCTCACTATAATGTAGAACAGTTTTAGTTTGGGGGAAGATCTTTTTAATGTGTTGAAATTTACTCCTATAACTTTCATCCTTTGGTTGTATTATTAATATCTGAATACATAGAGAATAAGTAGATCCTACTTCCACATGACAACTTTTCAAATACTGGAAACGTTTTCTATGCTCAATAGTTTTTGGCTTTTCAACTATTCACCATGTGACCTATCTTAAAATTTTTTCCTCTGAATGGGATATATATTGTACTTAGGATGTAAAAATATTCCAGATGTAGGCTGGTCAGTTCTATCACCTTGGGGCACAGAAGGCAGAGTGCCAGGCATGGTGTTAGGAAGACTTGAGGTTATATCAGTTTTAAGCACTTACAATCTATGTCACCTGGGCAGTCACTCAAGCTCTAATTCCATTTATTTCCTTATCTATAAAATGAGGATTACAAAAGCACCTATCTTCCAAGGTGGATGAGAAGATCAAATGCGATAGTAATTGTAAAGCACTTAGCACAGTGCCTGGCATATGGTAAGCCTATATATTATCCTCCTTTTCTTCCTTCCTTCTCTTCCTCAAGCTTTTCCTTTTCCTCCTCCTCATTCCTCTCTTACTTGGAATATCTCTTCTATTAATGCAGCCCAAGTAAACTTTGAAAACTCGTGAAAAACCAGATTGTCTACCCTACACAAAAGCCATAGAAGAAAGATTGTCATGAAAGTAAATAAATATGGGATTTTAGGAAATGACGGGTTTACATTCAACTCATAAAATAAATAGAATTTAAGATTCTTCTTATTAGGGTCTTTCATCCATCATCTTAGCCAGCATTTATTATTACTCCTACCCCTTTTTGTCTCTTTTTCTTAATCTTAATTTTTTTTCTTTTAATGAGAAATACAATGATGATGTGGGATGCCTCATAAAATGTTAGGGACTATGATCTAGAATTATAAGTAGAAGTTTTTTTCCTTCAATGGTTGTAGAAGTTAAATTCTTCCTCTTCCATTTCTCTTCTTCCCTTTCCTGTCTCCCTTCTATTTTCCTCTTCTATCCCTCTTTTCTCTCTCCCTCTCTATTCTTCATTTTTTTAGGCTCCCCCCACCCCTTCCAAGAATCCACATCACTCAGTTAGTGTATCTCAGGAAAATTTCTCTGAATTTTGCTGGATAACTGCCATGCTGACCACAGGATAATTGAGGTAGATTACTGGGCAATTATCTTGAGTGGTTACAGCAGTAATGAGTGCCTGGTAATCTGTGAGTTGAGTCAGGATGTTATTCATCCTGCTGCTACTTACTGGAGTAATTGTGAGAAGTTTGCTTTGGATTGGTTCTGTCTCTACACAGAGAGTGAATCCTGCCATAGATGGGTCTAGTTTAACAAGAGCAACAAGGGTACTTATTGCAATTGCTGAAAGGGAAGACAATTTATTGAAGGGCAAACAATTCTGGAAATAAGATCCCCCATCCACGTTTTCAAATGATGGTTTTTCCTTTTTGATCTCAGTCCTGCTTGGATATTTTCATAAGAAAGCTAGGACAGTGGTCATTTTCTTTTGTTCCAAAGTGACAACTGTAGATAATGAAGTGGCCCAGACAGTGCAATCTCTTCTAGAATCAAACCTTAAACTTGGAGTCAGGAATCTTGAACTTGGAATCAGCAAGAATTAGGATTGAATCTTACCACAGACATTTAATAACTGTATGATGTTCAATAAGCCATTTATCCTTTATGGGACTCAGTTTCCTAATCTGTAAAATAGAGGGGAGCATGTATTTAATGACCTCTTGAGTTTTTTCCAGCTATATTCCTATAATAACAAGGAAGGAAATAGATTCTGGAATCTCACTGAATTTCCATACATGGAAAGAGAGCTGGACCTGGGGTTAGAAGATGGAGTCTTTGTTAAGCTTTTACTATGTGCTGGGAGGTGCTATATTAAGTGCTGGAGGTAAAAAAATGAGAAAAATTTACTCCCAAGGCGATTACCTTCTATTGGGAAAGCCTAATATTTTGGGGAACTGAGTAGAGGGGGAAGAATTGAAGAAAACAGGAGGATTCCTGCTCTGGGGTATGACAGCCACTATGGAGATAAATAAGACAGACAAGAAGAGAGCTTAAAGTAAAATCAGCAATGTAGCAGAGGCTTTTCAGTATATGACAGGGCTGGACAGGTGTTCACCAAATAATCAGTAAGCCTTGGGGTAGTCACCCTTCCCCTGGGGAGTAGGCTATGGCAGGTTTTCTTAATCTTTTTCCATTTGCGATTCTTTTTTTGCCTCAGAAATTTTACATGATGCTGGGTATAAAAGTATACAAAGTAGGTATACAAATCAAACATTGACTGATAATAAATCATAATTTGACAACCATCGCATTCAGTTACATGACCCCATATAGGGTTGCGAACCATGGTTTAGGAAGCTTTGGGCTACTGGTAGTAACTTGAAGCAGACAGAAGAGTGAGATGTCAGATTTCTGTTCACCTCTTGTGTCTGACATTAGTTGTGTGGCCATAGCAGTCACCATAAGAGTCTCTATTTTTCTCCTTTCTAAAAGAAGGATAACACTACTTGCAATACCTAACTCATAGGGCTTTTGTGAGGAAAACACTTTGTACATACTAAAGCGGCCCACAGGTGAGTTACTGTTACTAAGATGGGACTTGGAACAAAGGGTGATCTTTAGAAATACAGCTCTGAACACTGAGACATTAGTTAACATTAGTTAACAGTTCCCAGGATATTCCTTAGCATTACCATTGCAGTAAGTCCCACAGCTTTGCTACACTCTGTGGTGTCATGCAAGCTCAGGGATTTTTTTCCCAATCACTAAGGAAAACTTTATTCAATCAATGGCCAACATGGATAAACTATAGTTCTGTGCTCTTGCTTTCAACAACTTGGGTATCCTCCCCGAGATGAGTCCATTGAACAAGTCCCTCAAGATGCCAAATGCAAAGTCTATCAAAGCAAAGGGGCAATTTCTGAGACTCACCTTTCCCTTTGTGTTTCTGGTGCCATTCTTCTTGAACTGAGTCATGGAGTCAATCCTAGATGCTGGTGTTCAGACTTCTGCTCAGAGAGGACTAGAGCATATATCTTACACTTTAAAAGTTGGAGCCCCAGTCCATTTCATCAAAACCTCTGTCCTCAGAGAGTTCATCCTCACTGTTACTGGAAGCATGGAAGCAGAGGTGATCCCTGCAGGGCTGAAGGACTTCTGTATCAGGATCAGAGTCAAGGCTTCCACACAGTTGCAACTATCTACATTCAGATCTGGAGAACCACAGAGGCAGTATAGATGCAGGAAGATGTCAGCACCCTGCAGCAGCAGGCTTGCAGACAGAAATGGTCCATGTTCCTCAGGAAGCTAGATGAACTGCTCCAGCACTCTGAGAACTCCTGATTTCCTTCTTTTCTCTAATACACCTAAGCTTCTTCTCTCCCATAATTTTAAAGTACCTGAGTATTTTTACATTCTGGCAAAGGGAAGCAAAGCTCTAAGTTTTCTGAGTCCTGGGCTCCAAGTGCTCCAAGCCTCAAAAGGTCTCAGCCTTTTGGGGATTGTTAAAAAACAAAAACACAAACAAACTACCTCATTTATTTATTTAATATTTTCCCCAGTTACATTTAAAACAATTTATTTAAAAATTTTTTTGAATTCCAGATTCCCTCTTGAGGATTTGTTGTGACAAAAGTGTCACCAATCCTCACTTTCATTTCTCTTCTGAGAGAATTCTTCTGGGAGAAGATAATACTTAGAGGTATCTAGTTGGTATAGTACCAGGCCTGGATTACTTTTCTGAGTTCAAATCTAGCTTCAGATACTAACTGTATATTGCTAGGCAAATCACTTAACCCTGTTTGACTTAGTTTCCTCATCTGTCAAATGAGTTGGAGAAGGAAATGACATCACTCCTCTAACTTTGTCAAGAAAACCCTTAATGGGGTCATGAAGAGTTAGACACAACTAAATAACAGAAGTGCAGCAACAAAATACCCAGGAGGGTGGGAGGATGAGTTGAAACAGAAGAGCTATGTTTATGCAACAGCTTCACCACTTGGTAATTCTAACTCATCTTGAGGAAGGAAGAAAAGATTCTACTAGAGAAAAAAAAAATGATATTTGGTATGTCAGTCTTTCCCAAAGGGAGACAAGTAAGCCTCTGGAGCCTTAGAAGATGTATAGTCAAATACAAGCTGGGGAATATGATGAGATGCAGAAATATATGATAGTAGTAGGGAATAGCTATAGTATTTCTTGGATTGTGAATAAGGTAAAAATAATAAAAGGAACAAAGAAGAGACACAATAATATACTGAGATTAAAGAAAAGACTAGAAGGAAGTATTGATTGAAATATTCCAAGACAGTGAGATCAGAAGGCCAGAGATTTCTAGCTACAAGGTAACTTAGAGGTCTGCTGATCCAAGTCACTCATTTTACAGATGAAAAAACTAAAAGTTATTGAGGTTAAATGACCAGCCCAAATTCATGCAGAAAGTAAGTAAATGATCAATTTAGGGTTTCAGACCAGGTCCTCAAACTCCAAATTCAGCATATGTCCTACCCTACCACAGAGAAGAGCAGCTGGACTGAGGAAAGATCAAGAGAAAAAAAGGGAAAGCAAGTGAGTTGATCATTTTTGCATCTTTAGCCCTTTTATAATTCTTCTTTAGTTTCTTGTTCCTGTGAATCTCACTCCAAAGAAAGGCATAAATCTGGGAGCCAAACCTCACATGCTGTGAAACAATTCTCTCTCCAGCCTCCTGACACCATCATCAGGAGGTAGATGAATCAAGGAAGAATAAAAGAGAGACATACACATTCATTTCACGAGGAGGCATAGAATGGAATCAGGCAGGAGCAGCTAATGGAAGTCACCACAATTCTCCAAATGTCTTCTTCCTGTCTGTATGTGTATTGTGGTATACATGTCCAAAGGAGCAGGAAGGAAGGGGGAGAGACTCAGGACTTTTACTATGAAGCCCTAATGTACTATTGACCTTTAAAATGTGGCCACAGATTCTACATATACAAATATACATGTACACCATTTTACATTTAGCATACAGATTCAGAGATTTGGTTCTGATCTCCCTGGAAGCCATAGTCAAAATGTGCCTGAGACAGGCATTCCTTTTCTTTCCTACTAGAAAAAGGTTGCAAGACACAGTGACTTAATTCCTGAATTTACCCTCCAACTCCCATGGAAACATGCTGAAAAAAGTGAAAAAAGAGCTTTTCCAATACACCCTGGTTGACCTCCCAGTCATTGACCCTCCCCACTTCACTGAGCTCACCTCAATCATCCTCCAGTGATCTGGCCTTTTCTGGTTTAGTGCCGGGGAAAGAACACTCTTTAGGTGACTCCAATCTTGGAGGTCAATTGAATTCACCTCATTTTACAGAAGGAGAAACTAAGTCTCAGAAAAGGAACGTGACTTGCCCAAATAGTAAGAAGCAGATCTGTCATTTGAACCCAGCTCCCCTATTACCAAATGCTATGTGCTTTCAGCTATTATCACTCTGCTTTTTCAATAGCCTCTTTGTATATTTCTACCTCATTGACTCCACATCTTATTTCATACTTAAGCCTGATACTTCTTCATTTATCTTCCCCCCTGTTGTTATTTGTCTCTGTTAACAGGGTCATTTATCCCCATAAAGCATCCTGAGAGATGGGGATGGAAAGATGCCATTGCAAAGTCATGGGGTTGCTAAAGACAGTCAGAGGTAAGCTTCAGTCTTCATGGATTGCTTTTCATCTGATACTGTGAAAAGCTCAATAATGATGCAGGACAGGCACACCCACACACAATTATTTTTAGGGAGGGCAGAAAGTTGAAGGAGCTTTTTTCCCCCTCTCTCCATGTGGAAAAGGTTTAACTAAAACAGACAGATAGGGGACTCAGATGGATAATATGACTTTTTTTAGTAGAAAGTTCAGGATGTTACAAATAGGAGACTAATATTGCAAGTCCTTACAACACATTCACTTTCATCTCCCTGGTATATATAGAGAAACTGAGACATTAGCATATAATTTTATATTATATCAGTGAAGTACAGAGATCCCTCAAATTCAAATTATTTGGTCTGGGGGTACTAATTAGTTTCAACTTGGCATCTTTCCCCCTACCTCAGAGAGAAATTACTTTGGATCTAATAGCTATTTTATCCTTTTATGTCCTTTTCATACCTATTTCTCCTCCACTTTCTCTGAAATACACATATATGTCAGGAATAACCTTTATATATTCCAAGTTGATTTCAAATAGTGATCTGTAGTACACTATTACTGAAATTTGGATTTGGAATCATCCTAGAGTCAAATTCTCCATTTGCCATTTATTCCCCATGTTAAATTAATATCTTGAGACCTCAGTTTTTTTATTTGTTAAATAAGGAGTTGTACTATATAACTCATAAGCATCTATCATTTAGAGTCTTTAAATCTATGGTTCTGGGTTCAGAAATTTTCAGCCTTTATCATTTTTTCTGTTCTTGATAATGTCACTGGGTAACTTGGCTATGTCTTCTAGATAAAGTGGAGGGTGAGCTCATTGCTTTTGGGGGCTGGCTGATTTCTTGTTTGCTGTAGCATCTGGAAGAAATAAAGGAGCATTCAGATATCAGTTGTCATAAGGGCTTTATTGGGGTGTCAACATTTCATGGATTACTTTATGGAAACATTAAATACATTGACATGCTATAAAATGCCCCAAGTATAGTCTTAGTGCAAGAGAATAGTGGGAAGAAAAAGAAAAGAAAATGTGTCTGAGAGAAATTCAGTTTACTAGCTAGAGAGTTTTAAAACTATCAGGCACTTTAGAGATCATCTAGTTTACTTATTTTTTTGTTAGAAAAGTAAAGATTGCAACAATGTGGTAACTTGTTTAAGGTCACATAGAGAGTATTATTCTGACATTTTAAATAACCCCTTGGTGACAAGTAAGGTGACATGCTTGGGAGTTTGAAAATTACCTTTTATTGTACCTTCTTAGTATATGGGGGTTCTAAAGGTAAAGAGAATTTATAAATGTTATAAACTAAGACAAGTGGAATTATGGTTCCTATTGAGGATTAGAATCAGGCATGATGATGTATACCTGTAACCCCTCTTCTCAGGGAGGCTAAGGCTGGTGGTGCTGGATCTCTGGAGCTCAGGAGTTCTGAATACCAATTGTGAAGCTCAGGTCTCCAAATTAAATGAGACCCTAAGAGAAGTGGAGAAAGGGAATACTAAGTTGTCTAAGGAGAGGCAAACCAGCCCAGATTAGAAATGGAGCACGTCAAAACTCAAGGTGCATTAGGATAGAATAAGAGGCCTGGGAATGGTCACTTCACTTCCCAGCCTGGGTGAGAAAAGGGAAACCACTGTGAGAAAGGGAGAGGGAGAGTTACAGAATGCTTTACCTAGAGAGATAACAGAATCTTCATTTTTAGGTTTTTTTTTTTTAAGAATTTGATATATTCCACTCTTTCTTCTCACACTTTTCTACAATTGTGATGGTTGAGTTAGTCTTGCCAAGGAGAAGAAAAATAAGAATAATGATTCACATGATTATAGTACTTTAAGGCTTACAAAATATTTTCCATACAACAGATAGAAAGTAAAAGTATTACTACCCTCATTTTACAGCTGAAGAAATTGAGACCCAGAGGTGTGAAAACCCAGGTTCACACAGGTGGGTAAGAGGTGGACTTGCAAGGGACTAGCAAGCCTTGTTTTCCACTTGCTCTGTTCTCTCCTTTCTTTCTTCTTCATGTCTCTCCACTCTCCTTTTCAAACCGTGTTTGGTGAATCGTTAAAGAGCCATGACAGTACGAGAATCTGACAGCTCAGGCACTGACCCACTTGTCTAGTGTTTTGACAGAAATGGGAATTATGCCCTTTGCCACTTGAGGGCTGTTGAGTTTTCTGAGTGTGTCCTAACAGCCTGCTGGCTTCAATAGACTTTTAATTGGATGCAGGAGGTGGGATGGGAAGGACCCTTGAGGGAAAGGGTTAATTTCTAATGCTCCACAGCGGAAGAAGAGCACTTATCAGAAAGAGGTTCTATCTTCTCCAAGTCTTCACGCTGTAAAACAGGCCAGGCCGGGCTGGTCCTTACAACACCTAGTATTATTGGTTAGAAAATAACCCCAAACAATCAAAATCTTTCCAGATTTTGCCTCCAAGATCTTTGTGGGGAACCTGACCTGGGCTAGGAGGTGGTAGCTAGAGCCTGTAACAGAGCTTTGAAAGGAAGGCAGGATGCTGGCCCTGAGATAGATCCTCTCACCCCTGAACAATCATCAAAGTTTGATTTTTGCAATCCATGAGATTCATGTCTTTTGCCAAGTGCTGCAGGCTTCTGGCTTGCATAGGAAATGACTAAAGGGACTCTGTTTCTTTGCTGAAGGGATACAGTGACAGGTGATCACTCTGACATCTGAAAGGGCATGAATAGACTATATTGCTTAACTGATAAGGGAGGTAGAAGACAGAAAGCCGTGATAATAGCTAACAAAAGCTATAACAAGGTTTTCAGAGACTGTGGCAAGGTGAGGGACAAGAAATGGGTGCAGCAAGTGGAAAGATAACCTGGGGGTAGAATTAATGGGGTTTGTATAGAAGCTTGCCCTGGGAAACCTATTGAGATCTGGAGATATGAAGGGTGAGGGTGAGGGGCCCCTTTAGAGCATAGAATGGCAGCCTTGAAAGTATTGCCAGTGCACTCTCAATTTTGACTCCAGGCACCACACCTTAGTTATGTTTCCAGTATTTAAAAATGGAGAGGCTCTAGGTGATCAGCAGCCACTTCTGTACTGTAGTTGCCAAAGTGGGACTCATTTACTGATAAGACTTTACATTGCAAGTAAGCAACACATTTGCTGTTTTGTCCAGAGGGGAAAAGAACTGTCCACTCTGAACTGTAGGGGTTACAATACTCGGATCTTGGGATAAAAGTGAAGAGGAGGGAAGGGTTGAATAAGGAGGGTCATGTCAGAATCTGGGTGAGTGTGTGCCAAAGGAAAGTGCATGAAGAAATACCTATTTTCCTCCTCCAAAATGGGTCCACCTTCTGCAGGAGCAGCAGGCTTGGCAGTGGGGGAGTTAATTTTCTTTTTGTTGCCTTGACCAGTGGGGATTTGCGTTTTTTGTCTGTTGTGTCTGACTGGAGGGCTGTCTCTCTTTCATTCCTTGAAGTATTCTGGCTTGTGTGAGGGCCACCTTTGATATCCAACATCACAAGTTTCCTTCCCTTTGGGGAGATGAAATAGAGGTTTTTCTCTTTCTCCAAGGCACACAGAGAAGGCAGATTTTGCTCCTAATAGACCTTTGTGGCTTCTTCACATATATTTGTATGTAAATGTGTTCTTGGATCAAATATGTAGAGGTGTGTATAAATACGTCTGCCCTTTCCCCCTCACCATCCCTACTATATGCATAGTTTGATAGATAACATTTCAGCCTTGCAGAAGCCAGTTTTCCTTACTTCTCTTTTCTAGCTTTATTGGGCATTTGTCCCACAGCCCTGCAAGATCATTGTTCTTTTGTATAGCTGTAATTATGTCTCTGGTTTTGAAAGCCTAGTCTCTCTTGCAGTATATTATTTCTTCTCTACTCATGTCCTCTCTTCAACCACTCCCTGGGAACCATTGGAAAATTCAGTCCTCCTTGAGTTTATAATGGTTCCTTCCCCTATAACAATTCTTAAAATTTCCCTATCTGTGATATCAGAAAAAAAATACTTCATCACCTGCTTATAATCCACAGATCCCTTCACCTTTGTCTTTTGATTTAGTTTTAAAATAAAATTATTTTTTTTCAGTGGATTCCAATCTCTTCCTTTCTTCTCCAATGTAAAACTTAAAGCAGAAAAAATGTGTAACAAAAAAAAAATAGTCAAGCAAAACAAATTTCTGCTTTGGTCAGGTCCATAGTTACATGTTTCATTTTGCCTTCCAAGTTCATCACTTCTCTGACAAGGCGTGAGTACTGTGCTTCAATGTTGGTCCTTTGGAATTGTGATTGGTTATAATAATAATTATAGTTCTTATATCTTTAAAGTTACTTGTCTTTACAATGGTGTTCTTATTATATAAATAATTTCCCTGATTCTGATCAATTCACTCTGTATCCATTCATACAGTTCATTCTAGGGATCTCTGAAATTTTCATAATTTTAAATGGCATAATAGCATTCCATTCTTCTCCAAACTCAGTCCTTGACTTTGTAAACTTCAGAATGTTTTTCTATTAACATACCATCCTGGAACTTCCATTAGCATGTGGCAGCCCTGGAATATCCTTTCATTTTTGTAGCCTATTCACCCTGCTATAGTACTCTTCAATGGCATTTCTCCCATTGATGAATTCTTTCTGGAGCTTCAGTTTTGTGGAAGAGACTAGGTTGGTTTTCCTTCATTTTCCTCTCAGTCCAGTTCCTGATTTTCTGGACTTTAGAACTATATACCCATACCTGGTAACTTCCTCCTCCCTCACCCCCCTTTTATTTCCTTTTTGTGTGTTGTCTTTCCATACTAGAATGTAAGCTCCTTGAGGAAAGGAACTGCCTTTCTTTTTGTTTGCATTTGCATTCCAGTGCTTAGTATAATCTTCCTTCCTTCCTTCCTTCCTTCCTTCCTTCCTTCCTTCCTTCCTTCCTTCCTTCCTTCCTTCCTTCCTTCCTTCCTTCCTTCCTTCCTTCCTTCCTTCCTTCCTTCCTTCCTCCCTTCCTTCCTTCCTCCCTCCCTTCCCTCCCTTCCTTCCTTCCTTCCTTCCTTCCTTCCTTCCTTCCTTCCTTCCTTCCTTCCATCCTTCCTTCCCTTCCTTCCTTCCTTCCCTCCTTCCTTCCCTTCCTTCCTTCCTTCCCTCCTTCCTTCCTTCCTTCCCTCCCTCCTTCCTTCCCTCCTTCCTTCCCTCCTTCCTTCCCTTCCTTCCTTCCTTCCCTCCTTCCTTCCCTTCCTTCCTTCCTTCCCTCCTTCCTTCCCTCCTTCCTTCCCTTCCTTCCTTCCCTTCCTTCCTTCCTTCCTTCCTTCCTTCCTTCCTTCCTTCCTTCCTTCCTTCCTTCCTTCCTTCCTTCCTTCCTTCCTTCCTTCCTTCCTTCCTTCCTTCCTTCCTTCCTTCCTTCCATAATGAATTCCAATTCTGTATCCCAATCATGGCTCTGTCACCTAACTTATGTGATAGTGGACAAATCTTTCCCCTTTCTCACCTATAAAATGCACTATTTGGAAAATTGGTTACTGTTGTCCCTTCCATGTCTGATTGTTTCTGTTGTAATCTACATTTTCTGTATACTATGTGTACATTAAGCATTGTTGTAACCAATGGAGCAAAAATATGTATTAAACATTTACTATGTCTTGAGCACTACATTAAACTTTCGGGATACAAGTACAAAAGCAAGACTGTCCCTGCCCTCAAGGACATATATATTTATTGATATATATATGTTTATATATGCACGAATTAATGATGTCTAACAATAAAATATTGAAGCTGGTTTTTGCAAGGGATTTTGTGACTATCTCATTTCACTATATTTTGATCTAACAAATTCACATGCAAAGGTGCATGAATTTGATGATTATTCATATATATGCATATATTTCAAAAGGAAAAGTGTTCTGAGTGTGTTAGAGTATATTGGGTTTCTTTCTCCCATTTAGCTCTTTCTACTGTTATATGCAGATGAAACTGCAGACCTTTTCTCTCATCTATGAGTCTTCTCAGTAAACTGACTAGGTCTAGTGTCTTAAATCCTTTCTGTTCCCAGAGTGTCTCATATTTGGACAGCCTACTGTTTCTAAGGAACCACTTGGGACACAAAGAACAGCCATGACACCTCTGAAAGTATATACCTAAGAAACCAAAGAAAATAGTGCACATACAGAGAGATATCTACACATATAGACTCGCCCTGTCCAGCCTCCTACATACACCAGGAGAAAAATAAGTCCAGGCAATGGATAGTTCAAGGGTGAAGTTGCTTGACAGAAGGAATTAATTATTCACAAACTCATGCACTTCTCTGCAAATTACATGATAAAGCTAAGGAGTGGTGAGGGCCAAGAATAACCAGCATCTTTATTAAAGTTTTCTAGCACCAGGTGGGAGGAGGGGGTGGCTCTGCTGGAGATGTGGCATGTCTCCATGGTCACAAGGTCCACAGTTGGGTTTAGAAACATGGGGTCTCTTCTGCCACCGGAATGCCAGTTACAGTTGGTGTTTATAATGGTTCTTAACTACTACTCTTTGGGAGAGAGTTTTCCCTGCTGTTCACAGGGAAAATTGATGAATACTTTCCTTTATATAAAGCATTAAGCACAAAGGTAAAGGGGAGGAGAGGAGATACTCTATCAATAAGCATTTATCAAACACTTGCTATGTGCCAGACACTGTGCTAAGTAGTAGGGATGCAAAAATAACAATGACACGGTTCCTCCTTTCAAAGAGCTAGTATTCTGTCATGGAGATTATATTTACATAATACAAATAAATAGATTTGAAAGATATAATAATAATAATATTTTGTGGTGCTTTAAGGTTTTCTAGTCATTTTACAATCATTTCATTTGACCCTCAAAACAACTTCGAGAAATAGATGCTATTATTATCTTTATTTCTTGGAAAAGGAAAATGAGGCAGACAGATGGGATAAAACTTATTTAGAGTCACACAAGATTTGAACTCAGGTCTTTTGAATCAGATACAACACTCTATCCACTGTACCACTTAGCTGCCTATATGTAATATAAGGGAACAATTTCCTTTTGGATTGAGGGTTGAAGCTATAGGAAATCAGGAAAAATTCCTTTTAAAAAGTGGTATTTGAGCAAAGGACCCTGGTACCAGGTAATGAAGGACTTTAAAATCCAGGGAAATGTTTATTTGATTTTAAAAGCAATAGAAGCTATTGAAATTTATTGAAAAGGGGACCAGCATGGTTACATCTATACTTAATAAAAAATCACTTGGGCAACTGAGTGGAGGATGAAAATTTGAGGCAATAGCCAGTTTGATGATGAAGGTTTGTGCTAGGGTGATAGCTATGTAAATGGAGTGGAGGGATGGATATAAAAGATGCAGTGATATAAAGATGGTTCTTGCTTATACTAAACATTGTCTTTTAGTTACAAAAAAGAAAAGAAGGGGAAAACATTTATTAAGCATCTATGACATGCCAGATACTGTGAAAGATGTATCATTTGATTATATATATATAATATATATAATGTTTATTTGTATATATAGTATATATATGTATATACATTAATATTAGTATGCATGTATATGTATGTATATAATACACACACATACACACACACACTCTCACACACACACACACACACACACACACATATATATATATATATATATATATGTCTTTTTAAAAAATGCTTTACTCTGGACCTGAGCAGAGGATAGAGTTAGTCATCTTCTAGGAATGTGATGTGTGTTTATTTGAATGGAAAATAATTATGTCAGATGGACATTTCTCTTTGTTTTGGTATGAGCTAGATGGCACCTGTGATTACTGTTAAGTGGTTAATAATAGTGGAATCTGTGATTTTGTCAGCTGTAATATTTGCTTTATGTATGTGTTGGTTCAATTAGTGTTTAGGGGGCTAACCTCGGAGATACTTATGAGAGAATTTTAATTCCTTCAGTTCTTCTAAGCAGTCACATTTCTTTCATATACATGTGGAGAGATGCATAAGTACATGCAAATGCATACATATACACAGAGAGATCCCTGTCTTTGTCTCTTTCAGACTATTTCTTTGGAAAGAAATGAAGCATTTGAGCAGGTATTTGTATCCTTGAAGTCAAAATGCATCATTTTATATGTAACCTGTAAAGCATATGTATGCATATATATGTGTGTGACAGGGCTAGAGAGAGTATATAATTGATTAGTAGCAACTTATTAAACATCTGTTATATTCCAGGCACTGTGCCACATACTGGAGTCACAAAGACAAAAATGAAATCCTTCTTTTTTTTTGCGGAGTGCATGGTGCTTTGGATAAAGGGTATTCCAAGGTGCTGAATTCAAAACCCTGCTCCCCAACTTACATGTATGTCTTGGTGACCTTATTATGTGCGGGCATTGGACTAAATAGTCTCGAAGGACCCTTTTAGCTTTTAAATACTATGCATTGGGGTATGGTGGGATAAGGTGGGGAAAATAAAAATGGCAGATTAGAAGTAGAAATCACACGAAGTATTCCAAATTCTCCTCCAAACAACTTTAATATAGCCTCTTAAATTAAATTCTGGAGCAGCAGAGCCAATAGAAGCCAAATTTTCAGTTCAAAATAACTTAATAGGTCAGCAAAAGAATTCTGTTTTACTGGGTATTGGCCAAAGTTAGAGTACAAGTCTTGAAGGGTTGGCTATATGCATAGTAGCCAGGGCTTCTGAAATTTTCAGCACCCACAAAGTAAGGAGGGATTGGATTACTAACCAAAAAGAGATTACGGGGGCCCCTTTACAGGAACTGGGGAGAGGACTCTGTTGCATTGCTCATAAATGTTTCTAGGTCACAGTACCACATTGAAAAGCAGCACTTGTGGATACAGAGGAATGGAGACTCTGGTCACAGTTCCAGGGCAAAGAAGAATGTAATTTCTCACAACATAGTAGGATTCCTGGCTTTAGTTCCATGCAAGAAAGCAGATTTAACAGTGATGCTTACCTTACAGGAGAGCAGAAGCCCAAGCCATGGTTCCAAGGATACAAGGAGTAAAACACTTATGGCCACGGGTTGGTCTGTGGTCATAGAGCCCTGGTCATGCTTAAAGAGTGAAGAAGAGCTCTTGTGGTTCCTCACAAGAGAATAGGAGACCTACTCTCCCTTCCAAAGAAGAAAGAAGCAGTAAGAGAGCAGAGAACCTGGTCAGATTCTAAATTCAAAGGAGACTAGCACCTTGCAACTACAGGGAAACAAGGTTGGCAAGGTGGTACAATAGATAGAGCACCAGACCTGGCTTCAGACACTTACTAGCTGTGGGGCACTGAGAAAATCACTTAACCCTGATTGCCAAACAACAACAACAACAACAACAACAACAACAACAACAACAACAACAACAACAAAACAAAACAAAAACAAACACAAACAAAAATACCTTATCAGGGAAGATCGACAAAAACTCAGAAGACCCAATACCAAAACATCCATTAGCAAAGTCTCAAAGAAAAATGTGAATTGCACCCAAGTAGAAATAAGAATTCTTGGGAGAACTCAAAAAATATTTTCAAATAAGAGAGGTAGAGAAAAAAATTGGGAAAAATCAGATGCAAGAAAATTTTGAAAAGGGCTAACAGTTTGAAAAAATAAGTACAAAAGTTCACTGATGAAAATAATTCCTTAAAAATAGGAACTGAGTAAATAGAAACTAATGGGTACATGAAACATCAAGAAACAATAAAACAAAGTCAAAGAATGAAAAAAAAATCTAAGAAAGTGTGATATATGTTATTGGAAAAACAACTGACCTGGAAAATAGATTCAGGAAAGATTATTTATTTATTATAGCTTTTTATTTACAAAAGATAAGCATGGGCAATTTTTCAACACTGACACTTGCAAAACCTTCTGTTCCAATTTTTCCCTTCCTTCCCCTAGATGTCAGGTAGCGCAATGCATGTTAAATATGCTAAAGTATATGTTAAATCCAATATACAAATACATATTTATACAGTTATCTTGTTGCATAAGGAAAATCAGATCTAGAAAGAAAGAAAAAATTCCTGAGAAGGAAAACAAAAATGCAAGCAAACAACAACAGAAAGAGTGGAAATGCTATTATGTGGTCTATACCAGTGTTTTTTTCCTAGGTGTAGCACATTGTCTTCATTGCTGAAAAATTAGAACTGGTTTGAATCATCTCATTGTTGAAGAGAGCCATGTCCATCAGAGTTGATCATTGTATAATCTTGTTGTTGCCATGTATAATGATCTCCTGGTTCTGCTTATTTCACTTAGCATTAGTTCATGTAAGTCTCTCCAGGCCTCCCTGAAATCATCCTGCTGGTCATTTTTTCCAGAACAATAATATTCCATAGCATTCATATACCATAATTTATTCATCCATTCTCCAATTGATGGGCATTCATTAGGAAAGATTATTTAAAACTTATTGGACTACTTTACATCATTTTTTAAAAAAAGAGTCTAGTCATCATCTTTCAAGAAATGATCAAGAAACCACTGTCCTGATATTGTAGAACCAAAGGTAAAATACAAATTAAAAGAACCTACCAAGTACCTCCTGAAAGAGATCTTAAAAAGAAAATTTCCAAGAATATAATAGCCAAATATCAGAGCTCCTAGGTCAAGGAGAAAATCTTCCAAGTAGCCAGAAAGAAACAATTAAAATATCATGTGTCATGATTACACAAGACTTAGCTGCTTCCAGTGTAAAGGATTGGAGGGCTTGGAATATAATTTTCTTGAAGGCAAAAAGCTAGCATTACAACCAAGAATTTACCCCCCAAAACTGAATATAATCCTCCAGGGCAAAAATGAAAATTTAACGAAATCAAAAATTTGAAACATTCTTGGTTTAAAAAAATACCAGACACGAATAGAAAGCTTGATTTTTAAATACACGCTTCCAAAAAGCATAAAAAGTAAACAAGAGAAATAAAGGAATCAACAAAGTCAAAATTTTTATATTCCTATGTAGGATAATACTTGTTATTCCTAAGAAATTTATCATTAATGGGGCAGTAAAAGAGAGTAAACATAAACAGAAAGTACAGGTGTGAGTTGATAGCATGATTAAAACAAAAATAAAATTAAGGAATGAGAAAGAGGATGCACTTGGAGAAGGGGCAAGGATGAGAAAGAATAAGGAAATGATTTCACATAAGACTTGGAAGAAAGAACTTTTTATAATAGAGGGGAGAATGGGTGGTGGTGGTGGATAATACTTAAAACTTGAAGAAAAAATAATATATATACTTAATTGGATATGAAAATTGATCTTTCTCTACAGGGAAGTAAAAGTGTGGAGCAGATAGAAAGAAGGGTGGATAATGGAGTCAGTGACTAACTTTTGAGGAAGGACAAGGTAAAAGAGAAAGAGAAAAATAAACAAGGAAAAATGGGAAGAAAATATCCAATTAGTAATTATAACTGTCAATGTGAATGGAAGGAACTCAATAAGTAAATGAATCAAAAACCAGAATCTAACAACATGTTAAAAGAAACATACTTGATTCAGAAAGACATGCACATAATAAAAAGAATCTGGAATAGAATATTATTTTTTAGATGGGGTTAAAAAAAAAAAGCAAAGGTAGCAATCATGAGTACAAAGGAAAAGCAAAAATAGACCTAATTAAAAGAGATAAGCAGAAAAACTACATTTTGCTAAAAGGTGTCATGATAATGACAATAATGAAGTAACACTAATTCTAAGCAGATATGCACTAACTGGCATAGCACCAAATTTCTTAAAGGAAAAATTAAGAAGGAAATAGCAAAACTATATTAGTAGGGGACCTCAGCTTTTCCTCTTAGAACTAGATAAATCTAACCTAAAATAAACTGGAAAGAATTTAAGCAGCTGAATGAAATATAGAAAATCTAGAAATAAAATGGGAATAGAAAAAAAGTATTCCTTTTTCTCAAATCTACATGGAACCTAAACAAAAAAAAAATTATTATGTATTAGGGCACAAAATCTAATAATTAAATTCAGAAAAGCAGAAATAATTAGCACAACCCTTTCATATTATAATAGAACAAAATTATATTCAATAAAGGATCACAGACAGATTAAAATTAATGGGAAACTAAATAATCTAATCCTAATGAATGAGTAAGCCAATAGGTCCAAATTGTAGAAATAAAATTTTCATTAAAGAGGAAGAGAACTATGAGACAATATGTCAAAATTTATGAAAGACAGCCAAAACAGTATTTGGGAGAAATTCTATATGTCTAAATGATTACATCAATAAAATAGAGAAAGAACAGATCGATGAATTGGACAGGCAAGTAAAGAACAAATTAAAAATCCCCAATTAAAAACAAAATTAGATATCCTGAAAAATCAAATAAGAGATTAGTAAAATTAAAAGTAAAAATACAATTGGACAGATAAATAAAACTAGGAACTGTTTTATGAAGAAAAATCAGAAAAGCTATTGTTTAATTTGATTTAAAAAACACATTACCAGTAATCAAAAAAGAGTGAATTTACTACAATGAAGATGAAATTAAACCAATTATTAGAAACTATTTTACTCAATTATATGCCAAAAAATCTGGCAATTGTAGTGGATGACTATTTACAAAAACATAATTTCCCAGATTAATAAGAAAGGAAATAGAATACCTAAGTAACCCCCCAAAAGAAACTAAGCAAGTCTAAATCAGCTCCATAAGGAAAATAAATCTAGAGTCAGAAGGATTTTTAAGAACAAACTGCCAAATATTTAATTTTCATATGATATAAAGTTTTTGGGAAAAATAAGCAATAAAGGAGTCCTATCAAATTCCTTTAATGGCCAAATACTGTGCTAATGCCTAAATTAGGAAGAGCATAGAGAAAACACTATGAACCAATTGATGCAAACGTTTAAAAATACTAGGAGATTATAGCAATATATTTTAATGTTGATATACTTTGACCAGGGGGGTTTATACCAGGAATGCAGGGCAGGTTCAATATTAGAAAAACTATCAGCATTATTGACCATTTTAATAATCTTACAAAATCATATATAGATGTAGAAAAAGTTGTGTTTTTTAAACAAAATACAACAGTCATTTCTATTAAAAACACCAGAAAGCACAGGAATGAATGGAGCTTTTCTTAAAATGGTAATATCTATCTAAAACTATCAGCAAGCATTATCTATGATGACTTTAAATTAGAAGCCTTCCCAGTAAGACCAGGGACGAAGCAAGTATATCCAATATCATCACTTTTGCAATATCGTACTAGAAGTACTAGCTATGGCAATAAGAAAAAATACAATACAAAACCAATCTGGTCCTCATTAATAAATAGGGTAGTAGATCAGTGAAATAGATTAGGTACAAAATACACAGTAGTAAATTACTAATATTTGATAGATCCAGAGATCTAAGATTTAGGGATAAGAATTCATTGCTTGACGATTTCTGGGAATACTGGAAAAAAAAAGCAGTTTGGCAGGAACTAGATATAGCCCAGCATCTCATGTCATATACATGAAAATGGTAATTGATTTAGACATAGTGACATGGGGAAATTAGGGAAGGATTGAAAATTTTACATGTCAGATTTATACATAAGGGAAGAATTTGTGACCAAAAAAGAGATAAGGAATATTTTGATTTGTAAAATGGATAATTTTTAATATTTCAAATTAAAAATCATTTGCACATAGAAAATCAGTGTGGCTAAGATTAGAAGGAAATTTTTGCAGTAAACTTCTGTGATAAAGGCTCATTTCTCAATTATATAGAGAACTTAATCAAGTGTACAGGAATGAGTCAGCTCCCAATTGACAAATGGTCAAAGACTGTGAAAAGGCAGTTTTCGGAAGAAGAATGAAAGCCATCTATAGTCATATGGAAAAATGTTCTAAATCACTAGTGATTAAGGAAAAACTCTTTAGTACCTCCTTACACTTATCAGATTGATTAAGATGACAGAAAAGACAAATGTTGGAAGGGATGTGGAAAAAATTGGGACACAAATGCACTGTTAGGTGGATTGACCCAAACATCTTGGAAAGCAAATAGGAACTATGCTCCAAAGGGCTATCAAACTATTAATACCACTACTAGATTTCTATCCCAAAGAGATTTTTTTAAAGAGGAAAAGGAACTATATGTACAAAAATATTTATAGTAGCTCTTTTTGTGGTGACAATGAATTAGGAAAAGAACAGATGCCTATCAACTAGGGAATGGCTGAACATGTTGTGGTATATAATTGTGATGGAATACTATTGTACTGTAAGAAATGACAAGCTGGATAGTTTCAGAAAAATCTGGGAAGTCTTATATAAACTGATGCAATGTGAAGTAAGAAGAATAAGGAGAATATTGCATATGGAGTTAGAAATATTGTATGATGATCAACTGTAAATGATTTAGCTATTCTCAGCAATACAATGATGCAAAACAATTGTGAAGCAATTATGATGAAAAAAATTCTATCTTCATTTAAGAAAGAACTGATGGGTTCTGAATGTAGATTGTAGTATACTTTTTAAATCTTATTTTCTTGTTTTTTTGGTCTGTTTTCTTTTGCAACATGGCTAATATGGAAATATGTTTTGCTTTACTTCACATGTATAATTATATAAAATTACTTGCCTTCTCAAAGTGGGGAATGGTAGGGTGTGAATTTGGAACTCAGAATTTTAAAAAGTGAATATTTAATATTTTACATATAATTGAGAAAAAGAAAAGAAAAAAAGAGAGAAAAGATCCTATTTCGCTATTACCTGGTTGGCTGAGTATGCCAAATCCAAAAGAGTCCTATGCCCTGGGAAGCCCTTTCAAAGCAGATTCCATTTATCATTTAGGGGAGCTCTTGGGATGAGTGATCCTGCCTATGCCATGCTGAAAATGTCAGCCCCAGATGGTCTGGTGGTTGCAGTTTCTCAAAACAGTTTGGGAGGCTCTGCCAACTTCTCTGAGGAGTCGAAAAGAGAATTTTTAAAATGCTGATTAACGGAGCAAAATGTACTTGAGTTAGTGACAGATTTTTTCTCTCTCCTCTCTCCTTCCATTTGTGGCAAAAAACAAGCTAGGGTGATTTAAGAAGAGCTGAGGACAGTGGAGAGTTATTGCAAAAAATAAAAACAAAAACAAAGCACCTAGAGAAACAAGGCATATGACAGCTTAGTTACAGATATAACTTAAAATCAACCAAAGGAGTCAAAAATGGAAAAATGGGGGGAAGCAGGGACTTAACCCTCTTTTGTTCCCATTAGATTGCTTCCTCTGTTTTTTGCCCTTTGCTATCTATCTTATTTCTTAGTCTTTGAATAGGACAAAACTGCTTTCTTGTCTTACTTGGCTTCTTTGTGCTAATGATTAGTCAATACTTGCTTCTAGAGGAGGCAGTAGGCTAAAGATGATTTCTTCCCCCAGCTATATTTTCTTGACCTCATATTAGGGTTTCACATCTTGCTTTGATGACTACATTTTGATTGACACTTTAGTCAGCTACTGATTCCTGACTCTGGCTCCGCTATTCTATTCTGATACTTGTCTTGGAAAAGATACAGTTATAGGAGGAGCAATACAAAATAAAATAAAATAAGTAAATTTTCAAGAAAAAAAACTGGAGAATAAAAATGAGATTATATGGCAGAGACTAAGTGGGAATTATGAGGGCTCATTTCTTAGTCCCTTTTCTGGTTCTGAAAGAAAATGAGACAGAATGGAATCTTTGATCCTACAAGATGCCTGAATAAGTCATCAGAAGGTTTGTCCTCATTCCTCCATATTTGGCTCCCAGGGCAAAGAAAGGTCTCTGTACCAGATCTTGTATGATTAAGGATACCTACTCCTTTCTGTGTGTTTGACCTTTCACTGCTGTCATCTATTCTCTTTCCCCAGACACAGGTTCTGTTCATCTTCTATCCTGGAACACTAAGATGCACTTTCTACATTTTTACCTACCTGCTTAGGGAATGGGGATCTATAAATCTTCATTTATTTTTTGGCATAATATCATTCCTACTTTTTTTCAGGGGAAAGGTGTTTGATTCAGGGGAAAAGAGGAATTTTGAGTTTGGTGATTTGAATTCAAAACCATGCCCCCTCACTGGCTAGCAGTTTTTCAGGTCTTATACTTTTGTTGAGTAGCATTTGGACTATGCGAGGAGGTATTGGTTCATTTTTCTGTGTTCTTATCCTCAGAATTCAGCACAGTAGTAGGATGAGCACATTATAAAGAAAGCTTAAGAAATGCTTATTATTTGACTCCCTCACTGGAAACTCTGAGAGATGGGCAGAATTTGAAATGAAGAGCCTTCTTCCCGGACATCATCATGGCTGAAGATGACTCTTTGCACGGTGGTCTTTAGGGCAACAAAGTATAGGGCCTTTTGCTCCTGTAAAGAACTGGGGGCCCCAGCCTTGCTCTTGACCAACATGTTGCAAATTGACTTTTCCTTCCCATGATGTTGTTCACTGTCCCTCCATGCTAAGCTTGACTGGCCTTTCTGTTTTGCTTTTCGTATGTGGGGAGTCATTGTTTTCCTATTGATTTGTGGTTTGCCAACAGCATGGGGTGAATGAATGCAATTACTGTTGGAACTAAGGAACTCTGGTAGAGCTAAATTAGATTCTCCCAGAATCTTAGTTATTCCCTGTCATCAGAGGGGGCCTTCCCATGGAACATTAACTCTTTCATTGCTCTGGTTTAGTAATTGATGACTTCTAAGTATTGGGTGGTATTTCAGAGATTTCCTCTGATAAATTTCCACTCTAGTGACACTGTGAAAGAGCAAGAAAAAATTCAAATCCTAGCACTTGCTGCCTTTTTGAACTTGGGCAATTACTAAACTGTAGGTCTCAGTTTCTTCATCTGAATAAGGAAGGTGTTGGATTAAAGTTCAACTTCTAAAATTATTTCTAGTTCTATAACTGTGTACCAATGGTTCTTTTTCAGGTCTAAATCAATAATATTACAAGGACTATATATAAATTTTCTTCATCTTTCCTTTAAAAAAGCATTTTATTGATGTTTTTCGTTTCCTATCACTTTCATTTCTTAATATGTTCCATCTCTCCTTCTCTACTCAGGGATTCATTCCTCATGACAAGGAATTAAAAAAAAAAGAGAAAAAAGCACTTCAGCAATACTGACCAACACACCAAATGAATCTGACAAATCTAATTAATGGTACATATCCATGAGGGGCTGCTGAAGGAGGGGAAAAATAAGACTTTATTAAGCATTTATTACATGCTTTAATTTTATCATCTGATCTTCACAGAAATTTAGTGAAGTTGGTGATATTATTATTCTATTCTATTATACAATATCCTGTTATATCTATTTACTATGTATGATAGTTAAATTGAGACAGACAGTTTAAGTAAGTGATTTGTCCAAGATCACACAACTAGTAACTTTCTGAGTCTGGTTTTGCACTCAGGTCATCTTGACTCCAGGTCCAATGCTCCATCCAATGTGCCATCTACCTGTCTCTGTCCTTGATTCTCACAAAAAGGGAAGAAAGTATGTTCTCATAATTTGGATTGGCATTAATGCATGTTCTTATAATTCTTTGGAATGACATTAATTTTTATTTATTTTCTAAGTGAGTATGTGTGTACAATTTTATATTCTCTGACAAGTTTTTTTCCTGATTTATTAGAATGGGTTAGTTGGCTATTGTCTTTTGTTCTTGAAGAAGACGCAAATGATATCACTATGTTAGAGTCAAGATACAATGTGTCCACTGTGGCTGATCAGACTGATACAAGCTCAGAATGCTCTGCCACAGGTGGGACACAAAAAGTCCATGCAAACACTTGGGGTGGCTTTTAAATTTTGCATTATTTCAATTCTGCTTTGCTCATAGAGCACAGCACCTTCTCTGATGAGGGTATGCCATGCTGAGGGTCCTGGGTCAATGTCTCCCATGTCATACAACCTGTTCTAAAGTTCTTACCTTGGGAGCATTCTTGTATCACTTTTTCTGATCATCTTATAAGTGTTTGTTCTGTGAGTTCTCCACAAAATAATCTTAGAATGGGAACAGAAACACAGTCCATATGTCCATTGATTGACTCCATCCTAACTAAGGGCACTGACTTTTCAAAATATCTGTGGGGATAAAGTGGTGTGTTTTCCTTCCTTTTCTGTTTCCTACTTATTTTTAACATTCCTTTCTTCTCTTTCATCCCTTACTGCTTGTTGGAATCACATGTTATTTTTACCCAGACTTATCTATACATTATAATTGACATACACACAGAGAAACATACATCCATACATCTCTATTTCTTGCGTTCAGGTTGTTTACAATTTTTGAGTCTCTGTAATTTGCTTGAGCTCATACCCAGGATTTCTGGGTCTCAAATCCTACTAGTTTTCATGGTGGGAAATTATTATTCTCCTCAGGAAGTGACCTCTTTGATTGCTCTGGGGTGACTTTGATAGGTTGTCATAAGGACTCCTTAATCAGTTTCAAATATTCTGAGTCTGGGGGCTGCTGCCAAATAAGTGTTTCTCTCCCAGTATCACTTCTAGGGGCATTAATAGGAGTAACCTGTTAATCCCTCTAACAGTAGCTAAGATATATAATTATTAAAAAGCTGAAACTTTCCAAATTATCTCCATTGATGTTAGTGAGTGAGACCTAGTGACCATGATGAGAATTAGTCAGCACCTCATGTTGGAAGTAGTGAGACTGACGTGCTGACCAGGACCAGGTTTACTTTTTAAAAATATGTTTAATTAATTTTCTTAGTCTTTCTACCATTTATCTCTTTCCCACATGTGTCTGATAATATATATATATATATATATATATATATATATATATATATTTTTTTTTTTTGTAGGAGATATTATCTGTTTTCTGAAACTTTCATTGTTTTTTTTCAGTTATTCAGTGATTTTTTCATTTACATTGTTTTAGTTTTCTTTTCCCCCTCATTAGTATTTTATTTTTCTAATTACATGTACAGATTGTTTTAACATTCATTTTTGTAAGATTTTGAGTTCCATGTTTTTCTCCCTTTCTCCCTTATACAACCACTCCTCCAAACAACAAGCAATGTGATATAGGTTATACATGTACAGTACTCTTAAGCATATTTCCATACTTGTCGTATTGTGAAATAGAAATCAAACCAAGAGGGAAAAATCATGAGAAAGAAAAAAGGTAAAATACTAGACTTAGATCTGCGTTGTCTCCATTTTTCTCGTTCTGGATGCAGATGACACTTTCTACCTGAAACCTATTGGAATTTTTTAGCATCACCACATCGCTGAGAAGAATTAAGACTATCATAGTAGATTATCACATAATTTTATTGCTACTGTGCACAATGTTCTTTAGTTCTGCTTATTTCGCTCAGCATCACTTTATGTAAATCTTTTTAGGTTTTTCTGAAATCAGCCTGTCCATTTCTTAAAGAATAATAATATCCCATTACATTCATATACCATAACTTATTCAGTTATCCCCCAGTTGATGGACATTCACTCATTTTCCAATTCTTTGTCACCACAAAAAGAGCTGTTGCAAACATTTTATGCACATGTGGGTCTTTCCCCCTCTTTTATGATCTCCTTGGGATATAGACCTAGTAGAGACACTGCTGGATCAAAGAGTATGCAGAACTTTATAGTTCACCGGGCATATTTCCAAATTATTCTCCAGAATAGTTGGATCATTTCACAAATCCACCAACAATATATTAGTGTCCCAGTTTTTTCACATCCTCTTCAATTGTTTTAGTTTTCTATATTATTCTTGGGGTTCTGATTATGTCTCACTGCTTTACTTCATACACATCATTCCATTTTTCTTTCAAATTCATTATGTTTTTAATCAAAATGAATAGACATTATTTTTTGCTGACCAATAGTATTATGTAATTCTTTCAACCATTCTTAATTGAACATCTACTTTCTTTCAAATTCTTTGCTGCCACAAATAAAAAATATATAAAATATACTATTTTATAATAATAATATAATAATAATAAATATAATA